>NW_024423675.1:28461497-28709021 GCF_017311325.1 Ursus maritimus
CTCCTCCTGAAAACCTTTCTCAACTATTCTTTGTCTTATATTCTCAATTTCTATAGCACTTATCATCTGAACCACATAATTTAGCCATTAATTACATACTGTGCCATATGATTTGCTCTAGTGTTAATGTGTCTTACTTTTTATTCTCCAACTAAATTACAAGTATCACGAGACATTTCACATCTCTCACTTGACAAATGCAAAAACCTGCTCTTAGTATAGAGAAGGAATGAAGGTTACAGATTTAGAACTGATTTTAGCACTTGAGCCCCTGCCCCCTTTCCTCACTCTTTCCNCCTATTTAGTTCTATTCCATTGTGTGATCTAATTCTGGAACATTTTCTTTGAACTCCCTCATTTTGTTTTTTAAATGAATCCTTTTCGTTCTCTCTCTTGGATGTTGATAAATGGTCATTTCATATGATGAATATACTCGCTATGTACACAGACCACCAAATATTCCCACAAAATATAATAGGGTATGGATGGGAACAGGATTATCTTGATCTTGTGGCATTTCGCAAATGAGTTTTCATAGCATTGTGGTAAAACCTGACAAACTGAACTCTTTAATGAATAGGTATTCCCACATTCCTGCGGATTTTTATAAGTTTAAGGAAACTCAGCTCTGTTTTTGTTATTTAAAAAGTCATTCCCTTCCAGTATTTCCACTCCTAAATGCCATTCCTTTGTTTACCTAAAGGCCTATTAATTCGTTATTTCAAACGTTGGGCAATAGCAGCCTTAGCTAATTATTTTTAGATGCACATCTAATTAAAATGTAATTCCGCACTACATTTCAGGCACATTTCTCAATTTAAAATGCAAATATATTTTTATCTCTATATTTAAACATACTTTTAACTCATCTCTCCATCCCAGGGAATGTCCATCTGTCTCACTTAGGGATTGGGCTCTGCTTCACCCTGACTATGATGAGTTCGCCAAATAGGGGAAGGTTTTCCTCATGTAACAGGAAGTAGAAAGTCCTACTAGAGGTGGGCCGCCCAGGAATGGTTAGCCTCACCAAGGTCGTCTTTGCAAGGCTGCTTTTTCCACTCTGCAATGTTGGACATGTGGCTTGTATTTTCCTGGGTCTGATGATTACAGTAGAGCTGCCCCACATGTTGTTTCCCATCCAAGTTTTGGGTAGGAAACAAACAAATCAAACAAAAAGAAAACAATGAAAATAAGGAAGGAGGATGAGCCTATACGAGGAAAGTAAAACTTGATCCGCCTCGGACTTGAGCTCACATTTCAAGGACAGAGCTGTATCACATGGTCACCTCCGGCTGCAATGGAGGAGAGGAAGTTTAGTTTTTTGTTGTTGTGGGGTACACTGTAGGCCTAATAAAAACTGGAGTTTTTATTATTAGAGAAGACGGTGAGAAGGATATTGGGTAAACAACTAACAGTGTCTGTCAGAGAAGCCAGAGGCAAGTTTAAATAATTAAAACCTACTCTCAACATTCCATGATGCGGCAAAAAGATTATAACGTGTGTGTGGTTGGCTGAGACATTTCAGGCAAGACTGTTGAAAGCTCTGAGCAGAATTTCAAGCACCCGGATAGGGCTTCCACTGCTGAATTAGACTTTTATATTTCATAATAAAGTTCTCTTTATTAATTAGACTCAGATAAATACTTCAAGGGCTCCTTACAATGAATGTAGGAGACCTAGAGATAAAACGTTGGTGCTACTTAGTGTATAGGGACAAAATTTAACACAGTATACAAAACATCCGTGCTTTTGTGAAGCGTTATGTCTAGTTTATGGATATTTGCTGCCCCCTGCAGTTTAAACTTGATATTCACTCCGCTTGTCGCCTGCGACTGGACGTAATGACACAGGAAGCAGAAAAGAAGAAAATTGCAGTAAGACTCCTTGCCACTGCGGGGGCTGTATGCTTACTCAGAATTGAATTCCCTGTTTGCACACCCATGTTCCTATGCAGCATTACGTACGAGAGCCAAAAGCGGGAAGCAACCTGGGTGTCCAGATGAATGGATTAACATGATGCAGTGTGTATATACAACAGAATGTTAGTCAGCCTTAGGAAGGAAATTTTGACACATGCTACAATGTAAACGGATGTCTTTGAAGACATGATGCGAAGTGAAATCAGCCAGTCACAGGAGGACAAAACTGTGTGAGTCCGGTTATACGAGGTTCCTGGAGCAGTCAACCTCACAGAGACAGAAAGTAGACTACTGTGGCCAGGCAGTGGGGGAAGGACAGATTGGGGAGCAAATGCTTAATATGTAAGAACTTCAGTTGGGAGGACGATCAGAAAGTTCTAGATATAAATAGTGGTGATGGTTGCACAACAACGTGAATGTACTTAATGTACAGAACTGTACATATAAAAATGGTTAAAATGATACATTTTAAGTTATGTTTACTTTACCATGATAATCTTCATAAACTACTGACTTTCCAGGAAAGCGAGTAAGCTGATTCTGTAGAATCCACGAACCCGGCGTGCCCTAATTGATCTTACCATGTGTAACAAGCCGGCACAGAGTCTTTTGGGTTTCTCTACTCCTGAAAACGTCGGTCCCTTGCCTGCCGAGGAAGAGACTGTCATGTTCTAATCACCATGCAGATTGTTTTGGTCGTGTCAGGGATGCAGCCATTCCCTGTACTGATGGGCTGCAAAGAAGCACGTGGCAGAGTCAGCTTCAGGTAAGAAGGCGAATAAGGGTAATTTGGGCAGTTCATAGTTCTCTAAAAAAGCAATTTCTGGGTATAAGGAGCTGAAAAATTTTCATTACACAAAATAGTTTTTGGACTGTTTAACAGTCCTAGAGAAATCATTTCCATGGTCTTTTGGTAATTTTAAGAAGATAGCAAAATAACAGCAAAATTACAAGGCCATGTGTAGGTATATATTATTTTAGCAGTTAAAAACTGTATAATCCCTGACTTTTATTTATTCTGGAAAGTGAGCAGGTGGGGACCTCCTAATGTCCACGAAATCATTAAAAAAATCTTTTAAGATAGTGTTTTTAGTTTTCTGGTCACTGAAAGTTTGATCGGTTTTACATAAAGCATCTTCTCTCAGTTTAATGGACTTGCCCTCCAGCACTCGTGGCTCAGAGCACAGAAGCTCTTCCCTCTTCCGCCCCTGAAGAGCCCACCTGACAGGCCTCACTCTAAAGATGAACTGAATTTTACTCTTTGAGAAATAAAATAAGGAACTTGACTGAAGTCCTTTTTCATGACTTGAGGTAGTCACGATATTTTTTTTAAAAAGGAAACTTGTATAGAAAAGATAGAAACTGAATTGAGATAGGTATTTGAAATATCAGAAAAGACAAAAAAGGACAGCTGCAGAGTCATGGCCATCCATGGGAGGTTTCTGTGTGGGAGACAGAGGAAGAAGGACTTCTGCAAAGAACAGCAACAGCCTTCCTAACTGCCATAAAGCTCTTTGAAAGACACACTTCCACATTCGAGATGCTGTGTGCAGCTGTTTGGCAAAGGACAAGGGGAAATTTTATGACTTGTCCATTGCAACAGAGGGAAGTGCAGTTGACTGACAGCCCCCTGCTGCCCCTCTGGGGACACAGGTCCTCAGGTTTGCTCCAGCCAAGGACTTGGTTGGGGCACAGGTGCAGCTCCTGTGGGAAGGGGTCCTGCTCTCAGGGGCAACGCTGGGTAGCGATTCCCCACCAGCCTGATGGGGACTTTCTTATAACTGTGCTCCTGCAGGATTCCAGTTCTTTCCCCTTCTCCTTCCACAGGTGTGGGGCCTGCCTCTTCCCTTCCACTGCTGCCTTCTCCCCATTATTCTTTACAGGCACTTCCCCTAATAACTCATGCAAGCGTGTCTAATCCATCTGGGCGTCAACTTCTCAGGAGTCCCAGTTTACATGCCAATAAACACACCAATTTAGCAAGCTAAGTATTCAGGACAATAATGCTGGAGTCTGCCCTTCCTCTGAGAGAACAGACCTAGTCATCAAGCCTTGCTGCCCTTCTCTTCTCAGGCCGCTTCAAAGCCCCACTCCCAGAGCACTCACTTTCTGCTCATTTCCCCTGACTCTTCCTTCTTAAACGCACTCACTGTGACTCCTAACATTCTAGAACTGTGATCAACAAACTCTTGCACATGTTCAGCCTGCCATACACGCCCCCCCCCCCAATCTCTCTGAACTCTCAACTTCCTTCCCCTTCATTACTAAAATGAGGCCTGAGGCCACAGTCCTGAGGCAGTTCTCCTTCAGCTTTCTTCAGGGCCCATTGTGTCTCAGTGCCAGGATGAGGGGTTAACGTCCTCCTCACTTCCCACTCACACTTCTGAAGCCATTTTTCCTCCTTTCTTTCCTCCACCCCTTCATGGTCCTTCGAAGTTCACGCCCCACAGCTAGACCATGTTGCTATCATCTCTCATTCACGGAAGGCTTCACTTTCCAGTTTAGTATCTCTCTTTACCTAGGGTTGTCAGACTAAGCAATAAAAACTCGGGATGCCTAGTTAAATTTGATTTTCAGACAACGCATATATTTTTTATCTGGCAACCCCCCTTCCTTATTCTCCTCATCAGTTTCAGTGGTTTAGTGTCCACATGGGTCACTGGGCTCTCGGTTACTCACCTCAAATGATCTTTCCTTCTACTGTACTTCCACACCATGTCTATAGTCACACTCAGAAACATGACCTCCTCCAAATCTCAGTTTGAAACCCGTGTTTCCTGCCTTCTGCCTTCTAGTCTTCTAGCTTACATGCTCTAGAACAGGGGTTGGCAAACTCTGGCCCACAGGCCATATGTGGCCCAAGGATAGTTTTTGTGTAGCTTTCAAGCTAAGAACAGTCTTTACATTTTAAAAGAGTAGTAAAAGTAAAAACGGAATAATATGTGGATCACAATGCAAAAACATTTACTATCTAGTACTCTCTAAGAAACGTTTACTGACCCTGTTCTAGAACCCGACGCAGGACTCGATCCCAGGACCCTGGGATCATGACCTGAACCAAAGGCAGACAACCAACTGAGCCACCCAGGTGCCCTTAAGTTTCTTCTTATAAGGACACTAATCCCATCCAGGAGGGCTCCACCCTCATGAGGGAATCACCTCCCAAAGGCCCCACCTTCTGCCACCATCACACTGGGGGTTAGGCTTCAACATGTAAATTTCAGGGAGGACGACATTCAGTCCCTAGCAGCCCAATATTCTCTCAGTTTCCCTTTTACAGTAGATCCATACTTCCTTCAGCACATTTTTTCCAGCCAGAAACTTTAGACTCCTCCTCAATTCTCTCTCTTCCTTCACTAGGCTCATTCAATAAAGGTGCAAGGACTGTGAGCTCTATGTTCAAAAGATATACTTGAATCAATTTTCCATTTCCATTGATAGCACATCACCTGTACTCCAGCTATAACCTCTTAGCTTCTCTTTTGGTCTCTTCTTTTTTAAAAAATTTTATAACCCATTCACCATAGAGCAATGAAAGTCATCTTTTAAAATGTAAATCAGATTGGGGTGCCTGGGTGGCTCAGTTGGTTAGCAGCTCAGGTCTTGATCTCAGGGTCATGAGATTGAGCCGTGTGTCAGGTTCTGTACTCCCTCCCCCTCTGCCCCTCACCCTGCTTGCAAGAGCACACACTCTCTCAAATAAGTGAATAAAATCTTTAAAAACAAAACAAAACATAAATCAGATCACATCAATTACCTACTTAAAACTCTCAATGGCTTTAATTTCACTTAGAATATAATCCAAATGCCTCACATGTGTTATGATTCTAAAACTGTTTATGAGCCTATATTATGTGGTAGATATGGTTTTTAAACACTTGGGGATACAAAAGCAAACAGAACAGGAAATAATCCCTGCTTCATGGAATTTATACTCTGGTGACAGGAGAACACATAAGCAATACATTTAGGGGTGCTTGGCTGGCTCAGTTGGTGGAGCATGTAGCTCTTGGTTTTGAGGTTGTGAGTTTGAGCCCCATGTTCAGTGTAGAGATTACTTAAAAATAAAAATCTTTAAAAAAAAAGCAATACATTAAATAATAGGTTCAAATAAGTGCAATGGTGCCAATAAAAAGTAGATCAGAGTAGAGGGCTTTGGGAGTGCTGGGGAGGTGAGTGATAATTCTAAATTTGGTCATTAAGTTTAGAAGAAGGTGACACTTGGTTAATTGGAGGAGGTGAGACAGCGTACAGAAGTCTGGAGGGGAAAACACCTAGGAAGGTCAAACGCTTTAAGGCAGAACTGTGTCTGTGTTTTCAAGACTCCGCAAGGATTTCAGTACAGGCAGAGCCTGGAGAGTGAGGCGGGCAAGTAACTGGGTGCCGGGTCCCCTAGAGCTAAGTAGGCCAATAGATGGACTTGGGCTTTTTGTCTGAGGAAATGGAAAGCCGTGACAGTGATTTGGGCAGCTGAGTATCACAGTCTAAGGTACATTTTGAAAGCATCATGATAGGAAGTGTAAAAGCAGGGACTCCTACTGGGAGACTGTGGCAGGAATCCAGGAGAGAGAGGATGGTAGCCAGCAGCCTTGGAGGGTGACATGTGTCAGGTTCCGGATGATACATTTGAAGGCAGAGGTAACAGCATTTCTTAGCGGATTGGCCTGTGAGACAGAGGGGGTTAATGATGACATCAAGGATTTCAGCTGGAGAAACTGGAAGGTTGGAGTTGCCATCAACTGGTGGACTAGGTTTGAGGAAGAGTGAATGACAGTGAGCAAGGGACTAAGATCACTGAAAAATAGAAGGGATGACAGGTACAGTGACAGGTAGTGGATGATGTGATCTGATGGCATGAGATTCAAAGTAGGGGGAAGTTCAGGCAGAAAGAAGGAAAGTCGGTCTGAACACAACAATAAGAACCCCTGTCCCGCTTCCAGGTCCTGTGGTCTGTAGGGTGTGGGAGAAGAGTCTCCAACTGCAAGAGCTGCAGGAATGCAGGGTCTTCACGGGAGAGCCAGATTCCATTACAGCAAGAAAAGGAAGAGAAATATTCAGAGACCAGCTTGAGCATGGAGGGGATTTTGCGCTGAGGGGCTGCAAATCCTGGAAGGAAGGGTAGGAGGATTTCAGGAACTGGGAAGGAGGTGAGGGAGAAAGGGGCAGAAGGGGGACACAGGGGGCCTGTGGGAAGTGGAGTGCAGTAGATAAGGTGGGGGTCATGGGCTGCTCATGAATGACAGACAAACAGAGATAAAAGCCATAATGGTGGAGTCAAGGCTGAGAGAGGTAGTGAGGCTATACGTGCTGAGGAACAGGGAAGTCTGGGGAAGCAGGGTCTTGGTCTTGGTGTACAGACCTCCCTGCACCCCGATGATGAGGGTAGGTCTAATGCAGTGTAACCTTGGTCCTGTGCAGGCCCCTGCCCACCTCACTTACCTCATTCTGTATCAGGCTCCTCTTCAACACTGTGCCATAGCCATCCTGGCTCTCTGGGAGTTCCCACAACTGAACTCTTTGCAGCCTCAGGGCCTTTGCACTAGCAGTTTCCTCTGCCTGAAATATTCTGTCAGCTGTTTGCATGGCTGGCTCTTCTTCCTCAGCATTTACCTAAAATATAACTTCCACAGTGACATCAAAGCTAGATACCTACTGCTATTCTTGATCATAGACCCTTTTAATTCCCATCATAACACTCATCAAACCAGCTGTTCTTTTAATTTATGTGTTTTGTTTATATTTTTTATTCAAATTAAAGATCCACAAAAACACTTGGCTATGTCTGTCATGTTCCTTATTGCATCCCCACTGACCAGCACAATGTCTGGTATAGTAAGTGCTTAGTAAGTAATGACTGGATAAATGAAACTCAGCCAGGGCAATGAGAACCCAGAGGTGGAAGGTTATTTCTACAGAGGGATAAAGCAATTAACTGCCCATCTTAACCTCAGCTGATTTAATAACCAGCAGAGTTGTTATTAAAACCTGACACCTTGGGAGGAAGGAGTGGCAAACCAGACTAGGAAATGGCCTGTCCTTGGGCTGGTTTATTGGTTCCTTTTGTTGTTGGCTGGAAAGGGCTGTTGGAAATGGTGGCCCCGCTCTCCAGAATGTCACAGAGCAGAAGGTGAAGAACCACACCTCTTAACGGCAACATTTGATCAATGCCTCTGTTTTTCCTCTTCTTATTGGCTTAAGGAGGGTTGGGTGGTGGCTGTAGTGAACTATAGATGTGATACTTACTTTGCATTGGCTCTGAGAGTGTTAGTGAGGTGGTCCTTAGTTCAAATAAACATAATCAGAGGCTGAGAGGAAGAAGACAAAATTTTCCACTTTGCTTACACATATTTCTGGCTTGAAATGTCTCACTCATGGACAGAATGCAACAGAATTACAAGCAAATAACAAAATAAAAAAAAAAGAAAATAAAAAAATTTTCTATCTGCCTTCTGGTAATTGTCGAACATTGGAAAATAAGGATACATGAATGTAATGGAATATTATAGATTCCTTAAAATTATCAATGTGTGGATTATATTTAAAAATGGACTAATGCTTATGATCTGATATGTGAAAATAGAATGTATGATTAATATAATGTACATATATAATAGCATAAAATTAAATATACATTGCAATTTCTAATATATAAATATATGTTAGTATGAATAAGGATTTAGAGTAACATGCAAAATGAAAATAGTTGTGTTGGAGTGGTAGATACAAGAATTTTCTTTTTTACTATCCTTTTATATTATTGTATTTTTAAAAAAGATTTTATTAATTCATTTGAGAGAGAGAGAGAGAAAGAGCACAAGCAAGGGGAGCAGGAGAGGGAGAAGCAGGCTCCCCACTGAGCAGGGAACCTGATGCGGGACTCAATCCCAGGAACCTGGGATCATGACCTGAGCTGAAGGCAGATGCTTAACCGACTGACCCACCCAGGGGCCCCTATACTGTTGTATTTTTAAATTGAAAAGCTCTCAAATCCCTGAAAGAGCCTGCATGTACGAGAGTAGCATTATGAACAATGTCTTTTGTTGTACTTTCTGTTCAGCTTAAAGAATCCTATGTTAAAGAACCATATGTCTGCACCTGAGTCAATAGCTGCTCCTTTTATAGCACATTCTCATGGCAATTTGTTCATTTTCAACATGACGCTATCTAGTTTTGCTAAGAATGTCTCTGAATTTACACCTATATTTATGTCAGTGTTTATATAGGTGTAATTGTTTGGCGAGTCAGGATAGGATGATGCATGTGCTTGAGTTTCAAAGGTCTCTATATTAATTATCCTGAAACAAAGAGCTGGGGAAGGGGTTCCCGCAAAAGAAAAGAGCCATCTCCACTTCTAAACAAAGGGGGTCAAGCAAGTGCCTAGACACCTCGCTAGAGTTCTGATTCTTATGATCAGCGCTCTTTTGAGAGCTCTGCAATTCTTCTGCTCATGTATTGCTGTTTCTCGTAAAGTGGCTTAGTCATTCATTGTTTATTCAATGTACACTTCATACCAGAAGACCTGGTAGGTGCTGGGAATACAAATAAGAATATAGATGGTTCCTCCCTGCAATGAGCTCATCATCTAGCAGTTTTTTCCTACAGCCTCTCTTAACTCAGGTGTGGTTGACATCTCCTACTGCCCAAGAGTGGAAATGATCTGTTAGCAAAAGAACTGAACTGCACTTGTCTTCATAAGGCTGGGAATTAAAAAGAAAATGAAAGTTATATAATTAATTTAGTGATGAAAGACAGTTTACTAGGATACCTTTAGGATCCAGGCTGGGGAAGTGTGATCTTCAGCATTGAAGAACAATCCTTATTGTTTATAATAGTGAAAAACTGGAAAGAACTTAAATGTAAAACGAAAGTAGAAAATAGTGAAGGAAACAATGAGTAGAAGATCATTATTATTCAAGCTTTGGGGCCCTGGAGCAGAGCTGCCTCGGTTTGAATGCTGGCTCTATCACTCACTAGCTATAAAATTAATTAAACCTTGATTTCTTCCCATATAAAATAAAATTTCTAT
This sequence comes from Ursus maritimus, assembly GCF_017311325.1. Lineage (NCBI taxonomy): Eukaryota > Metazoa > Chordata > Mammalia > Carnivora > Ursidae > Ursus > Ursus maritimus. Next base: position 28,471,443 of record NW_024423675.1, read on the forward strand.
GTGAAAATAAAATCTATTCCACAAAGTTGTTTTCAGTATTAAGTTAGATAATGTATATAAATGGCTTAGAACAATGCTTTGCTCACATTAAGCACTTGATAATAGTTTTCTTTATTATTGTGGTAAATGATCTTCATAGAATATTGTACAGCCATCAAAATTATGTTTCTGATGAGTTTGTAATAAGAAGGTACAATTTAAAAATTATCAGTGAATGCAGTATAATCACAGCTATAAAGGATAAGAAAAAAGAGACTGGAAGAAACTTCCACATGTCATCAGTTTTTCATTTTTTTTAAGTTTAAAGTTTCCATTTTTGTATTGAGTCATAAGTCTATCTGTGGTTTCCTTTTCCAGCATTCTTGAGTTATAATTGACAAATAAAATTGTAATATGTGATGGCTTATTATATGTATATATCCATTAACAATAAGAGAAGGGCCATATGCACCCCAGTGTTCATAGCAGCATTGTCCACAATAGCTAAATTGTGGAAGGAGCCGAGATGTCCTTCAACAGATGCCTGGATTAAGAAGATGTGGTCCATACATACAATGGAATATTACTCAGCCATCAAAAAGAATGATTTCACAACATTTGCAGCAACATGGACAGGACTGGAGGAGATAATGCTAAGCGAAATAAGTCAAGCAGAGAAAGACAATCATCATATGGTTTCACTCATTTATGGAACATAAGAAGTAGGAAGATCGGTAGGAGAAGAAAGGGAAGAAGAGGGGGGTAAACAGAAGGGGGAATGAACCATGAGAGACTATGGACTATGAGAAACAAACTGAGGGCTACAGAGGGGAGGGGGGTGGGGGAATGGGATAGGCCGGTGATGGGTAGTAAGGAGGGCACATATTGCTTGGTGCACTGGGTGTTATACGCAAGTAATGAATCATGGAACTTTACATCAAAAACTAGGGACGTACTGTACGGTGACTAACATAATATAAAAAATTATTATTAAAAAAAACAACAATCACCATATTCTACATTAGATCCTCAGACTTTAGTCATCTTATAACTGAAAGTTTGTGTCCTTTTACCAACCTCTTTCTATTTCTCCCAATATTCAGCTCTGGCAATTACCATCCTACTCTCCATTTCTAGAAGTTGCACTAGTTTTTTTTTAGATTCCACATGTAAGTAATGTCGATATCATGTGGTTATTTGTCTTTCTCTGTCTGGCTTAATTCACTTAGCAAAATGTCCAAGAGGTCCATTGATGTTGTTGCAAATGGCAGAACCCTCTTCTTTTTTAAGGTTGAATAATATTCCATACCACATCTTCTTTATTCATTCATCCATTGATGGACACTTAGGTTGTTTCCATATCAAGGCTATGGTTAGCAATGCTGCAATGAATATGGGAGTACAGATATCTCTTTGAAATAATGATTTTATTTCCCTTGGATACATACCCAGAGATGGGGTTGCTGGATCATAGGGTAGTTTTATTTTTAATTAAAGCAGTATGAGGAAGCTGTTTTAATTTAAAAAGTATGAGGAAACTCCATACTCTTTTCCATGGTGGCTGTACTAGTTTGCATTCCTACTAACTGTACAAGTCTTCCCTTTTCTCCACATCCTTGCCAAAATTTATTTCATGTCTTTTCAATCATAGACATCTTAACAGGTGTAAAGTGAATCTTGTTGTGGTTTTGATTTGTATTTCCCTGATTAGTGATGTTGATCACCTTTTCATGTAACTGTTGGCCATTTGTGCATCTTCTTTGGAAAAAATGTCTTTGCCCATTTTTAGTTTTTTTTTGGTTTTTGGTTTTCTTTTTTTTTTTTTTTTTTTTTACTTTTCAGTTATAGGAGTTCCTTGTATATTTTGGATATTAACCCCTTACCAGATATTGTGGTTTGCAAATATTTTCTCCCATTTGATAGGCTGCCTTTTTATTTTGTTGCTTGTTTCCTTTGCTGTGCAGCAGCTTTTTAGTTTGATGTAATGCCACTTGTTTATTTTTGAATTTGTTGCATTTGTCATTGGTGTTGAATAAAAAAAAAAAATCTTTGCCAAAACCATTGTCAAGGAGTTTATCCCCTATGTTTTCTTCTAGGAGTTTTCTGGTTTCAGGTCTTAAGTTCAAGTCTTTAATTCATTTTGAGTTGATTTTTGTGTATGGTATAAGAAAGGGGTTCAATTTCATTCTTTTGCATGTGGATATCCAGTTTCCCCAACACCATTTATTGAAGGGATTATCCTTTTTCCATTATATATTCTTGGCTTCTTTGTTGAAAATTAGTTGGCTGTATATTTATGGATTTAATTCCAGGTTTTGATTCTATCCCATTGGTCTATGTGTTTGTTTTTATGCCAATACTATATTGTTTTGATTATAGCTTTACAGTATAGTTTGAAATCAGGGAGCGTGCTACTTCCAGCTTCGTTCTTTCTCAAGATTGCTTTGGCTATTTGGGGTCTTTTGTGGTTCCATACGAGTTTTTAGACTGTTGTTTCTATGTCTGTGAAAAATGCATTGGAATTTTGATAGGATTGCATTGAATCTATAGATCACTTTGGCTGTTATCAATATTCTAACAGTATTAATTTTTCCAATCCATGAAAATAGAATTTCTTTCAATTTATTTGTGTCCTCTTCAATTTTTTTAACAATTTTTATAGTTTTCAGTATACAAATCTTTTCCCTCCTTGGTTAAATTTATTCCTAAGTATTTTATTCTTTCTAATTCTATTGTAAATGGGATTGTTTTCTTAATTTCTCCCTCTGGTTGTTCATTGTTAGTGTATATAAACAACTGATTTCATATATTGATTTTGTATCATAACTTTACTGATATTTTTAATTAGTTTTAACATTTTTTTGGTGAGATTGTTGCTGTTTTAAAATAACTTCATTGAGATATAATTCTCATGTCCTAAAGTTCACCTTTTTAAAGTGTACAATTCAGTGGCTTTTAGTGTATTCAGAGTTGGGCAAGCATCAACACTAATTTTAGAATGTTTCATTACTGCAAAAAGAAACTGTACCCATTAGTTATAATACTCATTCCTTTGCCTCTCCCAGCCCCTGGACAGCCATTAGTCTACTCTCTGTCTCTATGGGTTTGCCTATTCTGCACATTCCATAGAAGTGGAATCATAATATGGAGCCTTCTGTGTCTGGTTCCTTTTGCTTAACATAGTGTTTTCAAGGTTCATGCATGTTTCAGCATGTATCAGTCCTTCATTCCTTTTTATGACCAAATAATGTTCCAGTGTATGAATATACTACATTTTGTTTATTCATTCATCACTTGATGGACATTTGGGTTGCTTCAACTTTTTGGGTATTATGCTGCTATGCACATTCATGTTCAAGTGTGTTTTCAATTCTCTTGGGTATATACCTAGGAGTGGAATTGCTGTGCCATATGGTAACTCCATGTTTACATTTTTAGGAATTTCCGAATTGTTTTCTAAAGTGGCCGCACTATTTTACATCCCACCTATGAGGATTCAAATTTCTTCATATCATTGTCTAGCTTTTTAATTATAGCCATCTCTGTAGGTGTGATGTGGTATCTTATCGTAGAGTTGTTGCTATTTGAGTGGAGAAATGTATTTCATTTTTAATAAAAATGTACTTTATAAAAAGAGAACTTTAGATATAGGAGCAGTATGGGTGTTTCAGTTTGAGTGCCATTTCTATTCATTTTAAATAGTTCCTGAAATTGCCTGATCCAGAATTTACAAAACTCAGTGATGTTAGAAAATCTGGAGAGGCATTTATACTTATTAATGTTTTAGCAGTACCCACATTCTAGTGCAGACCTCTAAGATATTTGCTCTCAGTTGAATGATTGTTTGATGATATCACTTACGCTTGGCTTCATGCTAACTAGTTTAGAAGGCTAATTGGAGTGAGAATAAGGCAAAGTGATTTCTCAAAAAGGCATGAGAATTCGAAGCGTCCGTGAAACAGAGCAGTGTGGTACTGGGCTTTGCAAGAAAGTGATGTAGTACCTAGCAGAATTTGGCTGGATTTATTATCCTTTCTGGGTAGACTATTTGTCACTTTTTAATACAACTTTTTCCATTGAGGGCAAAGTAATTGACCCATCCCCTGGGAAGGCTAGTGCTCTTTCTGTGTAGGGTCGTGGATGTTTATAGAAGCCCCAGGTGGTCAGCCCTCTGACTTCCCAGCCTCAGTCGCCAGAGAGAAGTGGGAAAAGGACTCTGGAGGCTTGTCTTACATAGGGGAACTCAGGTATTGCTGGACCAACAAGATCCAACTCCTTTCTTAAACCTTTGCTGTTTATGATAACAAGTTCATTGCTGTTTACACTATTTGCAGTTATGTATAGATGTTTTGGTCACAGAATCTTTGGTGAAACATATAGGTATTTAGGAAATAAATATAGACAGTATTTTTTTCTTAAGCTGTAGAGAAGTATAGCTAGAAATATTTGTTTCTTCCCTACTCTTTTTTTAATTCTAAGGGGTCTAAGATTTTTGCTGATTGTGGGATTATATTGCAGTTGTAACATGCGGGTTTAAATAAATCTTCAGACACAAACATTTATAAAGCACACTCCAAAATCATATTCACCATCAATTACTATTTATGGAACCCTGTGTTACTGATTATAAGTAAAATTGACCTTGAAAATTCTCATTTATTTCTTTTATAAAATTTAAGATGTTCTTGGCTATTCATAGTCTTAACTAATCAGTGTTTATGGAGTTATAGGCTATAGTCAAAGAAATTTTTTAATTCAAAGGATTTTTATCTTTTCATTTCATTTAGCTTAACTACCTGACCTATAAATAACTTAAATTCTGTCAGAGTTACTACTGTAGTTCTTAGCCACTGCATTGAAGACTTCTTATATATGTTAACAATGCAAAGAGCTTTATGGTATCAAAGTTCATCTGACAAGTGTAATGACTTATTGACTGGCAATATTTTATGTCATTTTTAAAGAACAAACTATGTTGAAACTTATGTTAGCATCTCTTAAATTTTTAAATCAAGGCAATAATGATTATAACTAGTCCATTGGCTTTAACTTTATGCCAGCAATTACAGTTACAATTTAAAAAAAAATCTACATCTATTTATAAAATTTTACCTGTGGGTGTAAAATCCTCATACTCTATTAAAAAGATGATAGTTTTATACGCTATTAAAATGAGTCCTGCTGAAATCATTGCTTATGAGGGGTTCATATAAATGATAATGGGTACAAAAAGTAAGTTACACCCTGGTAGTAGAGGGTTTTTTCCCCCATCTGGCAAATCTAAGAATACTTGAAAAGATGTGAAATCATGAACAAACTAATAGCCCAATTAAAAGATCAAATAAACCCTGCCCTAGTGGTTTATTTTATTTCACATCTTTAAAGTACCTTTGGTAACAATTACTAACGTGTATGTATCAAACAGACACAGCCTCAGAACCTTTACCGTACAGCAGTTTAGTTTTTAGTTTTCTTGGGGTAATGAGTCTGATGAAAGCGATAAGCACATTGGCCTAGGAAAATGCATATGTGTACACCTAATTATTCATAAAAATTCCTGGGATCCATACAGCCTTAGAACTCCTGTTCAGTTAGGCTCAGAAAATATTAATTGTAATTAAGCTTATTTTACTAATGCTTTGAAAGTGCTCTGAAAAGTGTTATTTATAAATTATTTTTTATAAACATTGTTGTGGTTTGATAATTTTGATTCATTTTCAGGACATAGCATTTATTAATAGTTTTTTAAGGATAAGCTTTCAGAAAATTTATGTGTAAGTCTAGTCTTAGCTGGCTTTATTAATCAATCAATCAATGTATGGCAAACAAAGACTATTGTGGCCATCTTTAAGCAAGTCTAATAATGAAATATTGCCTTTTACTTCAGATTTATTTTCTTAAATTCTTTGAAGAGCTAATTATAAACTAGATGGCCACACCAATCTGCTAACAATGTTGGAGATTTTGCATATTGTGACATATAAATTACATATCCCCAACTTTGCACTCACAACTGGCAAACTACTTTGAATTCTGAGAAGAGTTGGTCTAATTCCACAGTGGGTGCATAGGTCAACATTCTGTGAGGAAAGGTTTTTAGAGTCTGGCTCATAATGTGCACCTCAGGGAGGTTGTTAGGAGCAACTAGCAAACCAGCAGGGGGGAGATTTTGCCAGAAGCACACCAAGCAGGGGGAAGTTGGGATGTTACCTTGAAGGAAGAGCTTCTAAATAGTGGATACATCAGTCAGCGTCCCAACAAAAGACAGATGGCATATCCAAGTTAGGAGAATTTGAAGGGGCCCATCTATAAAGAGATAATTACAAAAATGGGGGTGAGGTGGGGAAATTATTACAGTAGTGCAGGAATCTGGTGGGGTTGTTGCCATCCCTACATCTGAAAGGCCACAATAAGAGAGAGGTTACCAGAAGCTGAAGGTTACCAGTGGTAGAGGGTAGGTCACCTTCTGTCCAGGGACATGGTCAGCCCAGGGTAGCCTCCCTGGAAGGGAACCAAGGGGGAAATGCCTCTGTCACTTTCCTCCCACCTCTGATCTCTTGTTGGGCTCTCTTTTGGCAAGAACCCAACAAGAACAAACACTGGTCAGCCTCCTGTGGCAGAAAGTGATAACAGGTAACAGGTGGAGAGGTCCTTCCAGACAACTCTCAACCCAGAAGTTAGATGTTTGAAATCGCTCATTTTCAATCACGGTGGCATTTTTTAAAATCGCAGCAAAACACTGTAAGGGTGGAAAAATTATTCGTTCTTCCCTTCTAGATTCTTTGGCTGGTCTAATAAGTTAATTGACATAAGATAGATAAACAGGAAAAAAATAGATTTGATTTTGTACATAGAAGAGCCCCATAAAAATATGAGGTTCAAAGAAGTAACCAAAACAGGAAGCTTTTTAACCTTTCAGATAAAGAATAACTTGTGAGGAATTGAGGAGACAAAGGGATTTGGCTTTGGGGTAGTAAGTTGGTGAAGGAGTAACAGCCTTCTCAATCCTAAATTCCCTGTCTCTGGTGATAAGGATAACTTCTACCCTCATAGGGAAGGCACCTTCACATGGGACATTATCTTCTGCTTTCAGGGAGAAGGCCCACGGTATCCTTCTTGTACCAGTGCTTTCTCAAGTACCCTTAATTCAAAACAATCAATATGCCAAACCGGTATATTTTGGGGTGACATATTCTGAATCCCTACAATACACATCTTACACAATTTATCATCTTAACCATTTTTAAGTGTATGGTTCAGTAGTGTTAAGTATATTCACATTGTTATACAGCCAATCTCCAAAACTCTTTTCATCTTGCAAATTAAAATTCTATACCCAGTAAACAACTCCCCATTCTTCCCTCCCTCTAGCTTCTGGCAACCCCCATTCCACTTTCTGTCTCAATGAATTTAATTATTCTAGATATCTTATGTAATAGAATCATACAATATTTATTTTTTGTATGGGTGGTATTTTTAAGGATAGTGTTCACAGGTATTTTGTAGACAGGTTTAGTTGTAGTCATTAATAGAGCATTTCATTTTGAAAGAATGTCCCACTTCCTGGAGATTCCAAATGTCACAGATCTGTGGCATAACAATAACAGAAATGGGGCATTAGAAATACAGTTGACAAAAATCAGTGTACTTTAAGGGTAGAGAAAAAAATTAATATGTCAAATTTGAAACAAGGATGTGACAATCAAATGTTAAAAGGTATGGATCAGGGGTGCCTGAGTGGCTCAGATGGCCAGGCGTCTGCCTTAGACTCAGGTCGTGATCCCAGGGTCCTGGGATTAAGTCTCGCATTGGGCTCCCTGCTCGGCGGGGAACCTGCTTCTTCCTCTCCTTCTACTGCTTCTGCCTGTATGTGCTCTCTCACTCTGTCAAATAATAAATAAAATCTTAAAAAAAAAAAGTATGGATCGGTGTAGAATAAAAAATCAGATCAGTGGAGAACGTATAGTTGGCAGACAAAAGGGGGAGGTGGGTCCCTGATTCGGGGCCTGAGAACCATTTTGACAACTGCCTGCTCTGGGTTTCACTGGCGTCCCCATGGGGAGGAGAGGAGACTTCAGATAGGAGTCTCACTCTAGTGATGCGTTAGATAGCTGTATTTTATTGTAGAAAGTAACAGATTACTGCACTGCATGTAATTTACACTATAATGTGAGACTAGTACTTCTTTTTGAGCTTTTATAGTTTCCAGTTTCAAAACCTTTGTGCATTTGTAAAGAACCCATTAAGTATCGCTCCTGGGTATTCCCAACCCCTTTCCCCCGGTAGAAGAGAATCTCGCTCTCAGGAAGACCTTTCTACACTGTGAATACCCTTCTGCTAATAGATACCTACCCAGGGGTGGGGGAACACGCACTTGTGGGTCTTACTACTTCCCCTACCAGCCCAAGGCAAGGACTCTGCTTTTTCATTCCTACCTTCTCTATACTTCTCAGCACTTAGTGCAATGCACAGAACATAGTAAATGATAAGTACATTTTTGTTGAAAGAAAGGAAAAAGTGATATAAATATTTAAAGTAACCATTGAAAGAAATCAGAATATGTCACCTCAAAATATGCCTCTTTGACTTAAAATATTATTTTGAATTGAAGGCAATTAAGTAGCAGCAAACACAGAAAAAGCTCCCCTTTTTCTGCCTAGAGGCAAAATGTAAATTCTCCTTTTACTGACTTTTATTGGCCCCAAGAAGGCACAAAATCTCCAAACAAACCTTACTCCATTAGTTCTCTCCCATATATTTATCTTTCCACAATTTGCTGTCCTTGGAAGCCTAAAACTCCGTTGTCAAAATCAGCAATGGAGACTCACCATTGCATCCAATCTCACTCATGCTTTGAGTCTCTTTCCAGGGAGAGAGCCCAGTCCCTTTAATGGCTCATCTGATTAGGTAAGGCTCACCAAGGATAATCTCCCTGTCTGAAAGTCAACTGATTTGGGACCTGCGAGATCCATTCACTATAGCACCAAGGTTAGGGTTCCATTGAATAACTAGGAAAAGATCTGTGCACGCTGGTGGTGGTGGTGGGGAATCTTGGAATTCTGTCTACCATTGGAAAATAGTGAAAGGACAGGATCTAGGGTCTGATAAGGGAAACAGGTAGTGGAGACTATTCTCCGCTCTTCAGAAAAAAATAACACATGCAGGCTATGAGAGGGCGTATTCTGAGTGTGTGGTAATGCCATTGAACAACCTCGCAAAAAAAAAAAAAAAAAAAAGTAGCCCAGCAATTAGGAGACCTGTCCCAGCCATTAAGTAGCCAAGTGATCTTAGTCAGATCCTTTAACTTCTCTGGGCCTGGAACTGGGGGGATTGAATAGACCAGGACTTCCAAGGAGGAAAGCGGGAGTAAGACACCTACCCTGAAGTCACCTGGGGTGCTTTTTAAAATTCAGCATTTCCCCTACTTTCCCCAGATGTAACAGGGCTGGGAGGTGGAAGAGAAAGACTGACAAGGAAGGGGGACAAGCATATGCAGTATGGAATTGTTCCTTAGGTCGTCCACTCACTCATTGGTTCATCCCACAAATACTCATTCGAGACCAGCTACTTTGTGCTAAATACGTGCCGGGCCCTGGGAAGTTAAAAGAAAGCCATGCAGGCTGTCCGCGCACCTCCCGTCTAGCCAGGGAGGTAGAGGCAAGTGAGTAGAAGATGATGAATGTTACTGAGTGGGGACTCCAGGGGGGCTGAAAGCAGGGGTCCTCCTTGCAGATGCTTAAGGAATTGGCATTATCTAAGAGAAGAAGTTGGAAATGTAGCAAGTGAGGAAGGTGGAGAGTCTCGGGCCAGGAAAAAGCGTTTATGAAGGGTTGGAAGCTTAACTGACTCAGGCACATGTAAGGCATTATGATTAGCCCTATGACCTGAGTTGGAACGGGTCACAACTAGCCTTATAAATCATGTTAATGAGTTTGGATTTTATCCTAAGCACAATGGGAAAACATCAAAAGGCTTTAAGCAAGAGTGACTTAAAGAGATTTGTGCTTTACAAATATCACCCTGGCTATAGTTGGAAAAAGAGAGGGTGGCTGTAGCAGTTAGGAATACCAGTGCAAACGGGCAGGACCAGGGTGGTGTCAGTGGGCTTAGGGAGAAGCAGGCAGAGGAAAGAGATGCAGAGAGTAGTTGGTTCGATTCGAGAGTGATCTGTGTACTGCCAGATAGAGGAGCTATAGGATTAAATGTGGTTGCATGTATTTTCATTCACAATTGCCTCTTTATACTACTCAAGCTGTCTTCTCCATTCACAAGAAGTTTAGTTACAATCAGACAGCAGATCTTCTGTATCCTTTTGGACTATTTATTCCATTGGTTTGGAATATTCTACTGGGAATAAGTATTTAAGCAGGATACAAAAGATCTGGATTCCAGTGCCTTGTTTCCTTATCTGCTCAATGAGGGGGTTAATTGAAAACCTCAAAGACAAATTTGAGGGCTAACCCTCCCGAAACCATAAAATCCACTCAAAGACGCTGAGCAGACTCTGGTTTCTCCCCAGGTTGGCCTGAGTTGCTGGGGGCAGTAATAGAGAAATCAGCAGAATCCCCTGGGGGCAGCACACATTTGGATCAAGGGCTACCACAAAGGAAGAACTTTTGTAGTGCTCTCGCCCCAGGAATATTGCCCAGTTAAGAGCCAGAGATAGCCATGCACTTAAATTTAGCTCCACAGCCTGGGGTCTCTGGAATTTGCCCAATGTGTCGTATGGTAGGTTATCTTCCTTAAGCACACGGAGCGTTCAACCAGATTCAATTTCCCTTTAATTTCTCCTCTCTCAGTGAAAGAAGATGCACTGAGTACAGCGAATGACATAAATTCAACACAAAATGTACAGAGTTCTATACTTCATTTTGCTCTGTAATCAGAAATTCCAATCAGCAGTGGAGCTATGTGCCTGGGCAGACAACTGGCTGCAATTTGCAGGGGATGGTGATGAGAAAGCTCTTCCTGTGGCTTTACCTACCAGTGTCAACCCGGGCCCCCCCCCCCCCCAGCAAAACCAGCCATGAAGCAGGTATGGTAGGGCCCAGACCCATTTCACTGGGTACATACTGCCTTTTTCTGTATATATTTCAAAATTTCTCTTTATGTTCATTTCAATCTAATTTCTTTCTCATGTTTGCTTAGATGATTTGTAGAAAGTGCATTTGATCTTAGTCCACTAGAGGGAACCAGAGAGATTTAGACATTGGAGCCAACAGAACTTAATCTCAGGTTCTTAACGTCAGTATTAGAGAAATTTCCAGGGGTTCTTAAATTGGGTTTACTGTCAGAATCAGGAAGGAGTCTTTTTTTTTTCTTTTTATCTTATCGCATTAAAAAATAGGCTTTATTTTTTAAGAGCACTTTTAGGTTCACTGCAAAACTGAGGGGAAAGGGAATTTTAAAATTATGTAGGTTTCTAGGTCCCGCTCTAGATCTACGAATTCAGAAGCTTTGGGGGTGAGGTCTGGGAATCTCTACTGAAAGGGCTGGTGGAACCCCTGCTTTTGTTAAAAAAAATTATATATATTTAGTTACCTATGTATGGTATATTTTACATATTTAATCTATTTATATAAAATTTATATATAACTATATATATATATATATAAAACCATATATATATAACTATATATATAAAACCATATATATATATATGGTTACCTACATAAATTTAAAACCAAGAATGGAGCAAGAATGCACTGAACATTATGTAGCATACATAGCAAGACATAAAAATAGAGGCTCACAGGGATTAAAAAAATACAGTGGTTAAACACTTGGCAATTGTCAATATTTAGAATATGACTCATATTTTTCCAAATAATTTCAGTTGTTAAATAGAATTCATGTGATTTTCTTAGAGCCAGAGGAAAATCTGAAAACCACCATTACAGCAAGGCTTCCAGTGCCAGAAATGAGATTTTAGGGAACCCCCAAATCAGGAAACATTATTTCTGAAATAAGCATTTTATGAAAGACTGCCAGATTCCTGTGGATTTTATCCAGGGAATAGAAGTAAATGCCCAGGTCCAATATCCATCAGACACAGATGTTCCCATAGTTTCGAATACATTCTGGCAAACTGGCCCAAAGACACAAACTGCTTAAAAAATTACAGGAAGAAAAGAGGGCACATGCACCATCATAGGAGAAGATTTAATACCCCCCCCCACGAAAAACAATTTAAAATAAAATGAAAGTAATCTTATTGATTTATAGGAAAATGTGTTACAAAACCTGAATGAAATGAAGAAAATTAGCAATCTAGTTTAAGAAACACTGGACTGCCAGCTCCTACGGACGAACAGCCCTGTGGAAATTTACAAATTTGTTTAAATAAACGTCAAACAGCCAGATGCCTTGCGATAAGAGCTGGTCTTTATAAAAGGTCTCTGAAACCTAGTTTGAATATCAAATAAAAACTTACAACAGTGCTCTTATACACTGCCCTCTGCCCAGGTCCACCCTAACTGGTATTTGCTACAATCTCACGATCAGTGTTGTATTTACTGATGCCAGTGTATTTCCTAAACCAAAGAGAAAAGGGAACGCCTTCTGATTTATTGCTTCAGCTAAAGAAATAAAGATTTTGAGCACACACTTGAAATATTTCTCCTAAAAATTTTTTCTGGGTCAATTAAATAAAACAAAATTTTTTAAAGTTGCCTGGCCCATAGGGCCCAACAGACCCTGATAAGTATGGAAACAAGATTCCCCCAAACAAATTAAGTGTTTGCCTGAGGAATCTGGGCAGATTGGCAGCAATTTTACAGTTATTATTCTTTCTTCAAAGGTTTGTTTACTGAGTATGAAGGGCCCTAACATACTTCTATAACCTAATCTACTCAGTCATAAAATACGGTCCTGTATGATGTTTTATGTTATAGATATATTTCAGTACAGAAAAACAGAGTATTGGGAGATGGGTGTGTGTGTGTGTTGGGCGGGAGAGTTGTAGGGATAAATCTATTCTTCATTAATTTATTCTCAAGCTAGCATTTGGAATGGAAATTATGTGAAGGAGAACAATATGGTAATTTACACTTACCTCTTCCAAGTAAAGCATAATGAATAAAATGAATAAAATTCCATTTCTAGCTAACTTGATTATACCCTTCCTACATAATCATGTCCCATTGTGAGAACAAAATTTTAAAGTTTTTTTCCCCACTAAAATATTCCCTTTTTTCTGTTTTGAAATAAATGCTAAGTTCCTTGTAGATTCTAATGATACTAAGTACCAGAATACATAACATTTTTTTCATAATAAAGAATAAATTTACACCGTTATCCAGTCCCTGATAACTACAGAATCAATTTCAGTTCTTTGCTTGGCCCTATCTGCTAGATAATTTTCCTCCCATCGGCCTATGGTTGCAAATGCAATACAATTTGCAGTAAGTTGGCGGCAAACCCTGGTAACTCCTACTAGGCTGGCTTGGCTAGGGGACAAGAGTTCTTGTTTGAGGTTCTGATACAGCTCCAACCCCAGGAGACCATTAAAATTGTCAGCTGGTGCTACAACAGCTGCCCGGATCCCAGTTTGAATAACTCAGGTACACTCCAAACCTACATTTTTGAAGAGAAAGGTAATTCCAACTGTAAATGCCACTTGTTGCTCACTTGCAAATTTCTTATTTACTCAGTCTCTAATTTTTTCGCATGTTAACCACTCCCCACTTTTCTACCCTGCCTCTCTCACTGGTCAGAGATACTCTGATGAATTACAACTTGCTTTTCCTTAGAATGGGATGGAGCCCTCTAATTCTTTACAGCACAGTGATCCAAACAGTTCCTACCAATTGTTGGAAGTTGGCACTTGAGGTGAAATCTATTTACTACTGTGGCTTTAAGTTATACCTTTCAGAAACATTAGATTTCAATTAACTTTCCCCTTGGTAGTAAGGAGCTTAGAGGAGGGGTAGAACTGGGACCCAGATGTTCACATTATGCTCCCTTCATTTTAATCAACCCTTAGAGTTGAAAATATTAGGGGACAAAGAGCCAAACCAGGCAATTAAGACAGTCTTTGTTCATAAATATTACTGGTCTGAGACTTCTCAGTGAGTTGAAAAACTGAGTCATAGTAAATCTTGTTTGATTGTACTTGTTTATCCTCAGTTGTGGATATTTTTGTGTGACCAGTGAGTGATAATCTCATCAGAGGTTTGGGAATTAGTAAACTCTCAGGAGGAAGCATGTTTTCAGAGGAGAAAGATTGGCAAAGTGTTTGGCACGTAAGAAAACTCTACTAACAGGTTGTTGCCAACTGCATTCAATAGCTCAGTTTCTGTAAGGCTTTTCATGTGGGTTTTAATTTATTATGGATTGTTTTACTAATTTATTCCGAAATACCTTGATTACAAAATGCTAGAGAGATAATTTATATTTTCACTTCTGATAGTGCAATAGACTAGCTATCCAGAATGAGATTCCTATTTGAATACTAAAATCTTAGATAAATAACTTCTTTTAAAACCTTCCTTCCTTTCTTCCTTCATGAACTGGAAAGCAGAAATGAAAGTAAGGAAACAAAAGCCCTCCCAAACAGAACTGAAAGCAGGAATTATGAAAGGTAAGATATTAACTGTAGTTTTAAGTATGTTTATTAAAATAGTTTGGGTTGCCATTAAAAAGCTAGAAATAGTATAACTTCCAAATAAATAGAGGAGGAAAAATGGAATGGGAAAAACAAGTCGTAGTCAATCTAAAATGCAGCAAGAAAAGTCATCCATATTGGCAAGGAAGAAGTTAAAATATCAGTATTTGCAGATGAAATAATACTATATATAGAAAACCCTGAAGACTGTACCAAAAATTATTAAAAGTAATAAATGAATTCAGTACAGTTTCAGGATACAAAATTAATACATGGAAATTGGTTGCTTTTCTACACACTAATAATGAAGTAGCAGAAACAGAAATTAAGAAAACAATTCCATTTATAATTGCACCCAAAAGAATAAAATACCTAAGAATAAACTTAGCCAAGAAGATGAAAGACTTTAGAAACTATAAAACTCTGGTGAACGAAATTAAAGACGACACAAACAAATGGAAGGAAATTCCACGCTTATGAATTGGAAGAGCAATATTGTTAAAATGTCCACACTACCCAAAGCAGTCTACAGATTAAGTGCAATCTGGTCAAAATACCAACAGCATTTATTTTCCACAGAGCTAGAGTTTGTATGGAACCACAAAAGACCCCAAATAGCCAAAGCAATCGTGAGAAAGAAAAACAAAGCTGGAGGCATCACAATCCTAGATTTCAAGATACACTACAAAGCTGCAGTAATCAAAACCATATGGTACCAGCACAAAAATGGATACATAGATCAATGGAACAGAATAGAAAGCCCAGAAATGAACCCATGCTTATATGGTCAATCAGTCTACAACAATGGAGGCAAGAATACACAATGGGAGAAAGACGGTCTCTTCAATAAATGGTGCTGGGAATACTGGACAGCTTACATACATACAAAAGAATAAACTGGACCACTTTCTTACACCATACATGAAAATAAACTCAAAATGAATTAAATACTTAAATGCGAGACCTGAAACCATAAAACTCCTAGAAGAAAACACAGGCAGTAATTTCTTGACAACAGGCTTAGGAACATTTTTCCAGATATGTTTCTTCAGGCAAGGAAAAGAAAAGCAAAATAAACTATTGGGACTACATCAAAATAAAAAAACTTTTGCACAGCAAAGGAAACCATCAACAAAATGAAATGGCAACCTATTTGAATGGGAGAAGATTTTGCAAATGATATATCTAATAAGGGGTTAATATCCAAAATATATAAAGAACTTATATAACTCAGCTCCAAAAAACCAAATAATCCAATTAAAAATGGGCAAAGGACCTAAACAGACATTTTTACAAAGAAGACATATGGCCGGCCAACAGATACATGAAAAGATCCTCAACATCACTAATCATCAGGGAAATGCAAATCAAAACCACAATGAGATATCACTTTATACCTGTTAGAATGGCTAGAATCAGACAAAAAATAATAAGTATTTGTGAAGATGTGAAGAAAAAGGAACCCTCATACACTGTTGGGAATGCAAATTGGTGCAGCCACTATAGAAAACAGTATGGAGGTTCCTCAAAAAATTAAAAAGAGAATTACCACATGATCTAATAATTACATTACTGGATATTAACCCAAAGAAAATGAAAACACTAATTTTTTTAAAAGATTTTATTTATTTATTTGACAGAGAGAAAGAGTACAAGCAGGGGAACAGCCGGGAGAGGGAGAAGCAGGCTCCCCCTGAGCAGACAGCCCAACATGGGTGCTCAATCCCAGGACCCTGGGATCATGACCTGAGCCAAAGGCAGACACTTAACTAACTGAGCCACCCAGGCACCCCAAAAATACTAATTTGAAAAGATATATGCATCCTTATGCTTGTTGTAGCATTGTTTACAATAGCCCAAAATACAGAAGCAACCCAATGTCTATCCATAGATGAATGGATAAGGAAGATGTGGTTACGTGTATACACACACAGAGACAGAGAGACTCACACATGTGCGCATGCATGCATGCGCACATGCACGCACACACACACACACACAGAGGAATATTACTCAGCCTTAAAAAAGAATGAGATCTTGGCATTTGTGACAACATGGATGGACCTAGAATGTATTATGCTAAGTGAAATAAGTCAGAGATAGACAAATGCCGTATGATTTCACTTATATGTACAATCTAAAAAACAAAACAAATGAACAAACAAAAGCAGAAACAGACCCATAAATGCAGGGAACAAATAGGTGGTTGCTGGAGGTGAGGGAGGTAGGGGGATGGGCAAAATGAACAAAGGGGAGTGGGAGGTAGGCTTCCAGTTATGGAATAAATACGTCACAGGAATGAAAGGTACAGCCTAGGGAATACAGTCAATGGTATCATAATAGTGTTTAATGGTGACAGATGGTGGCTATGCTTGCGGTGAGCATAGCATAACGTATTAACTTAACAAATCATTATGTCGTACACCTGAAACTGACATAACAGTGTGTCAACTATACTTCAATGGAAAAGTAAATAAAAGAAGGCAGGAAAGCTAAAAGAAAAAAGAGAAAGTAAGATAAATAGAAATCACATATCTAGAGATAAACCCAAATATATAATCATAATAACTCTCTAGCTAAAGGCAAATTTGGTCAGACTAAATAAAATTCTGCATTGTGCTCTTTGTAAGAGATATACATAAACATAAAAACACAAAACATATTGAAAGTCAAAGGATTGAAAAGACCTACAGGAAACATCTAAATGAAAACTGGTATACCTAAATTAATACTAGACAGAATATAATTTAAGGGTCAAATATGAAGTACCTTCATGATGGACAAAGTTAAGTTCATTAGGAGGATATAAGAAATCAAAACTTATATGTATTTAATGAAGTCTCAAAATATAGAAAGCAAAAATGGACAGAATCACAAAGACAAATAAATCCTTAAGTGTAGTGGGAGATATTAAATACCTCTCATAGTAAATGACAGATAAGGCAGACAAAATATCCGTCTGGATATAAAAGATTTAAAGAGCAAAATCAAGAAACTTAATTCCTCAATTTGGAGTGTATACATTTTTTTTGAAAGCACACATAAAACATTTTGAAAATTGACAATGTGCTAGGTCATAATCAGAGCTTCCACACCCACTGCATATAAAGCCTCAAGTCAAAGAAATGGTATCACATAGATTACTTCTCTAACATAGTGCAGCTAACTTAGAAATCATTAAACATAACTTAGAAAATCCTATATATTTAGATATTTAAAAAATCCCCATGTGTGTATAAGGTTCTAAAAAAATTAGAAAATATTGAGGTCTGAAACAAATAAAAATACTACCCATCGAATCTTTGGGAAGTCAAATAAAGTGGATTCAAATACAGAAAATGTATTTTAAAAAAGAAGAAAGGCTCAAAATTAATGAGCTAAACATCTTTAAGAACTTAGAAAAATAGAATAAACACAAAGAAAATAAAAGGAAGAAAAATGCAATTTGAGTAAAAATAATGAAACACACAATAGAGAGGAGCAACATAGTTCAAATCTGATTCTTTGAGAAGACTAAAAATACAGCAAACCTCTGGACTAAGAAAAAAGGGGGAATATTCTCAAAGAATATTATGAATGAAAAGAAGGACAAAACTAAAGATGTCAAAGAGTCATTATGAAAAAAAAGTCAACAAACTGTATACCTAGATGGAATGAATACATTCTTATACAAGTACAACTTGTTAGGGGCACCTGGGTGGCTCAGTTGGTCAAGCATCTGACTTTGGCTCAGGTCCTGATCTCAGGGTCCTGGGATTGAGCCCTGCATCAGGCTCCCCACTCAGTGGGGAGTCTGCTTATCCCTCTCCCTCTGCCCGTCCCCCTGCTCATTCTCTCTCTCTCAAATAAATAATTAAAATCTTTAAAAAGAAAAAAAAGTACAACTTGTTAATCTCTCCCAAGAGGAAATAGAATCTGAACAGTCCTATAATCATTAAAGAAATAAAATTAGTTAAAAATCTCTGCACAATGAAGCATTGATCTTCAGATTGTTTCTCTCTGAAAGTGTTTGTGTAAGATTAGAACTAACACCCTGCTCCCCAACTTATTTTATGCATTCAACATAACCTTGATGCCAGATCTAGACAAGGATATTACAACCAAAATAAACAGTCACTCTCAATCGTGACCACAGATACAATTCCTTAACAAAATTCATATTAGCAAACTGAATCTGAAAATACATAAAAA
The DNA here is from genome assembly GCF_017311325.1 of Ursus maritimus. Lineage (NCBI taxonomy): Eukaryota > Metazoa > Chordata > Mammalia > Carnivora > Ursidae > Ursus > Ursus maritimus. Next base: position 28,490,218 of record NW_024423675.1, read on the forward strand.
AGATGGTATATTATGATTCTGTAAGTGTAATATTGGTTCACTTTTAATTTATTTATTACCTCATTAACAAATTAAAAGAGAAAAATCATATGATTACTTCAACACATGCAGGAAAAAAAACACTAGAAAAACTCAACATTTATTCATATAGAAAAATTCTTGGCAAACTGATAGCAGTTATTGTCACAACTTGAGTTTCTCAGTAAGAAGAGTCTGAGATGGAGATTAACATTCAGGAGGTTTATTAGGAATTGTTCTTGGTGTCAGTACCTCTGGAAGGAAAAGGAAGCAAGTAGAAGTACACAGAGGGAGAAGTTGGGTTGCAGTGTAGCCTCTGTGAAAGCCTCAGCCAACCCTAAAGAGAGCTCTGAAATGAGGCTGGTCCTTTGGAATTGTCCTGGCCTGGAATGAATTGGTTGGGCCTTATCTCAGGTCAGTCTGCGGTAGGCTGCCCAGGAAGTAGGTGTGACACAAGCAAAGGGACTCTTTTCAGCTGAAGAAGGCAGACAGTTGAGGGCTGTCTGTCAGCAGGACTCCTAGCTGCTGGGAGAATTACTTCAGCTCAGAGGTGGGCCTCAGAACCACATTACAGTGTCCTTCCCAGGCATGGAAAGAAAGCCTACAGCAGATGTCATATTTAACGTTAAAATGTTGAAAGCGTTCCCTTTAAGATTGGAAACAAGACAAGAAGGGCCGTTATCACCATTTCTATTTAGCATTGTATGGGAAGGCATGAAAAAGCAAAGGTTTAAGGATTAAAAGGGAAACAAAATGAATGTGATTTGCAGTTGGTGTTTATTTTCTTCATAGACAATCTACAAATAATTGTAATGAAGAGTTTGTCAGAGTTGCAAAGTCAATATATATAGGTATGTGTGTATATGTGTGCCAATTGCATTTCTATATTCAAGCAATAATTTAGAAAATAATTTAAAACTACTATGAACAATGGCATAAAAATATGACGAAATAAATCTAACAAAAATATGTAATACCTTTATGGAGAAAATGATAAAACTTTATCAAGAGATGCTAGAAAATGTCTAAATAAATGGAAAGATACATAATATTTAGGATAGAAGACTCTGAAATAAATATATTCTCTCAAAATTGATTTATAGATTTAATGAAATTCCAATAAAACAGAAGTACCAGTGTGGTTTTTGTGAAATATGACAAGTTGAATTGAAAATTTATATGGAAGAATATACCAGGGAGGAAGCAGAAATGTGGGAAAGCTTGCATTACTGGACATGACTTATTATCAGACTATGTAACTAAGAATATGATGTTGGTACAGGATAAGACAGACAAATGGAACAGAACAGGAAACAGAATCCAGAAAGAAATTTGTACATATATAGAAACTTGATTTGTATAGATCACTGGGAAAGAGCAGATTATTTCATAAATGGCTTAAGGACAATTTGGTTTCCAAATATTTTTTCAAAACCTGAAAATAGATCTTTATCTTTTATCACAAACAAAAATCAATCTGGGTGATTAAAAACTTAATGTGAAAGGCACAACCATACAATTTCAGAAGAGCATATAGGGAATATCTTCAAATTCTTGAATAAGGAAGCGTTTCTTAAAGAACACAAACCATGTTGAGAAAAATTTGCATTTCCTAGGAGATTTGACCTTGTACATAACCTGCTATCCAGCAACTTCACTCCAGACATATATTAAAGATAGTTTTACATATGTGCCCTAGAAAATATGCTCATAGAAGCCTTACTCTACATAGAAAAAAATCATAAATAATCCATAAACTAATTATGGCATATTTCCTCAAGTGAAATATTACAGTGTAATGCAAAATGAAAGAACTAAAGTATATACATCGATCTTAGTTAATCTAAAAAACCATTGTTGAACAAAACACGAAAGTCACAGAGGAAAATGCACAATTTATTCTTTAGAGATCTATACACAGGAGATAAAACTATGAAGAAAAGATAATGATCGAGACAAAATGTAAGATGGTTGCTACTTCTGTGGGAGAAGGGTCAGGAAGTAAGAGAAGGACACTGGTAATGTTCTGTTTCTCAATGCCATGCAAGTTCATTATGATTCTTTAAACTCAGATACATTTTGTACAGTCTCTTTGTAAAAATGATATGCTTCACAACAAAAAATTGCAGATTAAAGTGTTCTCAAAAAGAGCCATAATTTAAAATATCAGGGCTATTTCAGTGAGTGAACAAATTGTTCTCAAATATTCATCATTACACATCAAATATTGCTTCATCCTCCATTCTTCTTCCTCAAAACAGAAAAGCGTAAGTATACCAAGCCTGAAAAAGGGAGCTGAGTTTCCCCAACTTGCAAATGTTACCAAAAAAGTCATGGTAATCTGCCCTCAGAGCTACCTCTGATGGATTGTCTGGCTCCAGATCTGTGTTGTGTATTTTCAGGAGAACGGTTAAAATAGACGGAGAATAGTAAGCCCAAATCTAAATTTCATGCAAAAGAAAGATTAGAATTTCATTGAAATTGATTCGCCAGGTGACTTCTACTCTTATTCAGGTCCTTGGGATCCATGCCATTTTAATATTAAAATATGTATTACTCTCTTAATTCTCCTTAATGTTCTGCAAATGTTTCAGAATAGAAGTCTCATCAACTCCAGAGGAGTTACCCAGACGGTCCTAAATATTGGGGTTCTCCTGTTGATAAAAGAATCAACAGAATGAGTACTTCCAGAAATACAGTACAATTTTTCTAATGTTTATACTAACCACTAAAAATCTTTTTAGATGAAACGTCTTCTAAGTTGCAGATCGCTTTCAATAACATATATGCATTTTAGCTGCATAATTATATCAAAACAATTCATTGGCATTAAAAAACTCAGCACAGATTTGATAGACCTGAGTATCAGCATAGTTCTTTGGATTCATTTTTGTCTTCTTTTTTTTAAATCTGACAGTTTGTGTTTCACTTGATTTGTCCATTGGCAAGGATAGCCAAAGTTGGGCTACCAATCACCAGCCAGGGGTGGCTTCACACAAACTTCTGTTTCCTGATGCGTTTGTGGTGGCCTTGCCCCTGGCACTGGGGGAACTCACGTTTAGCCCCTGGCTCTTCCATTTAACTACTTCCAGAGTTGTGGCAAGAAAACCAGGACCACAGAAAACCCAAGTGTTGACAGGTATCTTTTTACTTCTGATTCAGGCAGTGAGTGCCACGTCCACGGTGGTGTACAAGCCTGAACACTTCTCAGGTCGGCTGCGGGCACTTGTTGCTGGGGGTGTTCTGCAAAAGCAAGGGCCCTTCGTCATGGAGCTAAACACTCACACTTGGCCCAGGAGTCTGAGAAGCTGAAGGATCCTAGGAAGGTAGAACAGTGGCTGTTGCCTTATACCCAGCCAGTGAGCCCGCAGATAAGCGACAATGGGTGTGAGCTACCCAATCTAAATCGGACTGATTAAAACGATAAAAGGATTTACTGGACGGATATGGGGTACCTCATGGAAGTGAAGAAACAACAAACCAACCAGACTTTTGGAAAGGGCAGGAATTAGGGTAGATCCAGGAATTTAGGTAGTGAGACTTAGTATTTTTTTCCGAGGTACTATCATCAAAATAAATTTACTTCAGTATTTTTCAGTTCTTGTATCACTGTGCTTAACTTTCAAATTCCTGTTATGGTTTGGCCTGATTTGGGTCATGTGACTACTTCTTGACCAGGGGAAGTTATGGCGTGATGGACAATGTGACGCAGACTGCTACAGTGAGAGGTTTGGGGTGGGATGGGAAGAGATCCCATGTTTTCCAAAGGCAACTCAGGGGTTGTTATTAAAGAACGTTGGCATTGATATTGGGCTGGCAAAATGGCAGATATCCATCATAACCCTTTTGTCAGAAATTAATTTTGTTATATTCTTACCTAGAACCATAGTACAATTTAAATGAACGCTACAAACATTTAGGCCTTAGTCTGCTTGGGCTGCCATAACAAGATCCCAAAGTTGGGTGGCTTACACAACAGAAATTTATTTTATCACAGTTCTGGAGGTTGGAAGTCTAAGATCAGGGTGCCAGCATGGTTGGGTTCTGGTGGGAGAGCTCTTCCTGCTTGTAGATGGCCACCTTCTCCTTGTGTCCTCCCATGGCATTTCCTTCTCTCTCTTCCTCTCAGAAGGCCACAATTCCTATAGGGTCAGGACCCCACCCCCATGACTTCATTTAACCTTAATTAGGTCTTAAAAGTCCCATCTCCAGATACAGGCGTATTGAGGGTTAGCCCTTCAACATACGAGTTTTGTGGGGACAAAATTCAGTCCTTGCCATACCTACTATGGGGCTCACGATTTGCTAAATAACTCACTTTTGATGGTTTTCTTGTCCTCATGCACAAATTTGATTGCAATGTCTGGTGAGTGAGTGCCATTTCTTGAGCAATCTGTCAGGGTTTGTCAGGCTCCATGGAGAGTCTCGCCCTTCCACCTTCTGGACCAAGAGACCCCGTGCCCAAAGCAAGAGACCCTGCCTCTGATGGCTCATCTGTGTCTACTATTTTTCTGCAGTTCAGCTCTACAGCAGTCACGGCTCCAGACTTGGTAGCGTCTCCTCTTCTCTTTTTCTGACACCCCAACAGGAATTACTAAGACAGGCCATGTGGAATTGTGGAAAGATGTGGAAGTCAGAACACCTGTGTTCTATTCCTAGCTCCAGCACTTACACGCTGTGTGACTTCAGGGAAATCACTTCAGTAAGTTCATTTATACCATGCAAGTGCATTGCTTTCTTACTTACAAATTTGGGGCTAGGCGTTGAGAAGTCAGTGGTACATGCTATGAAGGGAAAGTGTAGGGCGCTAGAGAACACGTGTGGGGGGTGGGGAGCTGCCAACAAATCTGGCCGTGTCAGTCACAGAGGGCTTTCTGGAGGAAATGACCTCGGATAGGACCTGGGAGCAATGGAGGGGGCAGTGTGGAGGAGGGGAGACACACAAGGCAGAGGGAACAGTGTGTGGCCAGGCCCTGAGGTAGGAGGGACCTGGCACACGGAGCTTTGGCCTGGATCAAAGAGAGTGATGGCAAGAGTCATTCATGTAAAGCAAAGGTGCGCAGGAAGGCAGTGGTGAAAGCACGCTGCCGTCAGCCCGGTCAAGGATTTTGTTCTGTGTCCCAGGACCTAAGGTGGGAGTAGGGGAGAGGCATCTCCAATATGTGTTTTCAAAAGATGGCTTGGACTAGAATGTGGAGGACTGGCGAGGGGGAGGGGAGGCTGGGGAGAGGAGAGGTAGATAAATGTGTTAGTCATTTCTAACCAAGGTTACTATGCCTGCAGGTTGTACTATATCTACCTGGTTGGCTCAGAGTGAGCCTTATTGAGTCATGCAGTCAACAACATCAATTGAACCAGGCACTTTTCTAGGTGCTGAGGATATACCAGTGAACAAAACACACAGGCTGCCCTCGTGAAGCTTACGTTCTAGTAAAATGGTTTACATTCTAGTGGGGTTATTGTAGGGTCAACGAGATGTATAAGCTACCCATGTGTGAATGGTTACTTGGGATCTCTAGTTCACTGATTTCTAGGGAATACTGGTTTTCAACTTCCTTCCTGTATTAGTTTCCTATGGCGGCTGTAACAAATGACCATGAACTTAAGACACCATGAATGTATTACCTTCAGTTCTGGAGGTCAGAAGTCCACAATGGGTCTCACTGGGCTAAAATCAAGGTGTTGGCAGGGCCGTGTTCCTTCTGGAGGATCTTGGGGAGAATCTGTTTCCTTGCCTTTTCCAGCTTCTAGGAGCTGCCTGCATTCTTGGCTCATGGCCCTTCCATCTCCAAAGCCAGGAACGTCCAGTCAAACCTGCCTCACATCCTGTCACCCCGATGTTCACTCTCCTCCATCTCTCTTTCACTTATGAGGATTCCTGTGATTACATTGGGCCCACCTGGGGAGCTCAGGAAACTCTCCCCATCTGAAGATCCTTCACTTCATCAAGTCTGCCAAGTCCCTTTTGTCATAAAAGGCAACACACCCACAGGTTCTGGGGGTTAGGACGTGGACACCTGGGGGGAGCGGGGGGACATTATTTTGCTTACCACTCCCTAGTGCAGCTCTAGTGCGTTCAAATCGTGGATGGAATCAAGTTTCCTCTTCTGTCTTTTCGGTTTTGTTCTCAGTGTGTTACTGAGCAGTAAAGTGAAACCCAGGGACATCCAAAGTTGGACCAGTCTTTTTTCTCCCCGTGTCTGAGAGATTTCAAGAGAATCCCAGAGCGCTTCCTCTGTATGAGAGGGTCAGGTGTCAAAACCACAGGCCTCTCCCAGTGCTGCTAGGGAGAAGAGCTCAGCAAGTCATTTCTGGTTATCACAGCTGACTCACTGTTCTCAGAATATTCCAGCCAGTATCTGCAAATCTTTAACTATGAGCGCTCTGTTGAGCAAGATTTCCTCCCTACAGGGTTACTGTAGGGAGGTGGTGGTGGGGTGGGGGGACCACTTTAAAGAATATCCCCTGACACATTTTACACTACAGAGGTAGGAAGAGATTCAGGTGAATAAGAGAAGATATGGAACTTGTGTCCTTATGGGGGGAAAGAGACAAAGCAATTCCTTAAAATATTATACTTTGCCAAAACGCTGCTATTAAGGTATGAGAAAAAACACCCCTGGGAATTGTTAGCGACCCATTTAAAAGGAAATTAATTGGCAGGATACAGTTGTAAAAATCTCTCCAGTGGCCGCTCCAGAGGAGTAGCCCTGATAAGGTAATAAAGGGTTGAGTTCAAGTTCTCTTTTTCCCTTGAAGCAAACGACTAGGGTTTCCTGAGTCCAGGTAAAAAACTGACAACTTAGGAGCAGAAGTGAAAACTTACCCCCTTCAGAGGCACGATTGTGAGACGTGCGTCCGCGGTGGGCGCGCGGTGCTGGGGGTGCCGGCGTCGGTCGGGGCCTCCAGCCAGTGAGCGAGACAGGTTAAGGGCTGGCGGTGGGGGTGCTTTAAACTGCGTGGTGACAATGGGCTTGAAGAGGAGGATAGGTACTAGAATCTTCAAGAAGGCAAGGCCATATCTGAAAGGAAGATGGTGCAGTCTGCCCTCCTGAGTCTCCTGTGTGACAGGGACAGGAGTTGACCATGGAAAGGTACGCTGACAAAGCGGACAGGAGAATGAACTGTCTGGGCAAGTGTCTTCATTGTTTGCCATACGCCATGGGTCATCTGGTCAGAATTGCTTCTTCAGGGAAAATGATTCTGCGTTTTCCCCGGCCTGATGAGAAGGCCCCCGGGAGAAGCCGCCAATGAACTTTCGGCAGGACGGGCCTCACGTTTGAGGGACAAATGCACCGGGGACACCCAATAGGCAGTATCCACTTTCCTAGACGCACAGGGCATTTCTCCCTTTCGCAGCCGCGTTCAGAACGCTGCTCTCTGCTCTCCGTCAGCGCCTGTCACCAGCCCCATCTCCTCCGCGCCTTTCTGCGCGCGCAACCCAGCGCCGGCAACCGCTTCGCTCCCGCCGTTCCTGCGCAGCCGTCTCGAGTCTCAAGGGCACCGGCGGAAGAACAGAGGCTGCTTCTGCTACAAGTGGAGTCTCCTTCCCCACACTCCAAGCAGAAACATGGGAGAAAGGGGGGTGTGTGTGTGTCTTTCTTTCTTTGTCAGAATCCTGGCATCACAACCCTGCTAGGATTTATGCGCATTGTGCATTGCAGTCTACGGCGATGGCTTTCTATTAAAGCTAGAATTGATTCACTAGGTAATAAATTGAAGAATCCTCCCCAGGCTTTCCAGCAAAATTACTTACGCTATTAGTAGCATTAAGCAGGCTTTTACAAGTGGAGATAAGCTACCCTGAAGTTCTGTCTGTCTGGATGCGGGAAACGCAGGGCTGGCTGCCCTACATGGCTGCGAGGAGGTGGCCGGACCGGACGAGAACGTGGGCATTTGCGCCTTGAGTCCCCTACTTAAATTTGTTCCTAGGACGGATCCATCTTCAGTGCTTTTGCTAGAAAGCCATAGCTCATTAAGACTAACCAGACTCAGAGGGCAAAACATAACAAACAACACGTTTAAACTCTGACTTTGCCTGAGGGTTTGGTGACCTGCCTGCTCAAATTGCCCTGGTGTTGATCTTAAAGCAAAGCTGCCTCTGTAAATAAATCACCAGGGGGCCTCTGAGAGGTTTGTGTCTTCAGGTCTGTCGCTTCGCCCTCTGGCTGTCTGCAGTTTCGACAGTTGGGTGCAGGGCGGGCCCAAACCTGAGCAGCCTGCTTGCAGAGCTGCTGAGCCGCAGGCTGCCGGAAATCGGCTGAGCTCCTTTAAAAGTCCATCTCCCGGCCCGAGTGGCTCTGGAAAGAGGCTGTGTGATAGAGAATTAGTAGCACCTTGTCCTGTAGAGGAGCTCAGAAAAATTTTAAGTAAAATCTTATATTATTGTTATTATGGTCATCTCCTTTAAAGAATCACAACGGACCCTTTAAAAATACAATCGTCCCTTAATTTTATCTCTTCTAGAAGTGCTGATTTTCATATGTTGGGAAATGGTTCTTCCTCAAGAGAATTGGGCACATGGGTGAGCGAGCCACTTAGCAGCAATATAGTTAAAGTGTTGAGAGTTAATCATTTCGATTCCTACTCCCAGTAAATCTGTTTTGTGTGTCCCAGCTTGGAACGTTACGGAGCACACGGAGGAACATCTGAAGACAATATATCAGCGAGGCAGCCCGGCCTCCCTGGGGTGCGGTATTTGTGGATGTGGGGACTATGGAATGGGCCGGGGAAGGACACGGTGACCTTGCAGTCCTGATGGTTTCACATCGTTTCTTCCTGTCCTCCGGGAGAAGGGGGTAATGAAAAGCAGCAGAGCATGTGTTCTTCAGAGACCAGAAGCCACAAAAAATAGAAAGGGTAAGGAGCCGACTTTATCTCCTGAAGCCCACACTTAATGTACTTCCTTCTCCTAGGGATGAGAACGACATTGAACATTTAACAGCACACAGCGAGTGCAGTCCCTGCTGGAACCAGAGGGGCACTCCGTAGACAAGAATGGACCGAACACTCTAAGCCAAGCAGCACAGACAGAGGGGAGGTTGTTGCGGTTATAAGACACACAAATGGACTGTCAGCCCAGCCATAACTGCTACTCCCATCCAGCACGATGCTTTAGCATTTACAAAATACATCTGCTGCTCACAGACATCCTGCAGGGTGCACACTATGGGTTGCGTTCTGTCTCCCTGAAACTAATGCCTAAGTCTTAACCCCAGTGCCTGTGAATGTCACCTTATTTGGAAGTAGGGTCTTCGCAGATGGGATCAAGTTGAGATCAGACTCCATAGGCTGGGCTCTAATCCAATGACTGGTGTCCTTATAAAATGAGGACAATTTAGATGCACACAGAGAGAATGCCATGTGAAGATACAGATATGGAAGGCAAGACAGCCACGTAACAATGGAGGCAGACGTGGGCATTATGCAGCTGCAAGCCAAAGATGCTGAGGGTTGCCAGCGACCACCAGAAGCTAGGAGAGAAGCACTGAACAGATTCTCCCTCTGAGCCGCCAGGAAGGAACTGATCTTGCTGACATCTTGATTTGGGACTTTTAGCCTCCCGAATTATTACAGAGTATATTTCTTTTGTTTCAAGCCACCCAGTTTGCAGGATTTTGTTACAGCATCCCCAGGAAACTGATACTGTATTATATTTTTATTTTATAGAAGAAGAACACAGGTTTCAGAGATGGTAAGAAAGTTGCTGAAGATTACACAGACAAAAGAAAATTAATAGCGAGACTTAAAACCCAGAGCTGTGACTCCAAATCCCAGGCCCTCCCCACCACATGACCTCTGAAAACAGCCGGCATGGAGGTGAATAAGAAAGAGATGTTTGACAATTTCCATCTGGGCAGTTACTGGAGAGAATTGAAATCAGAGATATGTGTACCCCCATATTTATAAAAGCATTATTCACAACGGCCAAACAGTAGACGCAGCCCAAATTGTCCATGGAAGGATGAATGAATGAACAAAGTGTGGAATATCCATGCAGTGGATTATTATGCAGCCTTAAAGAAGAAGGAAATTATGACACATGCTACAGCATGAAATGAACCCAGAAGACAGTTTGGTAACTGAAATAAGCCAGTTATAGAAAGACAAATACTATAGGATTCCACTCACATGAGGTATTCAGAGCAGTCAAATGTGCAGAGATAGAAAGTAGAGCATGGTTGCCGGGGACGGGGGAGGCGGCTGGGGGGGTTGTTCAATGGGGATAGAGTTCAGCTTTATAAGATGTAACCAATCTCCAGAACTCTTTTCAACAATATAAATGTACTTAATACTACTAAACTATACCCTTAAAATGGTTAAATTGTAAATTTTATGTGTAATTTTGTCACAATTTTAGAAGGAGAGCGATGTGGCTGCAGCTTGTTCTGCTAACAGGATGGTTAGCTTGGCCCAGCTATGAGAAGCAGCCAGATTGCACAGGCTGGTTTCCTCACACAAGAAAATAGTGTGCTGTCTGCCTGCAGCTTGCCCCCCGCGGAAGCATTCGAAGAAGGGAGGTCACCTGCCTCTCTGCAGGGGCCTGGAAGCCCAGTTCTGACGGTTGCCAGCTTCGCCCTTCACGCCAGCGCGCTCTGCCGCTGTTACTCCAATGCTGTCAGAGGCGGCTCAAGTAGCATCTGCCCTCGAGACTCAGCTCTGTTCTCTCAAAAGATTTGAGGAAAACACCCTTTACTTGGTGGCAGAAGAGTGAGTTTAATCGCACCGCTTCCCGATGTTGCTGGCTTGTGGTGAAGGGGAGAGTCATGAGGGGCCCTTTCATGGACTATTCCCTTCGCCTCCAGCCCCACGCTCCTTGGTAGCAGAGCTCGGGCCCACCGACTAAGACATGGCCTCAGCTCTCTGCTTCCTGGATGGGACGTGAGCACGGAGCTGCCGAGAGCTCCGGGGCTCCTCAGTGCTCTAGGTGAGTGGTACGTGACCCCCATTTGTTTGTCTTTGTGTTGCTGACACACAGTTGTAGTCTGATCCATGTGACATTTACAACCCATTCTACTGAGAGTTTAAGGGGTGCAAAGGGGCTCCACAGATACATAAACATCATACTGTTATAGGAATGTGTTGGTTACTCTCCATCTTGCCCTTTAGATTGACTCTCTGCCCTTCCCTGCTGACCTCTCAAAGTGACATGTCCAGTGCTCTCCATGCTCTCTGGCTTCCGATTGGGTTCAGCCCCTGGGAGACCCTGGCAGGGGACAGCAGGCGTCCACGGTAGGTATGGCCTCTGCTCCCTCCCCATGGCCTGTGGCTGCATTCCTCTGGTGAGGCCACGGCGTCTGCGGGAGTAGAGCCGGGTGGCCTCTCATGGCTTTGGCTTTCCCAGAGTTCCAGCAGTAGTTTTCTCCTGTCAAATGACAAAATGAAAACAATTTAGTAACGAATCTGATGTCCTTTTTCCAAGGGAAAACAATCCATGGGTTGGGGGAGCGCAGTGGAGCACTCTTCCAAAGGATTCTGGGCCAGGGTGAGTTTTATAGTGTTAGAAGTGGCAACGGGGAAATAGGGCAGGATTGACTGGGGCTGCATAGCTGACCTTATTTAGAAAGATCAAGGAACAAGGAAATAAATGTTGAGCCCAGAGTTGGCTTGGAGTTTGGGGATCGTCTGACTGGGTATACTGGGTTTCTGGTCAAGTGGAACATTTATAACAACACAAAAGTTCTGTTTGCTGACATAGGACACTGGACAGGAGTGATTCCATCTTGGGCCTAGAAATTTATGTCAACACTCCTTTTGCCCTTTAGGCTTTGGGGTGTAACAGCTTACTGTGGGTGCTAGGCCCTGGGTGTTTCATTATTGTTTGCTGGCTCTTTAATTCTTGCCCACACCTCTATAAATAGCTCTATTACTAAACTCTTCAATTACTCCTTTGAGTACCGTCTGAGTCCCGCTGAGACGCTGACTGATATATAGTGAATGCCAGGAGAAAAAAATATTATCACAGGGAACCAAGGGGCTGGGAAAGGATAGGTAATATAAAAAAAATACAAATCAAAATTTAATTGGTATACCGAGGTTCTCTGACTCACTGACTGGAATTTTTAACGTGAAAAGCTCAACAGTTCTACCAACTTGATTCTGCGGCTTTTTATTTTTGGTTGTCTTAAAATCTGTTAAGACTTCTGTCCTCTGTATGTTCTGACCACGATTCCTGTCCATGGATAAGTGTGAATGTTTCGAGGACCAGCTGTTTGGAGGAGCTACACGCTGGTGACCTAGTCCAAAAGGATAATAGTAGTAACAATAATAATGACCGTAAGAAAGACAGCTAACATTTATTGTTTATCACGTGCTGGGAATTGTGCTCAGTTTCTTTTCTATGTAGCATCTCATGGAATCCCCACAAGAGCTCCATGAAGCAAACACCCACATTTACAGATGAGAAAACCAAACTTAGAGAAGCTAAGCATTTGCTTTAGATTTTACAGTTAGATTTCCAACCCAGGCAGCCTGGTACAAGAGCCAGGGTTGCAACCAACTGCATGATTCTCCCCAAAAGTGGCTCTTGTCCCACTGGTGGTGTAGGAAACAATTTGGGGCCAGTGTATGGGCAAAGAGTTTGATTTGATTAGTTCTGTGCTTACATTTGGGATGACCTTCTATCTATGCAAAGTGCTACTGGTTTCCCATTTTCAATACTGGTTTAGTTTCCATTTCCAAATAATGGAAAGAGAAAGACTACATATATTTAAAGAAAAATATTAAGGAATTATGTAGGCTGAGTATGGACATGGCCAAAATTGTGACTGAAGCTGGGGGAACACTGTATCACTCCACACTGGCCCTCAGTGAGGTCCACGTGTTGACGCAGAACAAGCCTCTGCTAGAAACTAAAAAATTAAATATCTGCCCATCTGCTCCCAAATGCCTTTTCTGACTAACATACTCATAGTTTGCCTATTTCTAGAGACTGTTTGAATACAGCTTTGCTACAACTAAGGCTTCTCTGCCACCAATTGACTCATGGAGGGTTGACAATGAAGGGAATAATGTCAGTAGGATATGGGAGCTGTGTTGGTTCATGTGGAACTTCCTAGCTGAGGGAGGCTGGACAAGTGGGAGTAGGGTTATAATCTCTGGCAGGAGAAGAAAAGTCCGCAGCTCCCCTGTTGCATAGATCAGAGTTCTTCTTGCTCTGCTTGAATGACATGGGAGTGCCCATGACTGGGCTCCCAGCCTTGCATCTGCGGCAGCTCTGCCCTCTCCACATCATGGCCGCTGCACTTCTGGGAAGTCAAATACGGTTTCTCACCAGGATAGGGCAAGGTCCGCAAACCCTAATTAGAGGAAATAAGATACCCTGTAAGACAATGGCAGTCTCTGATTCTTGTTTTTTACCTCCCCCAGTTGCCCCCCAAATGTGCCACCTTACTGCTACCACTGCCACTGCTGCCACCAACACAACCACGACCATTACCCCCACTGCCTCCACTACCACCGCGGCTGCCATCACCAACCTCCCCCACATCCCCCTCCTCCTGAAGCTTAAGTCTCTTCCAAGTTCCTCATCCAATCCTGACTCAAGCAGCAAATAATCAGGCCACATATTAGCGGCTGCACAATAGGGCAGGAAGGGAGGTATTCAGCATGAGCCCGTGTGTGCTGTTGGTCTGAGCCATTATACACCCTGGTACTGACCATTGGGCTTTGACTAGTTCTGTCCCCTGGAAGACTTGATTCTGACTGGGGGTAGGGTGGGATGAGGTTTTTTGTTTTGTTTTATTTTTTTCTTCCAATTCCAAGTCCTCATTATGTGACTCAAGGGGAGGCTTCCAGCACAGATTTTTCACTCCTAGGCTGATCCTTGGGTCATAGCCCTTCAGAGCTGAGAGACTGAATTATAGCAACAGTCCAGACCGCATATAAAAATCTGCAGCAACCTGCCCAGGAAACCAATCCCCTTATCCACAATAAACAATGCAGAAAGCCAGTCTGCTTTAAGTCAGACCTCTAGGAGCCCGATTGCTATCTCTAGTGACAATCCAAGAAGCTGAACAATACCTTCTGTAACAACTGGCCCCAGACAACCAGGACTCGATGGATAACTGACAGCTTCCCTAAATTTTGTCCTTGTTTTTGACTTAGGACCAACCACAGAAAGCCAGATATGTATCCCTAACCAGTCATATAGGACGCCCCCCTTCTAGTTAGCCTGCCTACAGCTTCCCCGGACCAACAGCCTCCAATCAGGGCACACGTGAAGTCCTCACTTTTTCCCACTCTGAAGCGTCCCACCCTCTGTCTGGAGTGTCTGCTGAAAGGCAAGTGATGGTGGCTGACTCCCTTGCCACAGTGAGTTCAGAACGCATCGCCTTTGCTTTTCTCATTTGGTTGGTCTTTATTTCCACGGAGCCCAACACATGCTTACACTCTCATGCCCTGCCTGATGATGAGACTGCAGACCTTAGATTCTCCTCTGTGGACAAGATTCCCATCCTCTTCTGGGGAGCAGAGTGTGGCCAGCAGTGTGTCAGCATTTGCACTTTTCTGGGGAAGGGCCCAGGCAGGGCTTGGCTAGACTCTTGAGTACCATATAGGGATTGCCTGGCTTCTTTTAAGAGCCAGTGACCAGGCAAGACTGCAAATGGGGTTTAGCTCTGGTTCTTTATTTCCCAGTTCTACCTACCCCCTGGGGGTGGGGCCTAGCCCTACTCTTGCCAATTCCTCCTTCTCAAGGATTAAAGCCTAGTTTATGAACCCAAGCTGGCTAGAGTGGCCCTAATCCCCAGTGGATACATTTCCTCTCTGCCAGCTGTCTGTCACTGGGTCCAAATCCAGCTGCTTGGATTCTCCTCGTCCCACCCCTGCTCTGCCACCAGGGATCCTCGAAGCCCTTTCTTTCACCCTCTGCCAGCGCACACACTCCTGCTGCCTGGATCAGATGCAGGATTAGCCCGTTCTGATTTCACAACGCCCAACGCTATCCTACCTGAATCCTTCAGTCTCCCGGCCAGGCTAGGCTCTGGCCAAATTGTGGAACAGATTGCGAAGTGACCACATGATGGCACTATCAAGCCGCCGATGCTCTCAGAGAGCCGGCAAACCACGACGTCTCCAGGGAGTCCAGAACTGTATTTTTCTGTTTTTGTGAATGTCAGGAAACTGAAAAATGATAATGGTCAACAACCTCCAGAAAATCTTAATATTGTTTTGCCAGGAACTCTTCCTAATCAATGGCCATTGGTGTTTGACACTCACCAAACATCAATCAGCTAGCCTTCCTCTGCACATAGCCCCCTGCCCAAGGCCCTCTGCGCTTTCCACCAACACACACATTCCATCCTAAATAGTCTGCCAGTTGCTGTGAACCCAAAACTACACACACGGAGATTTAAGAAAGATTAAAATGTCTTACCTAAGCATGAGTGAAATGATTTCTCCTTTTGTTTTGGTCTATCATCATGCTAAGTAAATAGAAGCCTTTTCCCTTTCCATATACATGGCTGGGCAAATCACATGCCCGAATGAAAACTGCCCACATCTAGAAAAATCCCTCAGCTTGCTCCGGCCGATTAGTCATTACATATTTACATAGCACTGGCAAGGTTGCCCAGGTAATCACACAAACATTTGATATTTTCCTACACCTTTCTTGGCTGATTCAGATTCTTAGGAATTGAGGTTTGCTTTGTGCATGCTTTTAAAAACAGCACTGGTGAGATTTTTTTGGACTTCTTTTTTTTTTTTAAGATTTTATTTATTTGACAGAGAGAGAGAGCACACAAGCAAGGGGAGCTGCAGGCAGAGGGCAAGGGAGAAGCAGGCTCCCTGCTGAGCAGAGAGCTCAGATGTGGGGCTTGATCCCAGGACCCTGGGATCATGACCTGAACCGAAGGCAGGCACTTAACCAACTGACCCACCCAGGCACCTGCCTCAACTTATTTTTTAACTTGACAAATGATAGCCTGATATTCTCTGAGCTCTGTGTAGAACACAGCAAAGCACAGTTGGGAGAAATACATCTTTAGGAGCAAGGTGGGGAGGAAGGGTGACCTAAATCCTGGCTCAACCTTTACATTGTTTGTGACCTTGGCCAAATGTTCTCAACTTCTTTGGCCTTTGATATGCTTATCTGTGAACTGAAGTAAAGAGTTTTTGACTTTTAAAGCCATTTGGGGGGATTAAATAAGATAATGCATGTCCGCATAGTGGGTGCTCAATCATTCGTGGCTAGGATTCGTCTGTGTGGATGGGATGATCACAGAGCATAACCTATGGTCCAACAACTGTAAGACCAAGAAGCTTCCTGGTGCTCCTTCGGAAACCCTGCGTGGTGATTAAGAGCATGGTCTTTTGAGTCAAACTGTCTCTTTGTTTTGCCACTTTTGTGGCAGACAATTCAGAAAAGGTAAGATAAGCTTTCCAAGCTTCAGTCTCCCGGTTCGTAATGGTGATAACCATATTCCCTGCCTCAACACTGAGAAAGTGCAGGTGTTAAGGGTGGCATTTTGTCCCCTCTTAAAAGGTGTCAAAGCCCTGATCACCAGTACCCAGCCAAGGTGACCTTCTTTAGCAACAGGCTCTTTACAGATGGTCAAATTAGCATGAGGTCATTAGGGTGGGCCCTAATCCAAGGCAACTCGTGTCCTTATAAAGGAGGACATTTGGACACAGAGAGACACTCACGCAGGGAGCACACCGCACGAAGGTGCAGGCAGAGATCGGGCTGATGCACGTCCAAGCCAAGGGATGCCGAAGATTGCCAACAAATCATCAGGAGCTACCAAACAGGTTCTCCCTCATAGACCTCAGAAGCCACCAGTCCTGCCGACACCTTCATCTCAGACTTCCAGCCTCCCGAACTGTGAGCCAGTGCGTTTCTGCGAAGCCACCCGGGGCCCCTCTCTGTCTTACGCGGCCCGAGGAAACTAGCACCCCGACGCGCTAACCCAGCGCTTGGCCCCGGCAGGCACTCGGCACGTGTTAGTTCCTATTGCTGCTGCTGTCGGCCGGTGAGACCTCTCCCCCTTCCTGACATCAGCTCCTGGATTGCCCAGCAATATTCCCAGCCGCTTTCTCCTGCCTGGTGACTAGAACCTGCATTTTACTGATGCTTAGATACAGGCAGAAAGGAACATACAAAAGCAGATTTCAATCAAGCCGTTGTGTAGATTTTTTTTAAAAAACTGAGGCACTTTGAGCAGAGCATCACTAAATAGAAAGCCGGTGTATAAAGAATGATTTTATGCAAGGTAAGGGTGGAACCAAACAACTTCTGTGATTAAATTGAGAGGTGTTCTGGCAGGTGTCGCGCCCGTGGCCAGCAGGAGACAACCAGCAGTACTGAGGGAGGGAGATGCCATCCTGATTTGCTATTCACATATCTCCGGGGAGTGGAGGTTCGCCTCATGAAAAACACAAGATTCGAGCACGGCTCTGTGGTGGCAGCTTTATTTTACACTTGTCCTGTGACAGCACAAAGAAGGCAGTTTTATTCTCTCATTTCTTGATAGGACCTGTCCTGCTGGTGACAACGAGGCAGAAATCTTGACTGATCTGCCCTGTGACTTGATTTTGGATCTTGGCAGCCAGACTGGCTCTAGAACGACCTACACATCAGAGAAATTCACACAGCTTCTGACTCCCAGAAGATTTCAATCCTAAGTACGTGTTGTAAGACTAAATGAATGGCAAAAATGAATATGTATTTTCTTAATACTCGATGCTGGGCCTTAAAGATCATTAGGGCAGCCCCACAGGAAAATGTGCTTTCAAAGTTTGAGGTAGAAAGCACTGGTGGTCTTACTTTCTGGAGAAATTAAAATTACAAGCATTCCCTTCCTCTCATACATGGCTGTGTACAAACAATCCCTAGAAATGAACTGTCTGGAGTATTTTATTTCTTAATTAATCCAGTTTTGCTATTTGGTATAAATAGGATGATGTTCAGGCTGAATGAATGAACAGGAAAGTTTAGGGGATACAATCCAAGAAGGAGTTTCAACTCCCTCCACATCTGCTGCTCTATTTTGCTTTAAATTAGATTTTAAAATTAATTTAATTTTTCATTTGAAGGGGCTCGGTTTTCTCTCACCCCTCTCTCTTCTCTTCCAGCAGTTGCCTCTCCTGTCTGTGTCCCTGGTACCTCCCTTGGAGACCAAACACCACTTTCGACATCACCTGATAATTCTTTTTCCATTCTATATATGTATATACATACACACACACACATTTTTTTTTTTAATCACCTAGTTAAACAGTTAATGTTTCAGTAAGAAGAGCATGACATTGGTTGACAGGACTAGGCTTCTTGGTATATGAAAGAGATAAGCTCTCTTCCATTGTTGTTAGAAATCCCACCCTGTGATTCACCTCTTTCTAAAGTAACACCCTCTTTCAACATGCAAATACTCCAGGTACACAACACACAGCTCGACATACCTTCACCTCAGTTCTTCATCTGGAAAACTGAGACACAGCATGGGGCGAACTATTGCACAAGGCCAATGCTGAGAATCAAATGTTCATGTATTTATTAATAGTCAGCTTCCTGCCAAGCAAGATTTTTATCTGCTGATAAAAATGCAGATACCATATGCAGATACGGTATGCAGATACCATACAAGAAAATAATGGTAAAATAAAAGTAGGGAATCCGAAACAAGAAAATTATACCCAATAACAGAAAGTAAAGACTAAGTTAGGAAAAGCATGTGTACGTGGTGGGGGGGGTAGGGTGGGCTACATAATTTCTATAATTTAGCTTTAAATATGACTCTGAGGTTCTTAAAAGGTCGAGGGTCAAAGGTCAGTTACATGTTTTGTTTTTTGTTTGTTTCTTTGTTTTGTGATCAGAGAGAAGAGTGAGGCCTCTAAGAGATGATGTGTGGAACTTCAATGTCCTTAGCCCCATCAGCATGTGCGTACAATGAACTGACATTTTCATTAATAATATACTTTCCTCTAACTTCTGGCCCCCACTTGTCAATCTTGGCATATGTTTCTTACCTTTCATTTCCTGCTCTCCTCCATTTCCCTCTCTTTCCATATTTCCTCCAGTCGTCCTGACAAACAGCAGCACCAGCAACCACCAAATATGACATCCGTTTATGCAGACCGGGGTGGGGTAGTCACCCATCTCCTGCTAGTTAGATGAAAAGAGATTTGGGGATCCCATTTAGGTTCTCCTATGGAAAGTGTGGGATTGCATCCATGCGTCACTAGTACATTTCGAAGCCATTTAAAAGGTGGGAAGGAAAGAGACTGAAGACAAATGTGGCCCCTTCCCCAGCTTGGCCTTGGCTCTAAGGTTTTTTGTCATTGTGAAACCAAGGTTTCCTTAAGTGTTCTTAACAAATAAAGGTGGCTGTCCTGTTCACTCAGGCTGCTTAATAGAATACCATAGATTGGGTGACTTGTAAACGACAAACATTTATTTCTCACTGTTCTGGAGGCTGGGAAGTCCAAAGTCCAGGCGCTGGCAGATCTGTGTCTGGTGAGAACCCCACCTCCTGGTTCATAGACTGCCATCTTGCTGTCTTCTCACATGGCAGAAGGAACGAGGGAGTTCTCTGGGGTCTCTTATAAGGACACTAATCCCATCATGAAGTCTCTACCCTCATGACCTAAGCACCTCCCAAAGGCCTCACCTCCAAACACCATCACATAGAATTCGACACATGAATTTGGGGGGACACATCCCGTCTACAGCTGTGGCAGACTCCTCTGCTAAGCAGTGGGCTGGGTATAGACATGGAGAACTCAGAACTTTTTTGTTTTCAGTTAAAAATGGACTCTTTTTAAAGTTGCCTATATTGAACACAGCTGAAATTCCTTGAGTAGGAAGAATAATGTAAAGTTAGGGAGCAATTCCAAGACAAAGGAAAGAAACCATGAGTTCACTTGCATTCGGGCTGAGGACTGGGCTCCTGACCAATACGGTTTCTTCCCTCCCTGCTTTGCACACCTCCTCAGATCACCCCCATGGACCCTCAGCAGCGTATAAGCCCTCATGCGAGGCATCATCATCTTTTATTAACTTGTCCGTCTCTCCTTCTGGGTTCTGCAGTTGCTTGAGGGAAGGGATTTTTGTCTTTTATCTCAGTATCACCGATTCCTAGCAGATTCTTAGTACCAAAAGGGCAGAAAATCCATTTTGTTATTTTCAGTACCCCCTGCTCAGACTCTAATAAATATTGGTTACAGGAATAAATAAATTAACCAGCAAATTGCAGGCACTGAATAAGTATTTGTTCAATTAATGAATTGTACATGGAAATTAAGTCTTATTTTTATGCACTTGGGGAGTTAACTATCTTGGGAAGCATAAAATATGTACTGTGTAAAGAGATTATCTTATCACTTAAAATCTCTCGTTCTGTCTTCAGGTTTTTCTGATTATGCAGGTGATGCACGTTCTTTGAAGAAAATCTGGAAAACACAGCAGAAAATAAAAATGAAATTATGAACTGTTAATATAGTCCCACTCATACGGCACATGCAATTTTTATCTGCTTTTTACTTAATCATGAATATTTTCCCACATCATTAAATCTTTTTGGTTAACATCCTTTTTAATGGCAATGCAATATTCTGACTTATTGATGTGCCTTAATTTTATGAGCTATTTCTCTTATTACTTCTGATTTAGGTTGGCTTTGACTCTTCACTATCATAAATAATATTGCAGTGCAAACAGAATATAAATTTCTGCCTGTGTTTCTGATTGTGTGCTTAGAATAGATTTCTAAAAACCTTTTTCTCCCCAGTTGTTCAGGGCAGTGTACTGGCACATTCTGCCTTTCATTAGTGGGTAAAGGTAAACAAGGTTATCAGGTATTAGTTTGCCAATTGTCCTTTTTTGAAGATAGTGGCCCAATCATTTCTACTACTCTAGCCTGCGACCTCCCGTGCGGCATTGTTTTCTCAGCCAGGCTTGCAAAGCCACTCCCCCACCCCCGGGATAGCCTGGGTGCTCTGGACATTTCTTTGACATCCAAAGAAGGGTTTTGAGAAAGGAGATTGATGGGGTCCATTCAGGAGTGTGCTCTTTAGGTGGAAAGAATAAAAGGTAAGTGCATTTTTATGATAGCTTTCAGTCATCCTGAACACCTACCGACCTAAGCAACCCCCTGAGTTTATGCCCCTTGTAACCCTCTGAAGAGTACTCCGGACTCACACAAACTCAGGGACATGCTGAGTCTATGAACAGAGCGTGTGGCGGGAGATCTTTCTGCCTAAAATCTCTCATTAGAGGAGGAGAGGGCTATGCTCTAGTCTAGTACCTTAACGAATCCCTAACGAACGCCAATTTCCATAGCAGGAGGGACAGCGTATCCGGGCTCTTTCCCGGCTAGGACCTAAGTGGCTACAGTAGATTTTAAACTGGGCTGAATGGAAATTATGAGGCCAAAAACACGGGGCTGGTCCTGGTCCTGAGTCTACACTAGGGAGGCTTCTGTGTAAATCCTTGCTGTTGCTGCTGCTGCTGCCCTATGATCTCCAGCTGCAACTGGGATAGAGGCTGAGTGGTCTCTATAATAAGCCATCGCTCGTGCCTCAGGATGGCACTCAACATGGTCATGTGGCTCAGAAGAGGGTCACGAGGGTCAGAATGCCAAGGGCCCGCTTCTGCTTTTAGAAATTTTATGGGTTACAGTTCTCTGAGAGGTTGGCTGGTCCAGGAGAAAGAAAATCTTTAGGAAGTCAGGGGAATTGGAGTCATGTGTTCGGAAGCTGCTTACCCCAGGAATGAGATGAGCCCAGAGCCAAGGACAGGGTAAGAACGGTGGCAGAGGGAGGGTCTAGGTCACTGGTAACATGCCCAAGTTCATAGCAACTCGTAGCTCATTCTGCTACTCTGGCATTTTTTGTTTTAAAACACACAACAACATCCCCCTCCCCCCTTTTCTGGAAGTAAATGACAGGCAGGGTTAAAGCAGACATTTATTAATTAATAGCATGAACTTTAAATAAACGATACACACACTTAACTCCAGCCCAAACACTGCAGTTTAAAAAATTATCACATGGCCAACAACCCTTGCCAATATATTTTTACAAGGCTGTTAAGCACTGCCAACACTCTGCAATGTTGAGCCAAATTACCCTGGATTATTGTGGTACAGGCACAACACCATGTTTTTGTGAAAGAGTGGAGATGCCAGGGGAGCAATCTATATAGTTCATGAACGTGGCAGTGGGAGGCAGAGGTGGCCGGTGGCAGCCAGCCTCTTAGCGCTGAGGCTCCGTCCTCCGTACCTCTGATGGCCCGTGGGCAAACAGTTCGGCTAAGTGGGACATCTCCTTGGGAGGCAGGAAAACCCAGATCTGGGCTTTGTCTTTTAAAACCCCAAGAATATACCTCATAAGTAGAGGTAGGAACTTCTCCCAGCCTAACCTTTGCCTCAGTGTATGTTGTCCTGTAAAGTGCCAGTGATCTTTTCCGAGAGCCGATCTCAACCCTGGCTGGAGCTCAGCTTTTGGGAGCCTGGTGCAGGTCTCCTAGAGATCATCACCCTTAAAACAGACCCCGCACCCACCAAATGCTTACCGCATCTGTGCCAGGCCAGGCCGCCGCCTGCCTTAACAGACGCGTCCCCCGGTCCCCTTCCGGAGCCTCGCTGCTTCCCAGCGCTCCCAGTGGGGCTTCCTTCCTGCCTCCCTGAGGCTCCTCTTGATTCCCTGACCTTTTGCCAAATTGCATGATTAGTCAGCTGTGGTTCAGTCTGTCCTTCAGCACCGGGAGATGCTGAGGCCCCGAGTTTGGCTAAGATTGACTGGTAACCAAACCAGATTAGAGCTGAGAGGCTGCCATCTGGCAGGCGGGTTACTCACATCTGGCTTTTTCCAGAGGTTCTCCACACAGCTGGCCCTTGCCGTGCACCGCTCATGATCACAGGGCAAGCGGAGGTGTGCAGGGGCTGCCGGCGAGGGCATCGGGGGTCACTGGGGAACAGCGGCCACGCAGGCCAGCCACGTCAGCATGACACTCGCCGTGGAGCGTGAGTCCGTGTGCCCTAACTGTTGACTGAATGAAGAG
The DNA here is from genome assembly GCF_017311325.1 of Ursus maritimus. NCBI lineage: Eukaryota > Metazoa > Chordata > Mammalia > Carnivora > Ursidae > Ursus > Ursus maritimus. The sequence continues at coordinate 28,513,238 of NW_024423675.1, forward strand.
ATCAAGGATTTCCACCAGGGGAGACGCCGTGAGAGAGGGAGAGGAACTATGTTTTATACTAGAAAATGTAGATAACTAGTCCTTTTCCCGGCACCAACCACTCTCCCCAGCCCAACCTCCACCGTCTGAAGGAGGGATGATGGGGAACAGGTAATGGGGATACACTGGCCTTTTCCTTCCCTCCCCTGCCGTTTTTCTGCCATTAGACGAGGGTACGACGCCTGAGCAGGGAAGGAAGAGGACTTGAGCCAGGGGAAGTCAGTGTATATTATCTCTCTCTAAGTCAGTATATATTATCTGTACAATAAGACCAGATGGCAAAGGGCGAGGAGAATGCTCCTTCCTTCAGGTGGCTATCGAAATGAGAGGGGACATGAAGCGGAAGGCGAGGGGTCCGCTGCGAATGTCCCGGGGACCATCTGCCGTGGCGAGGTGAGGGGCTGGCAGCAGCCGGAGGGGCAGACTCTGTCAGGCAGTAACGCGCCCTGAAGGGCCCGCTCGCGGTCCGCCTCCCCTCCCCCAGCCCGGCTCTCGTCATGAAACGCTTCCTGGGCCACTGTGGTTGGAACCTGGAAATGCAAAATAAAAGAACAAAGAAAGTATGGTGCCAAGCCAGTGCAGTCTGTGCTTGCCATCTGTGAGTTTTCAGAGCGGTTTTGCTTCCAACCTCCCTCCAGAGGCGACTGACATTATTTTCATATGCAGAGCTTCCCATATCCTGGCAGCGTTCTTTGGCTGCCAGAAATAGAGTATCAGGGTCGACAAGCTTCCCCAGAGATCCGATCCATTCAAGGAGAACCTTCTCTGTGGCTGCCCCCTCCCTGGGACTGGGGCAGCGTGTGCTCCCAGTGGTGAATCGGGTGTGAGACGCGCTGTCTGGAGGAGGCCCCTGCGTGGCGAGAAGCCGGGAGGGCGGTGCAGCTCTGCTTCCCTCCTCAACAGCAGCCCAACATGGAGAATCTGCAATGACCCTGTGTTTCTTCCTGGAGAATTCTGAACTTTTCCCCTGGCTTTCAACACTGACTTAGCCTGGCTCCACCCTGCTTATGCAACTTGTTTTTAACTTGTCCTCAACATCCCATGGTGAGTCTGGTTGCCCTGTTGGCCTTATTCTTAAATTTCTCATCTTCCATAGAATCTTCCAGGTCCCCTGGCTCTCTTCCTTTCTGATCCCTAGTGGCGCTTAGCATGCATTAATTCTCTCTCTCCCAAAGCTCACCCTGGTCTCTTAGGCCAGTTTTGTTTCCCCAACTCAGTTAAAAATGCACTGAGTTCAGAGTCACTACCTAAGTCTTCTCTCAAAGCCCTCTCTTGGTAAATACAGGCAAGGGTGGCACTTTCCCTGGGGTTCAGGAATTGGGTCTCCTCCCTGCGACCAAACACTTTCAGCTGCAACCTGCTGTGGGACAGGGAGGGACCAGGCAGCTAGTTCCTGGAAGGGGAAGAAGAATGGGGAGCTGCGGGGCAACAATCTGGATGAATAATTCCTGAAATTCATTTACATGCAAGTGGACCAGATCCTGGGAAGGCCACTAGGGCCCCTGCCCCTTCTTGTCATTGCTCATCTTCTCCCTCTAGGCTGAAGGGTAGGGCTGGAAAGGAAGCCACAGTGTATGGTCTGAGGGGAAGGAACCCACACCACCTCACTGTGCTGAGCTCCTCCCTGGGTGGGGAGGTCCATGTGAAGGAATGAGATCCCGCTTTTGGAAATTTGACTGCAGTAGACGCCCATCTAAGTATCTGCACCTCTGAGGTAGGGGGAGACCTCTCCTTCTTGATGCCAGCATTTTACTTCCTCTCACTGGCCACAAGATAGGTGGGAGAACCCCAGCCAGAGCAGTTGCAACTTGCTTCTCCTACCCCCAAGGAATTCCAGAGACGGGCAGCACTCCAGATTCCCTGTGCTTAGCATTCCTCCCCTGGGAAGGCCCCCACCTGCTCTCTGTCTCTTCTCCAGTGTCCTCCTCCCCCTCCTTCCCAAGAACCTGCTGGCCCACATGCACTTCATGCCCCCTCCTGCTTTTCATTCATGCTCTCACACACCTCACTCCTGCCCTGTCTCCTAGGCGTTCCTTGATCTTCCATGCCCCATCCCCTTGTTCCATTGTATCTTTTTTTTTTGAAGATATATTTATTTATTTGAGAGAGGGAGATAGAGAGAGAGTGAGAGAGGGTGCACAAGTGGGGGAGGGGCAGAGGGAGAGAATCCTCGAGCAGACTCATCACTGAGCGTAGGGCCCAATGCAAGGCTCGATCTCACCACCCTGGGATCAAGACCTGAGCCGAAATTAAGAGTCAGACTGAGCCACCCAGGCATCGGCCCCATTATATCTTAAGTCGTTGGCTTTAGGCAGTCCCTTTGCCTGATAACCCAGAGAGCTCCTTGGCTAATTCTTCAAATCCTTCATGCCTTTGTTCCAATCTCTTGCTCTCAGTGAGGTCCACCCTGACCACCTGATCTTCATGCCACACGTACAGCATGTACTATACCCACGCTCCTGATTGTCTTACCCTGCTCCACGTCTACATTTTCCCATAGTTCTCATCTTCTAATGTTCAATAGTCACCGTATTTATGAAGTTTATTGTCTTCTGCTGGAATGCCAGCTGCCCAGGAACAGGAAGCTTCATCTGTTCGTCCACTGATGTCTCCCAAGCACCTGGAATAGTGATTGGCACATGGTAAGCATTCACTCAATCAACAGCTGAAGAATCACTTAAAGAGAGGCCACCCTAGTCTCGATCTAGCAAGAGGCAGAGCTGGATTCAAACTCCAAAACTGGTCATCTTGCTTTCCTATCCCAGAACCCATGGCCTGTCCTGGTGAAGAGCACATTATTGGCTGCTTGAGAGATGCCTGGTAATTAGATTTCCCCATCGGACTGCTCCCTCATAGCAGGGAGACCAGACTTATGTCTGTGAACACAGGGCTTTGCTTTGTTTTTCCTGGGCGACAGGTCTGCTGGCAGCCCGTGTGTTCTGATGAAGTGGCATGCTCCTGGTCACAGGGCACCAAGCTCTGCGGTCCTTGGCAGTGTCCTGAATGGGCTTTCTGGAAATAACACAAGCTGTCGGGCCCACGCTGAGTGCTCAAGAAACATGCTTGAGATCTCTCCAAGTCAGACACCTGTCAAATCCAGAATTGGCTCCTGGCCTTGTTGGAAGGATTTGCTCTCTAGGAAATGATGGAGGGAAACAGCTGGGGCTTATAAGGCACGAGCTGGAGGTGCCGGGGCAGGACAGAGCCTGAGAGGGTGTGAGGGAGAATCAGGGGAGCAGGGGCACCAGGCATCATCTGGGTGGCTGTTCTCTGGGCAGAAAAGCAGCTGAACCCTGAGGGTTGGGTTGCTTCGGTGGTTTTGTCTTTTTTTGCTTTTAATTAGAGTCTAGGGATGGAGGTGCTTTACTGTGAAGAAACCATAATGTCAAGGCAGAACTGGGCCAACCCTTCACCAGTTTTCTTAGAACAGATTCTCTCCTGAACTCCCATTCACCTGATCCTTTTACTTGTTATGCTTGTGGTTCTGGTTTCTGTTTTGCTTTTCTTGTTTTTCTTCCTGTTGTTATTATGTTGGTATTAAGGACAATTTTCATCATCATCTTGATAGCTTGGCAATAAAAAGTTACACATTGTATGGATTCTGGGTGAAAGGAAACATTCATATTTATTCTCATACTTAGCGGCTCAGTGTTAGTGGTTCTAGGATAGCCTGGGAATTAATGTTTTAATGAACACCCCTACTGCTCAGGAATCCCATTCTGGAACATATTTATCCAGTCAGAGAGCAGCCTGTTAGGCTGGTATTTGGTCAACAACAAGCATTTCTTTCCCACAAAAGAGAGTAATGGGATTAATTTAGCATTTCCTAGCTTGTGGCATCTATTTCGACATAAATCTCTATATAGAGATCAATTGCACATATAACCATAAAACAGAGTATTTGGGGAAATATTATGATGAGGAAAATTGGAACACAAGCACAAATCAGGCCTTGGCTTATGACGTACAGGAAACCAATGCATGTTCTCGGGAACAGCACTTAGAAAATGGACTTAATGAAAATAAATCACTTCTATATAATTTCCCGTTGCACAAAGTTGACATCTGTAGCTATCTCAGTATTTGGAATGACCATGGCATTGTTTTAATTAATCCTGGGTGATGCTGGCTGATTCAATTTTGCTCCCGATGGATATACATTTTCTCCCCATGAGTTGCTTTGTAACAGAATTTTTCAAAGTATGTCTCAGGATTCAGATTGTTACTTTTTGATCACCTAACAAATGAATAAAACACATCTCTTAAACAGTACTCCGGTGACTTGAGAGACCATAGTTGGCTTTCCAAAGTGTATAGTTTATCAGGACGCACTTTCCCCCTGGCTGAGCTCACCCGGTCGAGCAGAAAATAGAGTGTCACACACAGTAGCAACTGCCTGTTCCACACGAGCATCTCTTCCTTGGTATTCTAATAAAAGCTCCCAAATGGATTTAAAAAAAAAGGCTCACCTTCTTCACCATATGTTAACTGGCATCATGGAGGGAAAATGAGCAACTTTAGCAAAATTCTCCGGATATAAATGGGGCGAAGAACCTACATTTGGGGAGCTCCTGGGTTGACTGGACCAACTGTATTTACTTGGTGACTGTCGCATCTCTCTAGAATAGTGGTTTCCAACATATCTCATCTTCTTTCCCCTTTGAGGGTCTGATTAAAATTTCAGATCCTCATCCCTGAAAAATGCACATACCCTCACAGACCCCATCTGTGGCGAGGGCCCCTAGGTCAACAATTGCTCATCGGACACCATACTAGCGGTTTCTTATCTTTATACTCTTTAGTGCTTGTGTACTCTGGAAATGCGCCAAAATGTTGTGTTCACACTGAAACGTGTATACATGCTACACACATAATATGAATGACATTTTCTCCATTAGAATGATTAAAGGAAATAATGTATGTGAAGGTATGCCATAAAAAGCCAAATTTGAGAATGTTGATATTATTATTATTTGCATGGGGCATTTAAAAATTCAGCACTAAAGCTGCTGGTTGATGTTGCAGCAAATAATTTATTTTATGGAAACTGCTCTAAAATATGACCTTTCCATTCTTATAATCCAATGCCTCATTCTTCTTCTTCCTCTTCTTCTTCTTCTTCTTCTTCTTCTTCTTCTTCTTCTTCTTCTTCTTCTTCTTCTTTTTGAAGATTTTATTTATTTGACACAGAGAGCACAGGAGAGCACAAGCAGGGGGAGTGGCAGGCAGAGGGAGGTTCCCTGTGGAACAAGGAGCCAGAGGCAGGGCTCGATCCCAGGACCCCTGGGATCATGACCTGAGCCAAAGGCAGACACTTAACTGAGCCACCCAGGTGTCCCCAAATGCCTCATTATTTTTGTTTCATTTTAGCGCTTCATTTAAAAAACCACAGCATGCCTACTCTCCACCATTTGTGGCCTGGGTACTTTTGGGTGCCTACCATATTTAAGGCCATTTGTGTTCTGTAAAAAGACCACTTCTCTGTGGTACCCTGATGGGCTTGCAACTTACTGTAAGTCCAACAAACGTCTTGCCAAAAGCAATTAAATCCTGACCTGAATTAGTAATTTTATTAATTACATTTTAAACAAGCTAATTACTTCTTTGTTTAACTGATTTCTTGTTATAAACTGGTTATAGACCATTAATGTTCATTAATATACCACATTAGATTTCACATCTCCTGTACCATAAACGGGAGATAAAACTAGTCAACACTTGCTAGGATCGGTTATAAAGGATGTCTGTTGTAATCACCCTCTCATTCAGCCTTTGGAAGCAGATAACCACTCAAGAACAATTTATGAGCTTGCTAATTCTTTTTTCCCCCTGTGCCTTTAGCGGTAATATACAACTCTGATATGGAGAGTCCTCAGGAGTGTTGTCTAAATGAAATTCTTAAGAGTTGGGCGGAAAATAAATTATGAAAGGAATAACTTTGTCCCAGCATATGGTTTATGGATAGTGAGACTTTTGCTTAACATTTGGGGAGGAGGAGTAAGGAATGGAGAAGCTGGGAATGAGAGAAACAGACTGTCTGAGGGAAGAGTAGGGAGAGAAACAATGTTTATTCCCCATTTCGAAAAATAGCATCTTAACTTAGTAGAATCACACTTGAAGGAGCGCATTCATGCAAAATCTTTGATAAAGAGAGACCTTTGAATATACACGCATTTGTTGAATGCCTCAAAGGATGAGTGCCATCTATTGATATGGATCGAACTCAGAGAAACAAGAATAGAAATTTTATCCATGCTCTTTTAGTCCATTCAGGCTGCTATAACGAAGTTCCATGGACTGCGTGGCTTATAAACATTCATTTCTCATAGTTCTGGGGGCTGGGAAGTCGAGATCAGGGTGCCAGAAAATTGATGTGAGGTGTCGTGTGAGGGCCCGATTTCTGGTTCCTCATGTGGTGGAAGGGGTGAGGGAGCTCTCTGGGTTCTCTTCCGTAAGGGAACTCGTCCCATCCATGAGGGCTCACTGTCATGAACTGTTACCTCCCAAAAGCTCCAAATATCATCACACCAAGAATTAGTTTTCAACGTGTGACTCTTGGAGGAACACATTTAGTCTACAGCACACACTCATTTATTAGGTACTTATTATATGCTAGTGTCAAGGATGAGTAGGCATCATTATAATATTTTTCTATAAAAAAGGGAAACATTACTTACATGTTATCTTCCAGCCAATCAATTTTGGACTTTGAAGTTGTTCCAGTTTGCCTCCTAATACTGCAAATTTGTTTCAACCAATCTCCTAAGCTGGGTATTTTGGTTGTTTCAACTTTTCCAAATAACACACAGTAGCAACAACTAGCTGAAAATACATTAGCAAAAATAAGGAAAGCTCCAGTCCTGATTCTGAAAAAAAAAAAAAAAAGACAAAAAAATGCTTAAATTCAGGAGTCACAAAGCATTGCTAAACAATGCCATCCTGCAACAAAATGATCGAGTTCGGCAACAGGGACTGGGGGTAGTAATTGTTGACCAAATTACAGTGCAAACTGGACTTACATTTGTCCAATTTGTAAAGTTAAATTGCTTTTGACAGGTTGTTTTGATCTAAATCACTAGTAGAGAGATTTAGACTGGCAACAAATACTTCCAATAATAATATAATAAGTACAACCATTTCGGCTTGTACAAGTGCTATCAGAACAAAAAGGAGCAAGACAGAGAAAGGTTCAGAGGTGACATTTGAACCGGGCTTGGAAGAGAAGGCATCGCCATCTAAACCAAGTGAGGAATGCAGAATAGAATGCTCCAAAGTGTCTTTTCTTAAAGTACTTTTTCTTTTCTCTTTTTTTAAATCACAGGATTCTGTGCTGCTGAGTACTATTAAACTAATAGAGTCAGTGTCTTAAAAAAATCTAAGTTCTCTCTCTTGCATGATCATTTAGCTTTCATCATTTTTATGCTCCACTAAGTAGGACATAAAACTAGCCTGATGTATTTGGGTTGGCAGCTAAAGGCTTAAAGAAGTGCTACTATCAGTCATATGAAAATTTGGAGTTAAGATCAGCTGTGATCGGAGGCAGGGCGGCCAAGTTTAATCACTGACTTCTTCAACAGTCATTTTGATCGCCATGCTTTCTGCAGGTTTAAGTCAATCTGCTCTTCTGTTCCCTGAGAATAAACACTTCATGGATTCACAGATTTCCTTCCCTGAGTCTGTTCTTTGAAAGCACTTGTTAAACTTGTTTGAAATTTCATGGATGGGCAGATGTGGCTATTAACTAGCAAATTGACTACTGAGATATGAAGACTCAAAAATACGTCCAACATTTTTGCTGTGTAGCTCAGGTAGGGTGCATAGATCATTGTAATCAAAGCTCCCAATCTATCAGTTTCTAGCAGCTGGTAGTCTTGTTTTTGTTTGTTTGGTTTTTTGTTTTTTGCTTTGTTTTGTTTTGTTTTGTTTTAGAGGAGGGGGTAGGGGGAGAGGCAAAGGGAGAGAGAGAGAGAGGGAATCTTAAGCATGGAGCCCGGCATAGCGCCCGATCTCAAAACCCTGAGATCATGACCTAAGCCAAAATCGAGTCAGAGGCTTAACCAGCTGAGCCACCCAGGCACCTCATCTAGCAGCTGCTAGTCTTAAGGCTTGTTTTTTCTATGAAAACCTCTCAAGCTAAGCAGAGATCCCAAATGGTGAGTCTAGCTATAGTCACTTTTGCCAGACATTTACCTGTTTTCTCTCATATCTATTTCCTGAACATCCTCAGTTTGGATCTGCACTTCAGTGAACTACATTTCCCAGATTCCCTTGCCTTATTTTCCTAATAGTCTTGACCAATGGAAGGTGTTGGTAGAGATTGGAAGGTAGAAGATGGGACGAAGCCAGGGTATTTCTTCCATTCATTGTGTTTCTAGTGGTGTCTCTAGCAGTTGTTAAATCACCTTCATGATTCTAATTCCTGTTGCGCTGTTGTTTTCCTCTACAGTTTCAGTTCCTGCTGGAAAGTCCTCATTGTGGATCTAGCTCATGCTTTGACCATTTCTGATCTTTGATGACATCACCTCCACCTTGTGTCCTTCCATTTCCTGCCCAAGATAGTGGCATCCTGCCAATGCTAATTCCTGACTTGAAATCAGATTTCATCATCCCATTTGGCTTCTCAACTCTCCTATTACCTATGCAACTAGTTCCCTATGTTAAATTTCTTCTTTTTGAGACAGAGTGGTTTCTGTTTTCCTAGCTGATACACCACTTGTAATAATTACAAAGATAACAACCATAAAAGAACACTGGAGGAATTCTCACTTTAAATGATCTCTTGACAATGTGATGCCTGCTCCTGAGGTTTCTATCCACGAATTTTGGTACCTTAACCATCAGAATCACGGAAAATGGAAGGTCTCCATGACCTCTTTTGACGTGCGGGGCACATCAGTATTTTAACCAAAGATCTTAGGGCAGTTCCTAATGCGTAGTGGGGAGCCACTCACCAAGTGCCTTCTGCCCAGTAGAGTAGTAATTAGCACTTGATCTTGGATTTTTCTCATTGTCAAATGGATTTTTTTTCCCTTCTGTTTCTAGCTTTTTATAGAAATACCATGGGCAAAAATGTAAAGTAACGTATATTTGCAGGGTGGGGGACGGGCACATATGTCTCATTTTTTCCCTTTACACCTTTTACTCCAAAATAGAATAACACTTATTTTAGAGAGCATTCAAGATTCATTTTAAACAGAATATCCTCTACAGTTAATCAATAGATAAAGACTCAGGAGAAGTCTTTGCTCCTGCCTGGACGTGCTGAAACTCCTATTTAAAGATTGAGCTGTGTACAGGAGCCAAGAATGCTTTTTGGTTTGGCAGCCTTTATCTGATCTTTGGGAGAGGTTAAAAGCCTAGATATACAATGTGGAAATTTTTGAAACTTCTCCTTAATGTAATCATCATTGTATGAAGGAGACCAAAGGAAAAAAACAATCTATCCTATACTTTTTTAAAGTGGCAAAATAAATCCCAAATCTTGTAAAGTCATTATATTTATTTATGTTCTGTTCATGGTTTTGACATATGGTTTTTTATCCAGCGTTTAAAGAGATCCTGTATATTGATTTATAATAGTGACAAGAGTCAGATTTTCAGGGATCGATTAATTTCTCTAAGATCCTTTGTTTTTCTCCCTCTCTGTTATTTGCTCATTTATATTAACGCCTCCCCTAGAAGTGAGAGGCAAGAAGATAAGGTGGATGAGGGTGAAAATTCTAATCAGTTAGTCACTGTTAGAATGGTTGATGAAAAGACCAGCTCGGGAAAAACAAGATGAATTTGTTGGAAAAACAAGATGAATTTGTTAGAAAAAAATATGATCATATAATTATTAACAGATATACTTCAGACCTAGAATCCTTCGTCCTATTATAAGAGAGGACTACGGAAAGGCTGCAGACCCTAGAGAGGGAGATCTTTATCGTTGACATCACTGCTAGTGCCCATCAAGTCTTTCACTGACCTGAGAAAACCAGCCCCAGATGTGTGGGCATGCCGTTGAGCAAACTTTATCTATGATGTCTGAAATGACAAACACGGAGCCCCTTACCTCCAAAACAAACTAAACAAGCCAAACCCTAATGGAGTTGAGACTATGTGATGTGTCTGTTCATCTTAATGACAGTATTCCAGAAGCAATTAAAGTGGAGGAACACAGCTTGGACTCCTATGGATTTTCCCTGAGACAATTGATATAATGTGAACATACTGAAAGATGAGAAACTGTCCTATTTTTGGTGCGTTTGCTTTTGCAAGTACAATGATGCAAATTTTCTCATGACAGCTTATAATTAGGTATCTCACAGTTAAGGTAAACACTAGATTATCCACTAAAAATAGAATCTGCATTCAACTTTGAGTTAGTAGGACCCAGCAGGAGCTGTGTTCTGTTGGAGGCAAAACTCGAGATGAAAAATTATGTTTATATTTTTTTAACAGAAGTTTGAGATTTTTTATCCGTTTCTTAACAATTTTTTCATTCTTTACCAAATGCTTAGTGTCTCCTATGTGCAGGAAGGAACGGGGGCAGTTGGGTTGGGAACAAATACATACCAGCTGCCATATTAAGTCCTGCATTTATGTTAATGAATAAGCCCTGGCATTTTCCTTTTTAAGTTTTACTAATTTTTTGTGCATATTTGCCTTTGTTCTAGTCTTTAGCTCCATAAAAACAAGAAGCAAGTCTAACTTGCTCCCTGCTGAATCTCTAGGACCCAGGATAGTGTCTGGAATATTCTTGGTGCTTACTATTTGTGGAATGAACGAATGAGTGAAAATAATGACACTATAGTATGATGCATGTGAATAGAAGTGTGGCAAGAGTGTGGCATGCCAGGAGAGGCAAGGGGAACTTAGAGTACTTTCTTAAGCAGAATCTGGAAGCCCCTCTTTAAAAGCTAACAGTCTTGGGGGAACCTGGGTGGCTCAGTCGATTAGATGTCTGCCTCTTGATTTTGGTTCAGGTCATTTTCTCAGTGTTGTGAGATTGAGCCCCGTGTCAGACTCTGCACTGGGTGTGGAACCTGCTTAAGATTCTCTCTCTCTTAAAAAACAAAAACAAAAACACCACCAAAACCCAAAAAAACCATCTGGGGTGCCTGGGTTGCTCAGTCAGTTAAGTGTCCGATTCCTGGTTTTGGCTTGGGTCACGATCTCATGGGTTGTGGGATCGAGTTCAGCAGGGGAGTCTGCTTGAAGATTCTCTCCCTCTGCCCCTCCCCTGATATGCTCTTTCTCTTTCAAATAAATAAATACACCTTGAAAAAAAAATCTAACAGTCTTATGTTCTTGTGGTGGGGAGTAACAGAAGAAGAGGGAAGGGTACTCTCACATAATTCATGTTCCCAGTGCTGTAGAAACTAAGGCCTTTCCTTCTTTCTTTCTCTCTCTCTCTTTTCTTTTCTTTCTTCCTTTTTCTTTTTCTTTTTTCTTTTCTTCTTTCTTTTTCTTTTTCTCTTTCTCCTTTTCTTTCTTCTTCTCTTTTTTGTTTTTAGTGGGATTAGCAGACAAATCGACTCAATCAAAATCACTATGCATTTTTCTTTGGATGTGATTAGTTTTAAGTCACTATAAGTGATTTTCAAACATATAGGCTGATTTTGGGAGCAATACTGGTTCTTCCAGAAGAGTTATTTCAGCAATCCTTCCTAGTTCATAAAATTGAGATTGTTGGTTGTCAAAGCTTCTCTGGGATGAACATAAAACTACATTTCAGTTTAAAAGGAGTTCTTAAGTTGTAGCCACTGTTTTAACAGGCAGCGTGCAAAAATCATGCAGGGCAATCTCTATTTCTTTTCTTCTATAAATGCTGAAGGAACACCTTTTGTGGGGTGCCTGGGTGGCTCAGTTGGTTAAGTGTCTGCCTTCGGGTCAGGTCATGACCTCAGGGTCCTGGGATCGAGTCCTGCTTCAGGTTCTCTGCTCAGTGGGGAGCCTGCTTCTTCCTCTCCCTCTGCCTGCCATTCCCCCTGCTTGTGCTCTCTCTCTCTCTGACAAATAAATAAATAAAATCTTTGGGGGAAAAAAAAGAACACCTCTTGTTTTTCAATAAAAAAATAATGGAAAGGTCTTCAATTAGTGCATGATACAGGTGAAGAAAGAGCTGGATATCTGTCTTCTTATGTCAGGAAATAAGTGCTAAACTCTGACCTTGGAAGATGAGCAGTAACATGTGTTTGACACAGTCTGGAAGAATGGCATCCAAAAAAGCCAAGGGTAGTTGGAAACAGCAGGAAAAATAATAGCAAATGTGTTGTCATAACAAAACAAGCTGGAGACTTCCCCAGGGAGAGGACAGATGATTCTTTTACAGGATGTAAGAGCTGAAAATCGGGGCTGAAACTTAAGGAATAAAGGCATAATCCTGCCAGGTATAGAGCCAAAAGTTGTACATATATTAGCTATTTTAATTCTCAGGAAGTAGGTACTATCACACCCATTTTATGGATGAGGAAACTAAGGTTTGGGTGCTTGTATTTGGGTGTGGTGGTCTCTTGTCCACACATGAAATGTTCCTACTGTGTCCTGTTCACAACAGACACCATTCAGGGCATAACCTAGTTGCTACACATGGGCTAATCGCTCCTCTCACTTTATAGACGAGGAAACTGAGATGTGAAGACTTTGATGCTTGTCCCAAATCACACAGGAAGTTAATAAGAGAGGTAAGTTTAGAATTCAGATGTCTCGATTCTTAGCGAAGTCAACTTCCTATTTGCCCAACTGCATCTACTTTCTGCCCTTTTTTTTTTTTTTTATATTCGACAGAGAGACAGCCAGCGAGAGAGGGAACACAAGCAGGGGAAGGGGGAGAGGAAGAAGCAGGCTCATAGCGGAGGAGCCCGATGTGGGGCTCGATCCCACGACGCCGGGGTCACGCCCTGAGCCGAAGGCAGACGCTTAACCGCTGTGCCACCCAGGCACCCCAACTTTCTGCCCTTTTTACACTGCATCATCTAAAGAAAGCAGACTAGAGGGACTTCATTTGTTAAATGGCAGATCTTAAAATGTATATAATTTTGCAGCTCTGGTTAGGACTACATAAGACACAAAGTTATCAGTTTGGCAATAGCAAGACAGAAGAGGAATGTGAATAGCAGTAAAATGGACTTAGGGTTATTTACTCAGGGACATTAAAGTGTGTATCGAATAGAATGGTGATGAGATTTTGCACAAAGACGGAAGAATGTTTGTTTTTCTGTCACTAAATAGAGGCCTTGGGTTACAACAAGCCAAAGTGGTCGTGTCCATGAAATGGGACCCAAGCACTGTGTCTGCCTTAAGAAGTTGATCTGGTGGTCTCCCACCCTGCTTTTAAGAGGTGATTCTAAGCCATGGAGTTCTATCCACAAAGAACTACAAAAGAGTTGCAAAGTCAGGAACAAAGTTCCAATGGGTCTGTGAAGGAGGATCATTCACTTGGTCCTCCTGGGAGAGATGAAAAGCAAAGCAAAACAAAACAGAACAGAACTCTCCGGTGCCAGTGGTTTTGGAAAATGCTGTTTGAAAGCAGTACATTTTATGGCCCTATTTGCAGAATTATGAATTAATATGTGCTCACAGCCTAAGGCCAAAATACGCCGGTATGTGGAGTTTTTTTTAAAAAGCTATACATTTATTACTGTTTTCTAAGGTTTCATGGTAATTTGCATTCACTGGAGAATTACACAGATCTGTGACACAAATTTACATTAATTTATTCAGTAAGTAATGCCATGTTTAGGGGGTTCAAAGTGATCATAATAATGGCGAGCCAACAAATCTGATGATTAGCATTGTAATGAGCGCGGATAGAAATGAAGGTATTCTTCGGAGGTCGTTTCCAGGAGCGTCTTATATATTCACATGGCACACAGCCAAACTAGGAATTCTGTGTCGTTTGTGCAAGTGACAGTCTCGTTCAAACTCAGCCAGATCAGAAGAAACAATTTGAGAACCGACTTTAGAAGCAGCTATTGGGAAAGGAAGCAAAGTGAACAGTCACTGACTAAAACAGCAGGGATTGAAGTTAATACTTTTGAAATTTCCCTCAATAAGAAGAATTAGGTTTGAAAATCCAATGTGAATCTAAGATGTGTAGGTGTATGGCTTCTTGTTCAGAAATGCTTTTGTAAAAGGACAAATCTGTTTCCGAAGTGATCCAAAATATGTTTCAAGTTGTTGTGCTTAAATCCTAAAGTAGAAACAAGATACGCTTGTCATGACTTGCTAATTTATTCATTATTTCTCCTGCTAGTTTTGGGACTTCCACCTCCCTCTAACTCCCAGTGCTGGTTTCCACCTTCAGCATGCATGGGGAGGACAAGAAGACTAGTTCAACATGGATAGTCCAGGGCCCCACCACAATTTTGATTTGCTAAATCTGGGGTAAAGGCATAAAAATCTGCATTTTAATAGGACTTGCCAGAGACTCTGATATAGGTGGATAGTGACACCTTGAGAAAGCCTGAGACCAGTTTTCTGAATTTACACCTTTATTTTGGAGTGGCTGGATGGATACAACATATGCTGTCGTATATTGTTCTTTTTTTTTTTTTATTAGCATAAATCTTACCAAATCCCTGTGTCTGGAAGCACAGAGCAGGACAGAAAGCAGTTCCTGTCCTTGGGAAAATCCCCCAGTTTTCTCATGTTTAATATAAGAGAGTTAGACTAAATGCTGTCTAGACTCATATGTGGTTCTGATACTCTATATGCCTATCTGATGCTTGGCAAATATTTCCTGAAGATTATGACTCAAGTGTTGGCCAGTGTGGATGGAATGGGCCAGGAAAAAACAGAAATCAGTCTTTGGTCCATTAAATCAGTTAAAAAGATTAAGGAAGATACCCCTCCCCAGCCTCACATTTCAGCCACAACTGAGGGAGCTGGCATGGCAATTAGATATATGAACTCTATGCCCAAATGAGAGACGATGTATCTAGTTTTGATAAAATTTTTAGCAACTGTCTACATATAATTATCAGAAATTAGATGTATTGACTGCCAAGCTGCCATCTCTGTGTGGATGGTTGATGATTAGTATAAATAAGAATCATGTTTAGAATATCTTTTAATAATTCTGTCAGCAATGAGTAGACATTATTTGTGCTACAAATAACTAAATTCAGAAGGTTCCCATTTGTGTAGCTATAGGTTAAG
Source organism: Ursus maritimus (assembly GCF_017311325.1). Taxonomy (NCBI): domain Eukaryota; kingdom Metazoa; phylum Chordata; class Mammalia; order Carnivora; family Ursidae; genus Ursus; species Ursus maritimus. The sequence continues at coordinate 28,528,421 of NW_024423675.1, forward strand.
TGAAAAACCAATTCCTTTACTTGATACTGCAGAAATAGTTTTCTTATGAGACAGGGACTATGAGATTAAATTATAGAAACAACAATAGGCTATTCAAATAATAACACTGAAAAACTCTGTATTAGAAAAATTATGACTTACCTTTTTCTGTTATGTATTTTACACAGGGCCATATACGATATAAGTGGTTTAAAAAAATCTGTTGGTTGGGAGTTGAATCAAGCCATAAACACATATTTACTCCATATTTCCTTAAAATGACTATAGGTAGCAAGAAAAACAAATGCTCATCCTATGATTATTTAAAATAACAGTGTGTTATGTAATACTGATACCTAATATTTTTTAAAAATTTACTGATTAGAAAACATTGGCAAACAGCCATAGCAAAACTTATGAATATAAGGTCCATTCATTCATTCAGTCACCCATTCACCAGACATTTCCCTGTGTGTCACCAAGTGCTAAGTGCTACTTGAGACACTGGGGATGGGCCACCTGGTGAGGAGGAAAGACAAACAAAGTAACTTTGTGTTCTCACGGGGGTTAAGTTTTAAGGTGTTAGACAGATGATAAGCGAATCAGGAAATAAATATGTAACCCACACCTTGAGAAAGAGCCTGAGACCAGTTTTCAAGGGTGAGCTCTTAAATGCTAAGTAGAAAATAAAATAGAGCAAGAAACAAAGGGTGATGGGGTATTTTGTATTAATTTGTCAAGGAAGCCACTCTGATAAGGTGATAACTGAGCAGAGACCTGAATGAAGTGAGGAATGTGGCACAAAAACACTGGGGACAGAGATGGATCCGGAGGTATTTTGCTAAGTGAGGTAAGAGATAAAGACAAATACCATACGATTTCACTTACATGTGGAATCTAAAAAATAAAACAAATGAACAAAGAGAGCAAGAACAGACCCAGACCCATAAACACAGAACAAACTGGTGGTTGCCAGAGTGGAAGAGAGTAGAAGGATGAGGGAAATGGGTGAAGCAGAGTGGGAGCTACAGGCTTCCAATTATGGGAGGAATAAGTCACAGGAATGAAAGGTACAGCCTAGGGAATACAGAGTCAGTCAGTGGTATTGTAATAACGTTATATGGTGACGGATGGTGGCTACAGTGGTGGTGAGCATAGTATGATGTATATGGACTTGTGTAATCACCATGTTATACACCTGAAACTAATGTCACATTGTGTTAAATATACTTAAATTTAAGAAAATTAAAAACAAACAAACAAACAAACAAAAAACAAACATGGGGGACAGATTTCTAGGCAGAGAGAACAGCAACCAGAAGGTCTGAAAACATTCTAAAAAGTCCCAAGATGAATTTGAAAACCCTAGGCTTTTTCAAAAATATTGGAGGCTTTCCTGTGGCTAAAGTTCTCTCTTCCCTAAGCTTCTTTGAACACTCAAATGCTAGTGACCCCCCACTCCCCTGAATTTCTATAGCAGAATTTAACAGGTAACTAAACACTTTGTTTTGTTTTGGTGGTGGGCTGAGTCTGATCTCCTTGACTGAATTGTAAACTTAAGAACAAGGATCACACTTTATGCTATTTCTGCCATCAGTGCTCCATCTCTACCCTACATGCTCTGGTGTTGAAAATATATTGGATTTTTTTTTTTTTTTACAAATTTATATATTTATTTGAGAGAGAGGGAGAGAGAGTGGGGGGGGGCAGAAGGAGAGGGAGAGAGAGAGTCTCCAGCAGACTGCCTGTTCAGGGCAGAGCCAGACGTGGGGCTTGATCCCAGGACCCTGAGATCATGACCTCAGCCAAAACCAAGAGTTGGACGCTTAACCAACAGAGCCACCCAGGTGCCCCTGTGTTGGAGTCTTAATAAGATATTTGATTAATCAAAATTGTATATGCAAAATTTATTGCAACTTAAAGTTTTTAATGAAGAAATGTTTCTTTGTCAAGATTCTCTGGGTATGGTATGGATTCACTATTAGGATTAATAATAATCACTATTTTTTCAATTTGCAATTGTACGTATTCCCCCCCCCCACATATACAAAAGCTTACTTAAGAGGAGAAAAACAACAAATGAGGAGATATATTAAAAGGCTTTATTCACAATAGAGAAATTTTACAAATATAGTTTTTAAAAATTATGTGTCAATCTATTATGTTTCCCATAACATTAGAGATTTATATAAAGTTGGAAATGACAGAATAGACTTATGTACAAATTAAAATCAATGAAAAGAATGGGTACTACATATGAAGGAGTCATGACAAACATCATCGAGTTCTATAAATTTCATACAACTTATACATGTAATATTAATTGTGCACAGTATACCAAAAACAGTATATGCAGAAACACAAACTTAAGTGCTATTTTAATTATTCGCCTTTCAGGATGTGAATACATATGTAAACTTAACTGCACAGTTTTGCTGAAAATGAATGAAAGACAGTGCCTACCGAAGGACTTCAGTTGTTTAACATAATTAACACAAAATATAACTTTAATTAAATTACATCACCATAATAATCTCTTATCTTGTTTACATTTTTGGTGTTTTGGGACTTAGGTTAAAAAATCCAAGTTCTAGAATTGAAAAACTTTGTTCCTGCCACTGGCAGAGCAAAATGTAGTACAATCATCTCGCCTATTTATACCAGGATACAAAAGGTACCTTATAGTGCAGTTTGTACACATGACCTGATTTTAATATCCTATCTGCTGCAGAAATACATATCAGCTTTGTGCTCTTTCAAATCAAATTGAAAATCAAAGAAAATAAAGTAATTTAAATTGCTAGTCCAAGAACATTCATGTGAAAATTATCATCTAAAAACGTGTGGCCCAATTTTTGTGATAATCTCACATGGTGCTTTTAAGTCCTGGGAAAAAAGGACTCTCAACTATCCATTCATTTCATAAGGTGAGCTGAAGATATGAGTGGAAGGAGTTATTCTGGGTCACAGAAACTCATTAACATGGCAATAATGATGCACTAAGGGATCTTTTTCATTTACTAATTTTATTAATTTATTCTTTGACATAAACCAATGTACAATATTGAAAAAAAGAGCAGGTCACACAGGTGGTCCTTTCAGACAAAGGAAATCTTTCGAAACACGTTCAAAAGCTGAAACAGCTAAAAACAATGGAGTCTACCGAGATATAAGAAAATAATTAAAAAACATTATGTCGAAGCATATGAAATTGCTGGTATTGGACAGTTTCTCAACTACAAGTGCAGCAATTTCGTATGCTTCAGCCTAATTCACGGGGCTGCACTGAGCTATCTGACCACTCCAGGTTGGAAGTGCAGGTGCTCAAAGTCTCTGTTCCTCGGTACATGCATCATCACGTTAGCCCTTGCTAGGAGTATAGATACATACACATGAACTAATACGATGAGAAAGCACAAGGTGCCACCAAATGTATTCTTGGGAAAGCCACTCATATCTCAAAAGAATGCTTCTTCTTAATAAAGAATCATATAATTACTTTGATCTGCTGTACGACTGTGGGGAATTAGGAATGTCCATTCCTACCTATCACTTTTAAGCTGGGATCTCTGTGTTGAATCTGACCGGACAAAATGTACTATACTCTTATTTGGTCTAAAAGTTTATTAGATTTTCTTCAATTGACCATGAATAGACACATTAGCAAAGCTGCTTTCAGAGTTAAATCCTGCTTTCACAAACTGAAATGAAATAATTTACTACATTGGAGAAAGGGCCCTTTTCAAATCTGAAAAAAAAAAAAAATCCCAAACCAAATGTAATGCTGTTTTTGAGAACAAGAAAAAAACCTTAGAGATGAAATACAAACTAAACACCATGTTAAATACTCACCCTTTCTTTAGAGAGACTCAATTTTTTCACATACTCAGTTAAAAGCAAAAGCTAACACATGAAAAGTTCTACTGTTTTCTTTCAAAAAATATAATTCAGTAATAGCAGAGCTCTGCAAAACTCCAAAGCTCCATTCGTGTGGTAGGGGATGGAAGAAATTAACCAGGACATGATCCAGAAATGACACAGGGCATTTAAAGTAAAATTTGAGAACTAATTCACAAATTAGGAAACACTAATATAATTAACCAACAAAAATATACTGTGGTTCCAATGAAATGAGGTCAACATGAGATGATCCTTTTGGGATGACATTCTAATTTGAATTACAATATGAGTGAAGTATTTTAGAAGACATTCTATCAAATAATGATAGACCCGCATAAAGAGGCTGTCTGTCACAGTTATAAGATCTGTCTCTGGTGGATAGACAAACCAGATTAACATAAAATTGAAAAGGAAAAAGCTTTTTTAATATTTAATTTATTATTATGGCTTTTTGCAACATGGCAAAACATTACAGCTTAAAGCAGACGTCATCTCCTCATAGAGGAGGAAAAAGTTTTGCAGTCAAATCAAAATTGTAATTAAGAGGTCATCGGTATACCATTCTATTCAGTTTAGTGAAAATGATATACCTTCATGAACTCCAGAGATTACTTAAAAAAAGTAAAAACCTGTGATCCACTGCCTGAATAATAAAGGATATGACAAGGGACTTAGGTCCATCCATGCCTATGACAATAAACATAAAAGACTGCAAAACAATTTTAGAACTTAGAATAATCACAGACCTACTGATAAAAATTCATCATGTGCCTGAATACCAGAAAAGGAATTATTAAGGTATGCAGTGAAGGGAATGGAGCAGAGTAAAATATAAAATGTCTTTTTTATTTTTCATTGACTTCGACTTCCTTTTTATTCGTACAGAGAACAGGGAGAAGATGTGCCTCGGTATTGAAGATCCAGTGTTCCAGTGGAAGTAGATCATCATCAGAAAATATTAAGTACAAATATCTGGAGAGAGAAATATGAGGATATGAAGCCCAAGAGACCGTCAGGCAGTGAAAACATAAAGACACAGCAACGTCTCCATTCATCTTATGGAGAATCACAGACAACGGTCAAGTATTGCAAAACCCTGAGGCACTATAGTCACGAGCGTGGAATAAAACAGCTGCTCTGTGCTTGGGTGTTAGTGCAGGGAAACCCACGAAGCAGTCCCCAGGCATCACACTTCTATAATGACTGGAAACACGGGGGCAATCATTGCCACGCATGGAGAGTGACCTTCGGAAGCAGTCATACTCGCTATTATTTGAATGTGCTCGTGATACAGATAGCTGCAAAGAAGATCTGACCAGTACCTCAGCCACATACTTTTGGAATACGTTTTACTTACTTTAGTGTCTCTGCCAGGAAGAAACTCTGCTGCACGTCGTCGTAACTCTCGTGTCTCAGGTAAACATCCCTTAGGCCCGAATAGCCTCCGTTCACTCGGCAGTGATTTTCCAGGGCCTGCGTTACAAGGAAGAGGGGAAAAATGGTCACATTTCAATAACTGCTTGTCACCAATTTTTATTATGAAATTGCCAAATTGAAATAAAGTAAGGATTCAAACTGAATGATACATGTGGAAGAGTTTTAAGAGAAATTTTTTAAAAACCCACAAAATGCAAATGCATATAAAGTATGAAAAGTTGGGGAGCTTGGGTGGCTCAGTCGGTTAAGCATCTGCCTTCGGCTCAGGTCATGATCCCAGGGTTCTGGGATCGAGTCCTGCAATGGGCTCCCTGCTCAGCGGGGAGTCTGCTTCTCCCTCTGCGCTCTCTCTCTCTCTCTCTCAAATAAATAAATAAAATCTTTTAAAAAAGTATGAAAAGTTAAAGGGTATAGAGACAATATATCTCATCTAAATTAGAAACACTTCTACATTTAATTTTGAAATTATTTTTCAGTGATTTATTTTATTTATTTACTTATTTTTACCATTTCCTCCTGTGGTCTAGGGAACGGTTCTTCAAACTATGGATCACAGGCTAAACCCAGTCTGCTGTTCATTTTGTAAATAAAGTGTTACTGAACCACAGCCATGCTCATCTGTTACATACTGCCTGTGGCTGTTTTTTCATTGCAGTGGCAGAGCTGAGTACAGGCCAACCTCGGAGACACTGTGGGTTTGGTTCCAGTCCACTACAATAAGTGAATATTGTGATAAAGCGAGTCAAGTGAATTTTTCGGATTCTCAATGCATATCAAAGTTATGCTTACACTGCACTAGAGTCTATTAAGTGTGTGGTAGCACTATGTCTGAAAAACGATGAACATACCTTAATTAAAAAAATACTCTGCTGCTACAAAATCCTAAGCATCATCTCAGTGTTCAGTGGGTTGTACTCCTTTTGCTGGTAGAGGGTCTTTCTCTGACGTTGATGGCTGCTGACTGACTTCTCTGACCGTTGATGGTTGCCAAAAGTTGGGGTGGCTGTGGCAAATTCTTGCAATAAGACAGCAAGGACGTCTGCCACATCAGCTGACGGTTTCTTTAACAAACGCTTTGTCCACAGCACGCGATGCTGCTTGATAGCGCTTTACCCATGGTAGCACCTCTTTCAAAACTGGAGTCAATCCTCTCAAACCTTGCAGCTGCTTTCTCAACTACGTTTATGTAATATTCTAAATTCCTCGTGGTCATTTCAACAATCTTCATAGCATCTTCACCAGGACTAGATTCCATCTCCAGAAACCATTCTTGGCTCATCCATAAGAAGCAACTCTTCATCCGTTTTAAGATTTATCATGAGATTTGGCAATCCAGTCACATCTTCACGCTCCATTTCTAATTCTAGTTCTCTTGCTGTTTCCACATCTGCAGTTACTTCCTCCATGGAAGTCTTGAACTCCTCAAAGTCACCCGTGAGGGTAGATATCAACTTCTTTCAAAGCCCAGTTAATGTTGATACTTTGACCTCCTCTATAAATGATGAATGTTCTTAATGGCACCTAGAATGGTGAATTCTTACCAGAAGGTTTTCAATGGACTTTGCCCAGATCTATCAGAGGAGTCACTATGTATGGCAGCTATAGCCTTATGACATGTATTTCCTAAATGCTCAAAGTCATAATGCTCCTTGATCCGCGGGCTGCAGAACGGATGCTCTGTTAGCAGGTGTGAAAGCATTCATCTCGTTGTCCATCTCCACCAGAGCTCTTGGGCAACCAGGTCAATGAGCAGTCATATTTTGAAAGGAATCTTTTTTTCTAAGCAGTAGGTCTCAACAGCAGGCTTAAAATATTCAGTAAACCACACTGTAAACACGTGAGCTGTTTTCCAGGCTTCATGGCTCCGTTTAGAGAGCACAGGCAGAGTAGAGTTAGCATCATTCTTAGAGCCCCTGGGATTTCTGAAATGGTAAGTGAGCACTGGCTTCACCTGCAAGACGCCAGCGGCATTAGTCCCTAACAAGTGAGTCTGCCTGTCCTTTGAAGCTCGGAAGCCAGGCATTGACTTCTCCTCTCCAGTTATGAAAGTGCGAGATGGCATCATCTTCCAATAGAAGGCCGTTTCATCCACACTGAAAATCTGATGTGTAGTGCAGCCATTTCATTAACAATCTTCACTAGACCTTCCAGGGAACTTGCTGCGGCTTCTCCATCAGCACTGGCTGCCTCACCTTGCCCTTCGATGTTATGGAGATGGCTTTTTCCTCAAACCTCATGAACCCTCATTTGTTCTGCAGCTTCCCCGCCTCTCTCAGCCTTCACAAAATTGAAGAGAGTCAGGGCCTTGCTCTGGATTACGTCATGGCTTAAGGGAATGTTGTGGCTGGTTTGATTTTCTATCCGGACCACTAAACTTTCTCCCCATCAGCATATTGCTTTCTTATCATTCCTGTGTTCACTGAGCTAGCACTTTTAATTTCCTTCAAGAACTTCTCCTTTGCACTTACAATGTGGCTGTTTGGCACAAGAGGGCTCGCATTGTGGCCTATTTTGGCTTTTGACATGCCTTCCTCACTAAACTTAATCATTTCTAGCTTTTGATTTACATTGAAAGATGTGGGACTCTTCCTTTCACCTGAACACTTAGAGGCCACTGTAGGGCTAGTAACTGGCTGAATGCCAGTTTTGTCTTATCTCAGGAAATAGAAAGGCCCGAGGAGACGGTGAGAAATGAGGGAATGGCTACTCAGTGGAGCCATCAGAACACAACATTTATCAATAAAGTTCTCTGTCTTATTAGGGTGCAGTTTGTGGCACCCCAAAACCATGACAATAATAACACCAAAGATAGCCGATCACATGTCACCATAACAAATATAATAATAATGAAAAAGCCTGAAATATTGTGAGGATTACCAAAGTGTGACACAGAGATTAGAGGCAAGCAAACATGGTTGGAAAAATAGCACCGACTAGACTTGCTCGACACAGGGTTGTCACAAACCTTCAATTTGTAAAAAACACAGTGTCTGCACAGCACCATAAAGCAAAGCACAGTGAAATGAGGTATGCCTGTAGCTGCACACGCCCGCAAGCCTGCTTCTCTCTGGTTCTTACACAAGAAGTTTGCTGACCCCCGATCTAGAGAGACTGTTAATGTCAGTTGGGATTATAAATCCAATAACAGAAGGTGTACCGGGCCATGAACAGTTGCTACGACACCCAGAGCATCTTATTTTGTAAGCACTCGTGGTGGAGGACTAATTAGGGATATTGGTGACAGATATCAAAGAAGAAAATGGAAAGCGGTAAAAAAAACTGTGGCTGATATCTATTTCTAAAATATATTTTTCTTTTCTTTAGTATGGGATGGAAGAAAATGGGATGAGTCCATTTCCTAACTGTCTAGAGAGAAATGATCCTACATGCCTGAAGTTCTCTGACTATAACGAGTGTTTGGAAAAGAGATGGGTTGGGCAGTGCGGGAATGGAAATTTAGGTAACAACCTCACAACTCGCAGACTACATGAACAAAGAAAATATCTCATGGTTTGGTACTTTTTAAAAGCCACTGGGAAAATAAGATCAACTTAAAAACTGCTTTGATTATATCTTCTTTTGCAGACAACAAACCAAGCAGGGGGAAGGCTTGCAGAAAGGAACTTCCAGGTCCTATTATTTTTTTCCTTCCTTCCTTTTTTTGATAGAATTTTTTTTTTTATTAGAAAGTCAAATACCAGATACACTGGAGTAGGCCAAAGATTATTTGTAAAAAAGTAAAAAAAAAAAACAAAAAAAACCAAACACACACACACACAAAAACAAACCCCAAAAACCCAGGATTTAGAAGAAATGGACAAATTTGTTGCTATGGAATATAATTAAATCCTACTTCCAGACATTTCCTAAAAAGATTTTAACAACAAAACTTTTTCTTGTTTTCTTCCCTTGAAGTTCTTTGGTGATCAGCTAATGAGAGGACCAGGCATGATAAACTGCCATTCCTCTCTCCCACAGAAATTTCTATAAGCTCCTTCTTTCAATTATAGGGAAAGAGTTGTTTTGTGGGGTGGACGATGCCCAGCTGTTTTTCCTCTCTTCGGTTACCCTCATTCTTCTTCTCACTCAGTCCTAATGTGTTGAGCCATATTTGTCCAGAACTCATTCTAAAATCTCAGAAGAGGGGGCTGAATACTGGCCCTGGACTCCTTAACTGGGGCCTCAGTTGTGCCCGGACCCAGACAGTGTCCCTTTGTTCAACATGGCATTGTCGTGAGAATAAAACAAGATGAAGACACGCTTCTCAGAGTGACAGGGATCTTTCAGAGGTTTAGAGAGGCCTAGCTACTTTTATTTTTTGAGGCTTTTGGCAAATTAAAAAAAAAAAAGGGAAAATGCCAAAGAGGCTTTTTTTTTTTAACTTTTAAAAAATGAAAAGCCATCATGTCAAATCAAAATTTTAAAAACTTTAGAAATATGAAGCTGGGGATAAGCAGCCCTCCCAGGCACGCATCACAGGCCCTGGCTTTACAGCATCTCAGCAGTGGAAGCAGTCATGTATTTACGCTGCATAGTCTGATTAGAACATCATTTTACTGCAATCTGTTCTTGGGACTCTCAGACTCTAGGCATAGGGACCACCTCGATTTTACGTCAATGATTACATTATTAGTGACCGTACGTGGCTGGGATGCACTAATAGCAGAGAAAAGAAAAACAGGAACATGTTTATAGTTACTGGAACTCTAAACAAACCCAGACCTCAAGTGACTGTACCTCTTTAGGGGGAAGAAAGGTAGGAGAATACGGAGCAGCATGAGTTAAGTCATAAGTCAGAAAGGGAGAGAAAGCCTTCTCTTATCTTTAGGTTAAACAGGTTAGATAAATGGCTGATCCAGGGAGGTTTCCAAGAGTGGATTCTAGGGAACAATGCTCATAATGAGGCTGAATGGCTGACTTTGGTCTGAGCTCATAGATAGAACCTAGGAAAATAGATATATCAGAGTCTGGAAACAGAGATTAAGCCTCGGGAGGGAGAAGCAGGGACCGGGAAGACAAATCACTTTCTGAGAGCCAGAATGTCCATATGGCAAAGGTGAGATTTAGGAGACTAGGAAAAAATGTCTGTGCAAAAAAAGGAGGAAAAAAATCCCTATATAAGGCGTACCTGCTACTGTGGACCAGGGGAGACATCATATAATCTATACATACACATTTACAGACACTGTATAATCTATACTTACCAACACATATATGAACACATAGGTATAATTTATAGTAGAGCTTTATCAGAATATTATACATAATAGGGAGGAATTTAATGAAGTTTTCATGGCATTATTGAGAAAAAGCAAAAAAACTATGAAGTAAATGTTATTTTTGCTATGTAGATTCACAAGTGCATGAACATCTAATTAATGGATTAATGGATTATTGGCTACCGGTGGAGAAGTTTCTAGTACTATATGCTGGACTATATAGTTTCATATCCTGTTCGACATTCTTGTGTTCGGCGTTACTATTCAGAAGTTTAGCTAAGACATGGAAAGCGGGTTTGGGTAGTGTATCAGTGACAGAAGGCTGGAGAGGGAGTGCTTCGTTGGAAGACAGGAAGATGGCTGACAAATACTTTACAAATAGCAAGTATGGGTGAACACAAGGATGGAACAAAAGTGTTATCTCGACAGGAACTAATATAGTAGCTAATATCATTTGACCACAATTTCGATGTAAGCCAGGGGTTTTATAATCTACCAAAAAAACAAGTTGGACAAGGCTGTGGGAAATAACACTCAGAAGAGAGGTTCTTGAGTCACACTGCTTAGCCCTGAGAGACCACACATGTCATCAGGAGGTGGAGGGAAATGATGGATGAGGATGGAGCAGTGGACAGGACGTGCTGTCCTCAGATAGCTGAGGAGCTGAAGCGTAGAAGAGAAAAGGGATTTTTTTTCTCCAATATCTCCAGAACACAAAATACTGTGAATTCTGTCTTCAAAAGGAGTAACTTTCTAACACTGTCAGCCATTAAAAAATGGAATTACTTTATTGGTAGTATGTTCTTTTTTAATACAAAGTCCTTGAATTGATGAGGAATAGCCATCTGGCAAAGATGACGAGGAGGTCTTTTCTTTGAGTGGAGGGCTAGTCTATGTGATTTTGAAGATCTACTCCTGTGTTTTAGTTTGGGTTCCCCTAAAAATGGAGCATGAGACAAGGGTCAGATGCAGGAAGTTTTTAAAAGAGGTGATATCAGGAAGGGAATGAGTGGGGCAAGTGAACTGGGGAAGGGAGAAGAGCCCGTGAAATGTGCTGAGCAGGTGACAGCTGTGCGTGTCCTCATGAAGGCTCCCTCCCACTGGAAACCCTCTGAGCAACCGCGTAGAATGCATCTCAGAGTTATTCTGCAAAGGGAGAAGACTGGGATAGCTGTTCATCAACTCTGAAACCTCACTGGTTCAGGACTGTCCCCAGGGACTTTACCTCTCCCGCTTCCCAGACCACAGCCAGCTGCCTGGGAAGGAACTCAGAGCCGGGGCAGCTGAGAAGCATGGGGAGCTTGCAGGGATGCGGTCCCTGTAGCTGTAGCTGACAGAAAGGACGGCTGAGGGGATGTCACACAAGGAAGAAGAGGGCCACTATCTCTGTCAATGATTTTGTGCTTTAAAGAAGGCAGCGTCCCAGCACTCCCCCCTCCCTGCTACACCTCAAGTTCTAGCAGAAACGCTAGTGGCAAAAAGCGAGGGGGGGCTGCTTGGGGGAGTGGCTGTGTTGTGCACAGGGAGACAATCTTACATCATAGACTAAACAAGAAGTTAACAACAGACAAAAATCCTAATCCCTAAAACCAATTTATTACCCCACAAACAAACACGCTCCCCTGAAGAACCAAGCAAACCCAAGCTTCCCATCCACACGGCCACAGAGATTTACTTATTTCTATTTTTGTATCAGTTCTCTGCCACACATTTTTCATATTTTCACATCTCTAAAATTGGCATGTCATAATTTAATTCGTAGCATTGTACTTTCTTAGTGGTATATAAAATAATGGTGCTTCTTATCCACTAGAGTGTTTTACATTTGATGAAATACGTGATTCCTGATATTTTCAATTTAAACTGATATTTGCAAGGTGACTATTAGCCTTAATGCTTTTGCTGGCCTATTGAAAACCAAAATAATTTCCTATCACCAAAGCTTAGATGAACCTCAATTTTTATACATTTTTTTTCAGAGGAAAAAAACATAAACTTAAAGAAATTGGAATTACCACCGACTACACACAATTAGAAAACTTTGCAAGAAATAAAAGACAAAAAGAGGCCTAAAGAATCGTTATTACTTAAAATGACTAATGACTAGTGATAAGGCACACACGGCACAAAGAGGGTAATAAGCAAGATTCATCAACGGCTTCCTCAGATATTTGTTACAACTTAAGCAAAGGCAATATGTTCAGTTTAGATTCCTGAGAGCAGTTATTTCTAACGGTCAGGTTTTAAAGACAGCTAACTCTGCAACAGTGAGTGTAATTAAAACGTTGGCTTGTTCTTATCTCCTCAGTGCTCCACCACAACTCCTTCCAGAATGAAAGCTCTTAAAATCAACATTATCTGATGGCATATTCTGGAGAGTGTGGCCAATGGCATCAGCACACAGTGTTCACTAGATTCGTCTGGGAAGATGATACGCCATGTTCTGTAGGAAGAGACCCATGGGTGACGAACACAATTCAAACAGTGCAGATGGACAGATGGAAAGCTTACAGATACTCAGAGAACCTGAGATCGGTGTGCGAATATTGTTGCACGAAGTAGTTCTTCCATAGGTTCTTTCTACAAGTTAGATCTAAGTAGCTAATTTGCTCTGTGGAAGAATTTCAATCTAAAATGGAACTGGAACCGGAAGACAGAAATCAGAAAATCTTACGCATGTGCCCTCAGGAAAACAAAACTGAGGGACTGAGAGACTGATTTCCTGTACGTGCTGGATTTACAGAAAACTGATAATATTGGGGTGATAGGGAGTTGGCCAGGGGTTGCCTTATATCAGCCACTTGGGAAGTTTTACTTATGGTTTTCAGAGGAATGAACAAGAAATGACACAGGTAGGACTGGTCTCACAAAACAGCTCGTTTGAGCTTTATTGGTACGACTGGACTGGTTTTGTCCGCTCAGGGAATTCTCAAAGCTGGTCCCTATTTGTTCTTTATTTTAATAGACTCTAACTGAATTCTCTCTTCTTTACATTCCCTGTCCATAAATACAGCCTACCTTGAACCTTCAACGGACTCACCTGTAGTTTGCTGAATTGCAATTTCTCTGCTCTTCCCGAATAAACTCTTTTTTGGGGACAATTTTGAGTTTGCCTCAGCTTACCTTTTTATTTAGGTTGAAACTCTAAGTAGAAGCACTTATTTTCATTTCAATGCCCAAAGACTCATTAAAAAAACAAACAATGTTGCGGCTTCTCGAAAAGGACAACAGGCAGGGGTGATTATTCCCAAGTTATCAGTAACTGTGGACTTGAGTGATCATTATTTCTATGGCTGTGCGAACTTAATTTTATGATACGCCTTTCTAGGTATCTCCTTCAGTATCAAAGTAGGTATATTAATATCACCATTACATAAAAAAGATGCTGAAGCCAGGGAGATAGGATGACAACTGAAAACACTCATTCTTGAATTGGGAAAAAGTCTGATGAAAGCTTTAAAAATCAGGGGCGCCTGGGTGGCTCAGTCGGTTGAGCGGCCGACTGTTGATTTTGGCTCAGGTTGTGATCAGGGTCATGACATCGAGCCCCCACTGGGCTCTTTGATGCTTAAGATTCTCTCTCTCCCCCTCTCCCTCTTCACCCACCCACCAAAGCTTTAAAAATCATAGAAAAGTTGATATGCCAGATTTATAGAAATCACTGAGCATTTTCCCAGAGACATTTATGTACAAGAAATGTAAACAAATTAAAACAGCACCTCTACGGCTTCCCAGGCCCATTTCCTGTACTTCGGATCATGAGTCAGTCGCCACATGTACATGTAAGTCTCAACGACCTCTGGCCGTAGGATGTAGTACTTTTCGTTTTGCCTTGTGGCGATGGCTTCAACACCACCATCGAACCTGAAAGCTTCTGGTCCCAGTTTCATATCTAAGGGGCATGCAAGGGTGACAAGGGTTATTACCCTAACTTAAATGAAACTAGAAAGTACTTTACAACATTCAAGAGAGATGCCAAAACAATCATTTTAAGGAATGGTTATAAACATCCTACAATAAACAATATTCAATATACTTTGAAAATACAGTCATCTGAGAGTCCTTTTGAGAACATCGCAATGATCTGTTATTTTCTTTCATTTAACCACCACTTACTGAGTGCCCCCCAGCTAGGTACAAGGCACTACAACACCCCTTATTAGTTAGCTGGAAAACCAGCAGTTGAGAATTCTATGTCATTATGTCATGAAAGGTTATTTAATCTTTGTGCTTCAAACTCCTGTTTCATAAGAAGGGAGCCAGACTCTATTTCATGGAGATACTGAAAAGGTTATTAATGGTTTATAAAATACTAAGTTTCTTTTGCACCTGGGACAGAGCTTCTTACCCAACGTTATTTCCCTAAAGCAGGGTCAATAAATTAGACTGGCTTAACCCGGTATGACTTCAGCTGTTGTTCTTTGGTAAACTAAGGGTAGATACTTTCATGTTGAAAACCAGTGCTTCTTAAAGTAAAAAATATAAATTCCTTTAAAATATTCATCACGAGCTTCCAGTTTCATGAGGCTGGATATTCTTTTGATGGCAGCAGGGACAATGTTCCTTACGGAACAAAATAAAAGCCTGTGGGAATAGAGTGAAACTAAAGAATCACAGGTACTCACAGGTGCGATTGTAAGATTCATAACAAGTTCGGGCAATTTCAGCCCCGAGCTGAAGGTAGTGCTGGGTCAGGCCTGCGGGAGCGTCGTCGGCCCCGAGTGCAAACATGCCTCCAGCAAAGCAGGTCAGGTGGCCCATCTTGTGTTCCAGGAGGCCCCCTTTCCACTCCGCGATGTAGGTCAGTCCCGTACTAGACTTGCGGATCAAGTGGGTCTCAATTGCCTGCAAATCAGACTTATTTTCAAAATTTAAAATTCCTTCCAAATTTATACTAAAAACACTCTCAACACTAAGAGAGAAAAAGGGTAAAACATCACTCGCAGTTTGAGTTTGGTGCCATCAATCTGATTCAGCCTGAAAGTTCGTTATTGCTTTTTCTGTATTCCTCCCCTAGTTTCTGCCTTATTAGTCTGGTTAGTTAGGATTATCGCTGTTGGGCCGGCCCAGTTGGATTTGCCTGGTTCCGTGACCAAACATTTGTAGTCCTCACACCTCAAAAGCTGTCCCCTTCTCAAAGACAGGCCGCTGGTGTCAAGGTGGTGCTTAATGCATTTCTATTCTCACAGCGGAGAAACGGCACAAGGCACGAGCCCCGCTGCAGGTGAAGAGTAGAGCGTATTTGTGTATAAAGTCCAGGCGGGGGTGTTACCCTGCCTTTGGCTCTCTTAGGCTCAGAGGGCGGTAAACTGGGGGGAAAGGTGTGCCGTTCTTGAACCATATTGCTTGGCCTCAAATTCCAACTCTACCACTATCTGTGAACTTGGTGGGTAATGTGCTGGCTGTATCCCTCAATCTCAGGATCCTTATCCATACAAAGGGAATAGTAGCGTCTTCAACATTTAGTTTATGAAGCCATCGGTACTGTGACTAGCACTTGATAAGGTTCATTTATTATCACCACTCACATCACCACTGTGGTAACACTTGAGTTAAATGCCTCCCTAATAATTCTATTAAAAAGCACATTAGTATATAACGAAAAAAAAGACACACAAAAAGATACTCATCATCACTTATCAAGGAAATGCACAAGCAAAACTAATGAGATATCACCTTACACATGTCAGAATGGCTGAAATCAACACAAGAAACAACAGGTGTTGGTGAGGCTGCAGAGAAAAAGGAACCCTCGTGCACTGTCAGTGGGAATGCAAACTGGTGCAGCCACTGTGGAGAACAGTATGGAGGTTCCTCAAAAAGTTAAAAATAGAACTACCCTGTGATCCAGCAATTTCACTACTGGGGGTTTACCTGAAGAATACAAGACCACAGCCTGCTTCCCAGCTCCACTGCTCGGGCACTCTACTGGGTCAGGCACCCCTGTTCACTGTGACTCCTCGGTTTCCGAGACCACAAACTGAAAGTTACGGGGGGGGGGGGATGGGGTAGCCGGGTGATGGGTATTAAGGAGGGCATGTGATGTGATGAGCAGCGGGTGTTAAATGCAACTATTGAATCACTGAACACTACATCTGAAACTAATGATGTACTATATGTTGGCTAACTGAACATTAAAAAAAAAATACAAAACCACTAATTCAAAGGGATACATGCATCCCTACCTTTATAGCAGCACTATTCGCAATAGCCAAGACATGGAAGTGGCCCAAGTGCCCACTGATTGAGGACTAGATAAAGAAGATGTGGCAATAATGGAATATGATTCAGCCATATAAAGAATGAAATCTTGCCATCGCAATGATATGGATGAAGCTAGAGAATGTAACACTAAGTGAAATAAGTCAGCTGGAGAAAGACAAATACCATATGATTTCACTCATACGTGGAATTTAAAAAACAAAACAAATAAGTACAGGGGGAAAATGAGGGAGAGACAAAGAAAGAAAGAAGCTCGTAATAACAGAGAACAAACTGATGGTTACCAGAGGGGAAGGGAGGGTGGGTGAGACAGGTGATGGGGATTAGGGAGTGGCTTGCTACGATGAGCACCAGGTGATGCATGGATGGGTTGGCTCACTCTATCGTACACCTGAACCAACATAACACTGTATGTTAACTAACTGGAGTTGAAACAAAAACTTAAAAAAAAAGAATAAAGTTCTGTAAACTGGGGAGAGATGATGTTTACAAAAATGATCTGTAAAATATCTTTTATTTTTGCCCTAGGACTGTTGATATTCTTTAACAACAGATATAAAACATAAAATAAGCCTTATATTTTAAAAAGCAAAAATGCAGTATAACTGTTTGGAATTACTAACTTCTAATTCCTGTAACAAGAAATGTTTTTTTTTTTTTCCCTTCCAATTACTTCGCAGAAGAAAGAGAGCTATGACTATGTGCATACCTGTTATACCATTATAAAAAAAGAGCTTTTTGGAAAGTCCATTTGGGAATAGTAGACACAGACAAAACTTGTGATAGCGAAGAATGAATGAAAATGAACACACAGATAACACATTTCCTACCTTTATTGGAAATAAACAACTGAAACCAACGGGGTAAGAAATAAATGAACACACTATGGTGCTCATTGAATGTGGTTAGCTAATTTTATTGGTGGTCTAGTTATTACATTAATAGTTCATTCTTATTTAACTGAACATCTTAACCATTTACACTTCTCATAGCACAAACTGCAATTAAGTTCTTCGAGCAGATACTTGTTCATCACCCAAGAAGTTTTCTTTCTAGATGGCAAAAGTTACAGCTTTTGAGCATGGACTAGAGAAACATTATTATCCTGTTATGGATCCTGAATAAAGTACTATGTTATTTTTGGCATGATTCTGACCAAGCTGCTACCTCTCAAAATAAACTACAATGAAGTTCCAAGACCTTCAAAGCAATGTTTGTGTGACAGTGGGAAAATGTAAATAAATATAAAGGAGGAAAAAATAGTCTTTAGTCATTCTAAAAAAATGTATTAAATGTGCAGATAATTGATTAGGAAAAAAGATATCATGTATTTTGTGATTTCAGCCTTCCATATTTGAAAAAAAAATTAGTTTGATGAAACCTTTAGAAACCTAAATGTCTAATACATCCTGTACCCAGGTGCCATTCACGCCAGTGGACCCTTGGTAGAAAGAGCACTCAACCACAGTCGGTTCTTAGTGTGGTCTCCAGAGAAGAACATAACAGCCAGTTGAAAGCTCAAAGTATTTGTTATTAAAACAATCCAAGAAAACAGACCATGCTGGGATTAAATACTTTCCAAAATGTACTTGAAGCTAAAACTTAAGAACTGTATCTCAGTAACTCAACTGTCCAGGACAATAACGTTTGGGATCCTCTCCCTAATAAGATATATATATATATTTTTAAGTACAGCGTAGCAGAAAGAAACTTTGCTATATAAGCCATGGTTACTTCTCAAACCAGAAATTTAATTGTTCTAACTTTGCTTTCTAAGTTGAAAACAAAATGGATTGAAAATGTTTTTACTATTAAGAGAAACAGGAAACACTTTATTTCATTTGTTCTTAATGGATTTTCCTGTCAATGGTTTGTCTAAATATATTAAAAGCCATGTGGGTACAGTTCTAGAAACTGGGGGAAAATATTTCAAAGAACATTTTAAAGTTGCCTTTCTTAGAACATCAGGATTTTAGGGGGCTGCTTTAAGATTAAGATAATTAAAATATCTGTGAAGATAGCAATGAAAAAAATGACATAACAGGAATCATATTGTTCAGAGAATTCCCTACCTTAAAACTTGAAACCTCATAAGAATGAAGAAAAACAAACCTGGCAGAGGCCGTGTGCACCATATCCTAGTTTGCTTTTTATGTTCATCATGTGCCTTAATTAAGGCTGTGCTAAATGAAAGCCAATGTACTAACTAAGGCGTTCTGGTTCCTATTTATGAAGTAGTAAAGAGTCCTATCTGCTGTACTTAGTGATGCTTCCTATTGACCTTGGGAGGGAACCACAGTAATATTCAATCTGGCCAAGCAGAGCAAAGCAAGTTGCATTTATATTTAAATGAATAAATTGAACTTAACCAGAGACATAAAGGATCTATATTCTAGAAACTACAAATCACTCTTGAAAGACATTGAAGAACACTCAAAAAGATGGAAAAATATTTCATGCTCATGGACTGGAAGAATAAACATAGTTAAAATGTCTATGTTACCCAGAGCAATCTACACTTTCAATGCCATCCCGATCAAAATACCAATGACATTTTTCAAAGAACTGGAACAACAGCCCTTAAATTTGTGTGGAACCAGAAAAGTCCCCTAATCGCCAAGGAATTGTTGAAAAGGAAAAACAAGCTGGGGGCATCATGTTGCCAGATTTCAAGCTATACTACAAAGCTGTGATCACAAAGACAGCATGGGACTGGCACAAAAACAAACACATAGACCAACGGAACAGAATAGAGAACCCAGAAATGGACCCTCGGCTCTTTGGGCAACTCATCTTTGACAAAGCAGGAAGAAACATCCAGTGGAAAAAAGACAGTCTCTTCAATAAATGGTGCTGGGAAAATTGGACAGCTCTATGCAAAAGAATGAAACTTGACCACTCTCTCACACCATACACAAAGATAAACTCCAAATGGATGAAAGACCTCAATGTGAGACAGGAACCCATCAAAATCATAGAGAACATAGGCTGCAACCTTTTGATATCGGCCACAGCAACTTTTTTCATGACACATCTTCAAAGGCAAGAGAAACAAAAGAAAAAATGAACTTGTGGGACCTCCTCAAGAGAAAAAGCTTCTGTACAGCAAAGGAAACAGTCAAAAAAACTAAGAGGCAGCCCACGGAATGGGAGAAGATATCTGCAAATGACACTACAGATAAAAGACTAGTATCCAAGATCTACAAAGAACTTCTCAAACTCAATACAGGGGAAACAAATAATCAAATAAAAAAATGGGCAGATGATATGAACAGACACTTTTCCAATGAAGACATACAAATGGCTAACAGACACATGAAAAAATGTTCAAAATCATTAGCCATCAGGGAAATTCAAATCAAAACCACATTGAGATACCACCTTACGCCAGTTAGAATGGCAAAAACTGACAAGGCAGGAAACGACAAATGTTGGAGAGGATGTGGAGAAAGGGGATCCCTCTTACACTATTGGTGGGAATGCAAGTTGGCACAGCCACTTTGGAAAACAGTGTGGAGGTCCCTTAAAAAGTTAAAAATTGAGCTACCCTATAATCCAGCAATTGCACTACTGGGTATTTACCCCAAAGATACACACGTAGTGAAGAGAAGGGCCTATGCACCCCAATGTTCATAGCAGCATTGTCCACAATAGCTAAACTCTGGAAGGAGCTGAGATGCCCTTCAACAGATAACTGGATTAAGAAGATGTGGTCTGTATATACAATGGAATATTACTCAGCTATCAGAAAGAACGATTACAACGTTTGCAGCAACATGGACGGCACTGGAGGAGATTATGCTAAGTGAAATAAGTCAAGCAGAGAAAGACAATTATCATATGGTTTCACTCATTTATGGAACATAAGAAATAGCAGGAAGATCAGTAGGAGAAGGAAGGGAAGAATGAAGGGGGGGTAAACAGAAGGGGGAATGAACTATGAGAGACTGTGGACTCTGGGAAACAAACTGAGGGCTTCAGAGGGGAGGGGAGTGGGGGATTGGGATAGGCCGGTGATGGGTATTAAGGAGGGCACATATTGCATGGTGCACTGGGTGTTGTACGCCAATAATGAATCATGGAATAGTACATCAAAAACTAAGGATATACTGTATGGTGACTAACATAACATAATAAAAAATTATTATTAAAAAAATAAATGAATAAATTGAACTATGTCTAAATTACTCAGACCTCCTCTCGGGGAGACTAATTTTAGAATAGTAGCTACATTACTGGGGAGTTACAAGCCCCCCCCAACGAACTAATACTCTCAATTATAAAAAAATTCTAAATAGTCAATAAAAAAGACATTTTTCTGATTTAGGTATAATTATATAACATTATTTGAGATGCCTTGATAATATTAAGAAACTATGAGTCACCATATAAAATACTTACCAATCACAAAGGTACGTGGCTCTGCTAAAAAATTTGTTTCTGAAAAGTTGAAGTATTTTATATAAAATAATATTCTTCTTTTGCTTTATCTACTTTCACATTTTATTTTCATTTTTGATTGAGGCTTCTTTGCTTGAGGCTTAGTTTACTCTTACACTGGCCACCTCCTATATATTTTGCTAAACAATTTCTAACTTATTTTCACTAACTTACTGCATGGAAAGAATACTGAAATGTAATATGGAAATTCTTATTGACAAATAAATCTATAATAGTGAGGTAAAAAGAGACAAGTGTTGACACAAATTTTAGTTTGAATTTTGATTCCACACTCAAACTTTCTGAGGTTCCATTTTCTTATCTGTAAAACCAGGTAAATAATATCTAAGCTATTGTGAGGAAAAAACCAAAACACTTCACTTAAAGTATCTGCCTAACACACTACTTAGCTCACAGTAGACAATTCAACAGATAAGTGTTCCCTCTCATTCCTCCTCCGTTATAAAGGATCACAGGAAACTACTAATTAGTTTAGATTTTTATTTGAGAGCACTGTCTACTTCAAATGGAGGTAGCCATTAGGAATGTCCGTAATCTTGGGCAATTTTAACTTTGTCAGTGTCCAGAATATAAATTTAGGATTCCCCCCGCCCATGACTTTAATAGTGACTCTAAGCATGGAACTCCTACTCCTTGGAGAAAAATACCTCTTTTTCGGATATGTGAATATTTATGTGAACCACATAAAACACTTTCAACTGCCCTGTTAGAACCCAACACATCAAGTGGGATTACTATTGTTATAATTATATTAGCAGAGACTGAACTCAGCCTAACTGGAAATATTTTGTAACCCAACTGTGTAGTATTCCATTTCCCATTAACAGCTATTAATATGCAAATTTTAAGTTAGCTTAGTGGCAAAGATGATTAAATATTGGTTTACCTGAACAGCATCAAAATACATCTTCTTAGCTTCTAGGTCTGTCTTGTCAGACATTAACCACGCCTTTAGCAAATATTCGTAAAAGCTGTCTCCAAGTCCTCCAACTGATACATGATCTGCAAAGAGAGGAAAATGAGTTTTAGAGTGATTGGGCTTTAATTCAGATAATGCAGCAAAATCACATTAGTAACTAGGATGCAAAACCCTACGTCAACTGCAACTCAATGTTACATTTAAATTCCGACAAATCTCTGGTTTTCAGGAAGATGTTCTGAAACGAGCAGATGTGCTGTTAAGTAATGTGATATACTCTAAATAATTACCAGGGTGGTTTTGTAAACACGGAGATAAAAAATATATGATCAACCCTAATGCCAAAAATCGGGTTCTCTAGTTAAAACCACCAAATTAAAATGCTTCACTGTATATATTCAAATAAATTTTGATTTAAAGCGCTCAGTAACATAAACTATGTCAAATACTATGAGTACTAACAAACCTTAAAAAGAACTGGTTTGCAATAAAACAAGAAACTCCTCAGCTTCTTGTGATTATTGTTATTATTTGATGGGTTTTCAGGTGCTATCAATCTGTAGGGTCAACATCCTTTGGGGAAGGCCGGTAAGAAGACAGGGCAGGAGACATCTTCCCCATTCCTGCAATCCTCCCCACGGCCATTTATTACACCAGATGCACTACATACAGTGCCAACAATCGTGTAATCTACAGGGTAGGTATCCTCATTAAAAGTGAAAAAAATTAAGACTGAGTGAGGCTAAAGGAGATCACAACACTGGTAAGGGCCACCCGACCCCACAGTCCCCACACAATCTCGCACTTGGAACTGTTTGCTCTCTACCATGTAACACTAAATGTATTCTTCTGCCTACTGCTTGAATTCATTCTTAATTTTTCAAGCATATCTACCTACAAAAACAGAGACATAATCTATTTGAAGTATCATTCTTAGAATTCATTGGGAATTTGAGCAATAATAAGACAGCCTGATTTTGGAAATCTGCATTTTAAGTTTCATAACTCAAAACAAATTTTATGTACCTATTTTTTAAAAACAAGCCCTTTGTTGACTTTGTCACATAAAAGTAAATCCATTTTTATACAACTATTGAGACAATTTTCTCTTGACATCTCCCTAACAACTCCACTTGGAGTTTTACATGGGGACCTAAAATCGAACAGGTTAAAACTGAATTCATTCTCTTTTCCTTCACAACCTTACCTTCTGCCATTGGTTCCTGTCTCACTAAGTGGCACCATCATCCTCCCAATTGTGCAAGTTAGACATCAGAGAGTCATTCTAATTCTCTCCTTTGCCCCCATATCTAATGAGCTACTGAGCTCTACTAATTTCACCTCCTCTATATCTCTTGAATCTATCCATTCCTCTGTCCTCACCAATGTGATCCTGGCTGAAGCTACCAATATCTCCTACTTCTGAGTCTGCAGTGGCCAATTATCTGGCCTTCTGCACTCTGACAGCATGTAACTATTTACATTTAAATTAACTAAAATAAAATAAAAACAACTCAGTTCCTCAGTCATACTAGTGCTCAATAGCTACATGTGGCCCTGGGTTACGGTACCGGACGGGGAAGATACCGAACATTTCCGTCATCACACAAAGTTCTAATGGCAATGCCACTCTAATCTATTCCCCCATGAATACCAAAGTAACCCCTTTAACATACGAACTGGATCATCCTAACTGGAATCCTTCAATGACCAAGACTCAAATCCTGGGTCTTCAGAGACTGGGAGGCCCTGCGTGGTCTCCATCTTCCCCGGGTCACGTGTCACCATCAGTCCTGTTCTACTTGCTCTCTATCCTTTTGTCATTGAGCATTCTCTGGCCCCTCAAAATCAGCAGGCTCCTTTCCACCACATGCACTCTAAAGGACCTGTTCTCTCTACCTGATGAGCATTCCCAGCCTTCTTTCCCCTTCATTTAGTAATTCTTACTCGTACTTCCTATCTAGAATTAAATGTTGCTTCCTCAAAGATGCTCTCCCTGACCCCCTCATTATACACTTTTTCATAGCACATGTCTACTGCACTTTGCAACTTCCTAAAATAGATTTTTTTGTCTGTCTTCTCTACAAGATCACAATCCAGAAGGACAGGGGCTAGACCCATCATGTTTCCTGGTCCACATGAGCCCTTGAAAGTAGCTTGCATACAGCAGGTACTTAGTAAACAACTGATGAACAAAGAAAAACTCTTGTAAGTAAATCTTAATAAGGACTATTCCCATTCAAGCTAGTAGGGCTATATTTTTAAGTAGTGAAATATGTGATTTTTACTACGGCAGAAAGTCCAGTTTTAATTTTAATGTAAAATTAGCATGTTACAATTGTAAGGCTGATTCTTAAAACAGCAGTGTTTGAAGTGACCTTTGCAATTTCCTAAATAAATTACCACAGAAACCTCTGACATTTACAAACTAAATACACTAAGTACTATCTCATCAATAACAAGCCCTGTTGTTATAAACATGATTGCAGGAGACAAATGCAAGTGATGCATGGTAAAGCAAATCACCGTCCGGTTACTGTCAAAACAACAAGGACCAAATGGAGTAATAGGAAATGATGGCCGTGATCCAGACATGCCCTTCAGAGTTAAAGCAATGAGAACTGAAAGCTAACGGCCAGAAGCAGCTTCATTTTCTTCCCCCTTGGGTTATGATTCTATAATGGATGGAAGAAGCAAGTTTGGGCATTTGGTGATTTTTAAAAAAGGAAAAAGGGTTACATAATAATACATTTGCTTTAATTAATTTTGGTAAATGCCAGTTAATTGTCTATATTTTTATTTCCTGACTATAAATGTTTCATATTTGGAAAGAATGAAAATAAAGGAACATAGAGGAGAAATAAGAACAAGTCGTTTTGATAACTTAGCATATCATGCACTATGCTTCCCCATGTCTGGAGAACTATTTGTGTTGGCAACAGAACCCTGTGTAAATATTTAGTGGGTGTGGGAGAGAACATGCCTGATTTTATCAGCAGGAAGGGACATCCTACTTCTACAAAGAACATATATGGTATTTTTATTCCCAAATGTTCTAAAGGTAACGTGTACTACAATCTCTCAAATATTATGCTCTTCTCTATAGAAGGCAATTTACTCTTTCCTTCCCAAGAGGAATAGGTCCCATAAAAGGATTCCTAATACTTAAGAGATAAAACAAGTAGCAAAAGAATCAAAACAAAAAGGATTAAATACTCAGTATCTTTATTTTTTATTATTATGTGTATTTCATCTGAACCTGAACTTCTCAAAGCATTCCCCCAATGATGCTAGTGATACCCAATGTATATTAATGTTGTTATACTATTCAAAGATGAATGGGTGCCTGGTTGGCTCAGCCGGTTAAGCATCTGCCTTCAGCTCAGGTCATGATCTCAGGGTCCTGGGATCGAGCCTCACATCGGGCTCTCTGCTCAGTGGGGAGTCTGCTTCTCCCTCTGCCCCTCACCCTGCCTCTGCTCCCTCCTTCTCTGTCTCTCTCTCAAATAAATAAATAAGTACATAAATAAATCCTTAAAAACAGGGAAGAATGATAATTGTTCTGTCTATAGACATGGAGTCCCACATCTGGCCTCAACAGTTGCAAGATCGCTTTATATTATCAGTGACCAGGACCTGATGCTGCTTCTCAACCACAACTGAGGAGCAGGGACTAGACAGAACCATTATTAAAAGCAGAGGCAGAAAGACAGATTGGAAACAGAGTGCATGAATACTCACAGAATTCACCAACTAGTAAGTAAGTAACACCTACTAGTGTAAGATACAGTGTGCTGGGTTAACAAATATCACTAAGACAAAGTCACTGGCCTCAAAAGTTTTGGATCCCTAGGAAGATGGGGATGTATATGAATCATTTTGAAAAAGGTAATGATAGACAAATCCAAAGTATTGGTGCAGGGAAGGAAGAGGGTGAATAGAGGATGAGTGGGTGTTAACAAATTCCAACTTGGTCTTAGAGAAGAAGGTCCCCCAGAAGAAAGGGCAGTTGAGCTGGAGTAGTCAGAAGAGAGGTAATAGAACTTGGTAGAGTCAGAAGAGAGGTAAAAGGGCTGAGGAAACAGCATAAACCAAGACCTGGATACGACCAAGCAGGACTTGATTAAAGAATGAAAAAATAAGTGTGTCTCCAGTGTGGTTGGAACACAGGATGGGGTGGGGGAGGGGGAGCAGACATGAGAGTCATCAACCCTATTTGTTTGCCATCAGGAAATTGCCCCATGAGCAATCCAAATATAACGGGCCCTTCGTACCAGGAAACATGGCCAAATACACACTATACTGGTAACCCAGAAGGTGAAACTGGGAAGTTCTAGCACAGCTGGTACTTTCTGTCTCTCTTTACAGCGACTTCTAAATCCTAAACCACAAGAAGAAAACAGTCAGTCATAGAGAATTGTTTTTCAATTTTTAAAATCATTCATAAGAAGGAAAATGCTAAAAATGCCTTTTAGAGAATCCTATCCTGTCCTTGTACTCAGAAAGCTACTCAAGTTCTATTTTATCTCAAATACTCTTAATGGTTTTCAAACTTTTAGTCTCAGCACAAACACTCTTAAAAACGAATAAATGCCTCAAATAACTTATTTTTGTAATATCTATAAGTATTTACCATATTGGAAATGAAATTTAATACATTTAAATTAAATTAAACTATTTTATTAATTTAAAATAATACAACCATTATGATGTTTCATAAAAACATGTTATATTTTACAACATAAAAATTCGTTAAAAGACTGACACTGATTTACATTTTTGCAAATATTTTAAATTTCTGCTGTACTAGAAGACAGCTGGATTTTTTTATCTGCTGTATATTCGATCTATTGCTATATGTCATTTTGGTGGAAATACATGAAGAAAATTCAGCCTCACACAGTTACGCAGTTGGAAAAGAAGTATTTTAAGAGTCTTTTCAGACAACTGTGCATGTTTTTCTTTGATACTAAAACAAAATTTGACAAGTAGTTTTTTAAAGGTTAACCTTTTTTAAAGGTTGGTTGTAATGTGGAATTAGAAATTACATCAATGAATTTTTGTACTATTACATTAAAATCCATTGGTCTATCTTGCATTTTGAATGGATCTTTTTTCTCACATGATTTTGTAATAGCGTGTATTGGTCATTTGGAAAATACTGGTTCACTTATTATGCAGATCTTCCAAATGTTGACACAGTTCATTACATGATATAAAAAACCACATTTGTTACTATCACCACTAATCTCACCAGAAAAGTTTTTTTTAGAGAAGGTGGGGCGTGGCAGAGGGAGTGGGGGAGAGAAAGAATCGTAAGCAGGCTCCGTGCTCAGCATGGAGCCCAAGATGGGGCTCCATCTCACGCCCGAGTTCATGACTTGAGCCAAAATCAAGAGTCGGACGCTTAACCAACTGAGCTGCTCAGGTGCCCCAGAAAAGTCTTTAAGTATTGGTTAAAGGTGTTAAGGTCATGGTGGCATATATACGTTTCCTAAAATTCTAATATTCATTTAGAAATTCAAATTCTATCATTGGCACAGATACTCTCCGTTTTCTTTGAAGTGACAGGCCTGTTTTTGAGAACATGTCTACCAATTACCCAAGTCCGAATAACCAAAGTTTGTCTTCAGCTGTTCTTTCAAGCGAAAATGGTAATCCACGAAGCAATAAATGGCTGGTTCGGCTTGCGACTCAGTCACACAAGTGCTTTTCTAGGAGGCAGGCACTATCTTTTATTACGCAACAAAGAAGTGTACTCAATGGTTGAGATTTACTAGACTCAATTTTTTTTCATGAAAAATATTCCTAAGTGAAACTGGCATCTTTTTATTTCTTATTGTCAGTGAAGAATACGATTATTAGTACTATCTGGCTCCTCTGGCATGATTCCCACTGTGGCCTCAAGTTTTACCCACCGCTGCTTCTGCAACACAAGTGCAAATGTCAACACAGTGAAAAGGCAGAAAGCCTTAGTGTTATTATAAAAATAGCTTTGACCTTCTGGACCCCCTGAATGGTCTCAGGGACATCGGTGATCTGCAGATCACACTTGGCTAAGTGGTAACCTTATGGTCTTATGGTCTCAACCGCTGGGCCTTCCATAGCCATTACAAACAGATTTTAGCACAATTTTTATTCTACTAAATTATTAAGAAAAGTACTTCTACAGTAACAGTGAGACTTATTCATCTAAGAATATAATTTTAAATATAAAGAAAATACTCAAATTAGAATAAAATTGTAAGGCACTGCTAACAACCCCGGCACAGGGAGGCACCTCACTTAGTATTCTGTACTTGCTCTCAGCTGCTGCGTTAATCTACCACTGTTTCTCCAAAGCAACTTGAGCACATTTCTTTCAACTACTCTGAATCTTTATACCACTGGTCAAAGTCCCTTAAGGGCTCTGAAGTGAGGCCTTCTTGCATAATAATTTCTCCTAATCTGAAGATAATTCTACTGGGAAGAAACCTTTATCTGCTGGCTTAAAATTAAGTAGAGAAAACACCCTGTTTGCTCTTTCAATTTCCAAACCTTTAAGATTCAGATTCCTCTCTCATCTTGGAGCCAGGAAGAAAAAGAGAAAATGCTGTAAAGTAGAATGACCTAGCTACTCTGTGCCCAAACCCCGATAGTCAATAGCACAAGGTACAACCCCCTTCCATCCACATGACCAGCTTGTTACGGGCTAACATCCCCGCACGCCCTGACCAGACCTCGCCTTCCTGATTAATAATTTAAAAGTGCTTACATGTCATCATATTCACAGCTACGCACGAAAAACAAACCATCTAGATCCCTGGTAACATTTATAGTCTCTCTTAAGAGAAGCCTATTTAGTAAAGGAACCATGCCCACTTTCCCCTTTTTGAAACATTCCCCAAAAAGATTTGTGCTTTTTTATACTCCTCTGTGTTACTAGAACAGTGCCGGGTATCAGAAAGAGCTAAAACAATGCTAATCTTTTGACTTACATTGACCCCACTGTCCACTACTGGGATTCAGATAGTTCGGATAAAGGCCTTGTGGTTTTTCCAGGTTGTTCAGTACTGTTCGAATATTCATTACCTACAACAGAAAATGAGATGTTACTATGAAAATCTACAAAACAATTTTGGTGCCATTCTTCTCTCCTTCTCCATTACATTTTTCCATGTTGGAAAGAAGGTTGATTTAAAAGAATTAGAACAAAGAGAGTCGCCCCCAGCTTACAAAATAATCGCAGTAAGTGAAAAAAGTCACACTGCTGTGCCAGACGCCATCGAAGGAACTAGGGATCTATCAGTGGATAAACAAAGTCATTACCCTCTTGGAATTTGCAGTCTAGTGGGAGAAGATAGATAATAAGCACATAAATATGTCAGGTGGTGACAGAGGCTATGAAAAAGTTATAGAGAACAATGGGACAGAGTGCTGTGAGGTCTTGAGGCTGCATGCTTAGTCAGGGAGGTCTGGGCAGCCTGATGGGAGAGGGTTTGAGCCAAAACTTAAGGAAGCAAAGGAATAACCATGCAGAAAGCTGGAGAAAGAGCAAGTGGGGCAGAGGGGGGTGCAAGCACAAATGCACTGAGGAGAGAGTGGGTTTGGCAAGACCACTGAGGCTGGAGGTGAGGAAGCAAAGGAGAGAATGTCAAAGAGAGAGGAGAGAGGGAGCCAGGGCCCACATCATGCGAGCCTCATGGGCCAAAATGAGGGCTTATTTTATTCCAAGTGTGATGGGAAGCCATTGAAGTTCTGTGTGATTGAGGGGACAAGAGAGGAAGCAGTATTCAGGTGGGTACTGCAGAGTCCAGGTGAGAGACGTTGGGTCCCAGGAAAGGGCAGCGGCAGAGAAACAGGATAGAGCCAAAGCATCTCCTGATGGATTCAACCTAAGGCTTCCCAAAAAGAGAGGAACCAGATGACCTCAAGATCCATGGTCTGAGCCACTGGGTAAACTGAGGTGGCATTTATCAAGACAGTGAAGACTGCAGTAGAAACAGCTCTGGGGGTTGAGTCTCAGGTATTTTGAGTAGCAGGTGTCTTTTAGACCTCTTAGTGGAAATGTCGGATATAGAGTGTGGGACAGGTTGGGACTGGAATGATAAATTTGGAGTCAACAGCACATAGACAGTATGTGGAGCCATGAGACTGATGAAATAATGAAGACACTGAACATAAAAAGAAGAGGCCCAGCTTTGAGTCCTGAGCTTTCTGATATTTAGAGGTTGGGGCATTGGGGAAAATCCAACAAAGAAGGCTGAGAAGGAGCACTCTCCTGAGGAAGGAGGCAAACCAGGGTACTACCATATGCCTGCAGCCCCGTGCAGCATCTCGGAGAAGGAAGTGACCGAGTATGTCAGCTGCTGAGAGGGTGAGGAAAATGAGAGCTGAGAAGGATCACCGGACCTGGCCACATAGAGCTCACGGTCATCAAGACAGGTGTGGTGAGGAGAAAAGCCTGATTGGAAAGTGCTTGAGAGCAGGGGACACAAGAAGGGGGGGGGGGGTTACAGAGACAAATCTCTCAAGGAATTTTGCTATAAAGGGGAGCTGCGAATGGGGTGAAAGCTAAGGGCAGAGTGGTGGGGTGAATATAAATGTACTCAAATATCTATGGGTTTGTTTCTTGAAAATTAGAAATAGATTCAATTTTTATTATACTTGAGATTGTATTATACTTTGAAATTAAACAGTCTTTCCCATATTTGCTTCATATAGTCCATACAACCCTATCTATTTTCAGATAAGGAAAAAAATTCAAAGCGGTAAAGTGACTTGGTTGAGGTATAGAGAATCCGACGTGTGCGCCATGCTGTTTCAACGGAGTTAGATGGTGCCATGGAAAGACGGTGGGTTTACAGCTTGGTAAAATGAAATGCTGCGTGTAATAAAACTTCATAAAGAGCTCTACCAAACTTGGTTGTTCTTTCCCACATCTACTATTACTAAATCTTCCAGGAGAGGGTACTGTTTTTCACAAGTATAGCTTTGCAAGGCAAGGTGTAATGGAGAATCTCACCTTTTCAGCAAAGATGGGGTTTCCTGATAAGTGGCTCAGGTGTAGAAACTCTAAATGCAGAGTTCCAAATTCTGCCAAAATACTGCTGCCTCCTGAGGCCCAGGGCCAGTTCCTTCCAATCCCACTAAAGAAGAGAAGAGAGTGAACAGTTATGGGTCAGACTAATTCCAATTTTTGCAGCTCTAAATAGAAATGAAAGAGACAGCTTTTGAATAATAGCATCTCAGCTAATAGTCTACTCTGGATATTAAAAAGTATCCAGCATTGTGGTCTTTGACTACTGGTTTCAGGATTTGACTCTTATCTACAAATTAAAAATCAGTGTTGGCCTAAGTCAGAGAAAAGTTGCTATGTGCTTGCTGTTGATGAACGGACAAATATTTTGGAAGGTACAGGCACCATATAGAGATACACACCCATTCCAAATAGAATATAAAACAACCCCCCCCCCCAAAGTGTCCCAAATCCTACATAAAGCCCTCCAACATTTTAATTAGTTTCAGCCTGAGAACCCGTGGATTATTATAGACATTCATATTATATTTAAAAGTTTTCTTTGATATAAGATAAATTTCAAAGATTCATTGATTATATACTCACTCCACCTCTCCCCAAACCATCCCTCCACTTACTAGACTTTCTTTTGTTTTCCCTCACACTATTTTCCCTATTTTCTAAGTATATTTTCCAGGGCACTCACTTATTCCCTGACCCATTTAATTTATGTTCAAGAATTTCAACACAATTATGTAATTCAAATCTGAAAGAGGTCAAAAGGCATGAGTTTCAAAAATTATTGCCTCATGCCTCATCTTGGAGAAATGGTTTTGAAAAAGAGTTAGTCCTACACATACATGCACACACACACACACACACACACACACACACAAAGTGGCTTTTGGGACATGATCATACTCTCGGGTACGGTTTATTTTTGGAGAGCCACTTAAAATGTCAAGACTTAATGTGATAATTGAAATAAAGAATAAAGTCAAGGATTTGACCAGTAAATTCCCTTGCAGAAAGCTGAAAACCCACGTTTTGGTTTTAGTTCAGATGCACATTTATTGCATGCCTACCATTTGCCAGGGACTCTGCATGGCACTGGGTTACAAAGATGATTATAATGAATAAATCACCTTTTTCTTTTTTCTTTTTTTTTTTTTTAAGATTTTATTTATTTATTCGACAGAGATAGAGACAGCCAGCGAGAGAGGGAACACAAGCAGGTGGAGTGGGAGAGGAAGAAGCAGGCTCATAGCGGAGGAGCCTGATGTGGGGCTCGATCCCGGAACGCCGGGATCACGCCCTGAGCTGAAGGCAGACGCTTAACTGCTGTGCCACCCAGGCGCCCCAAATCACCTTTTTCTTTAAGACCTTATTGTATAATGCGACAGAATGACCTAAGCATAGATTATTCCAGTTAAATATGCTAAGTGCCAAGATAAGTGTGTGAAAAATTCTCTGAGCACCTAGGGCCAGGGCATGCAATCCTACATAGTGGGGGGAACAGAAGACTTCTTCGAGGAGGAGACTCCTGAGTTGATTGTTAAAGAATGAATATGAATTAGTGAGGGAAGAATGGTGAGAGGGAGCATGTGGACACTGAGAGCACACAGAAGGGCTAGCCAGAACTAGAAGAAGCTCCTGATACTGCTGAGGGGAGGGAAGGGAAGGTGGCTGGAGAGAAGGCTATGAGGTTCAACTGGGGCCAGGTCTTGGAGGC
Organism: Ursus maritimus; assembly: GCF_017311325.1. Taxonomy (NCBI): domain Eukaryota; kingdom Metazoa; phylum Chordata; class Mammalia; order Carnivora; family Ursidae; genus Ursus; species Ursus maritimus. The sequence continues at coordinate 28,561,288 of NW_024423675.1, forward strand.
TTCTGGATTTCTCACTTCTTCCCTTTCCAAATTGGCTCCATATGAATACTGCTCCTAGTGTCCCCTAGATTTCCTTCCCTGTTTGTTTTTTGCTTTAGATCATTTATAACTCTGGGTAAACCCTTTCAGCTATCTTAAATTCTGCTCAGGAATGTTTAAGAAAAGGAAAACAATGAGGACAACTGGTATCTAAAATTCTAGGCTGGCCTCCCTCTTATTCTGTGTCTTTTTTAGAGGAAAACCTAGATTTTATCTTCAAACATAGATTTATAGTAAACATAATAAAAAAGTAAACAGAAATAAAAGAGATCTGAAAATCACATATTCATTTATTTTTAAAAATGCCTTATATTTATTCAGTTCTGGGAATGTAAATCAGTTTTTATTTTTATGGTTGGCTTAGATGAAAGGAATAGCCAATCATCCAAATAGGATGAACAATTACTTTCAAAATTTATTAACATATGGCAAGTGCACATAGTAATTGGTCATTAATTTGTTGTCATATTTTTTTTATTCCAACCATTCCATCACCGACCAAAGTCAATAAACCAAATTAAGCAAAAATAAAAATTTATATGTTCTAGAGAAACTATTAAAATCAAAGCCACAATATCAGAGTAAGAGAGAATGAGGACTTAGTATGGAAAGGAAGTGGATAGTGTGCTAGGAACCCAGCCCAGTTTCTGGATCTTCAAAGACTGTTTTTTTTTTTTTTTTTTTTTTTTTTTTTTTTTTTGCAGTTCAGGGTATGAGGGTATGGTGGCACACTCAAATGAGAAACTCAAGTAGTGTACATGTACTAAAATTAAATTCAAATTACTTTTGTATTTATGCATTTGTTCCCTGCTATTAATGTGGTTAATTAAGAGAATCCAGAGATACACTGAAAAAAAGTTCAATAGGTTAAAAAAAATTAAGATTGAAAAAGGGTTATATATATATTTCCTCTTTCTCCTTGGCACACATTCATATCAGAAGGAAAACATCACACTTTTCTATCACTGTTTAATTATATAGGGAGTGAGCACAGTAAAAGCACTAGCAAAGGGTATGTCATGCTAACTGAAAGAAAGCTGGGTTTAGAATACATGTATGTTTATATGAGAGAATAGCTTTGGTTACCATTCTTTCAACCTACAGAATTAATGTATTTCAGTAAAACTGTAAGACCAATAGTTGTTATAGCTCTTAAATATAAATGAGAGCAGGGTTTCAAGAAGTCAGAGAGGGCATCATTATATCTAGATATTTAATAAGGTCATTTGCCTTTTCTTAGGCAAAGGTGCAAGGACTGGAGATTGGTCTCGGGGAGAGTGTGGGGCACGCACCATAGGCCATCACAGCTAAAATAGCGTGTAATAGGGGAAATGGCTGCCTGTTTGCACACCACATGTGCACTGAATCAGAACCAGTTTTGGACACTCATGGAATGATTTCTAAGGTCTTTTTGGCTCTAACTTCTAAAAGTCTATTGAGGAATCTACATACGTGTATGGCTCTAACTGATATGTACACAGACGTTGGGCATTTGACATCAAAATGACAGGTTTAGGACAAAGGGAAGTGAGTGCAGAGTGAGTTCTGCTCCTTTGGTCTGGGGGTCGGGATGCCCCGGGCATCCCATGATACCAAATGCTAAAGCTTTCTAGACCTCTGGGTCAAGATCAACCTCATCGGAGAGAGTAGAGGGATTTAAAATGTCTTCAAATGCAGTTCCCTTATCACAATATTTTAAAGGCAGTCATGGTGTTCTTCATCTTTATCTATTTCACAAACACTAATAATACTTCAGAAAAATATTTTAAAAATAAAATAACAGTTTGTGGTCAGAAACTATTAGTTCCATCAGGCAGGCATAAAGGGGAAGAATATTTAAATATTCCCAATCTTGTTACAATGATTGCGTTTTAAGCCAAAGCGATGAGTCAGCATATGGAAATGTATACACAAAAAGGCAATTAACATGATTTGGGAAACTGCCAAGTGTGTGGCTCAAAGAATCCTGGAGCGGAACTTCAAACTTCCGTATCAGTCTAATTTCATTTATTTCTGTTTCCTTCAATCCCCAGTTCTTCCATTTTAAATTGGAGTACTACTTAATACATATTTTTCAATTTTTAATTTAAATTTTCAGTAGTCTACAAAGGTAATAATTCTTTGAAGATAAAACATCAAAACAAAAACTAACTGATTTTGGCAAGTGCAATTAGAAACATGTCTTTAAAAAACTGAGTCACTATGATTTTTTTGAAAATGTGAAATACTATTTTGTTGCTTTAGAGAGTATAACTTGAATGTAGTTTATTAGCAGTGGTAATATATTTCCACATCCTACTTCACTCAAAACTAAGAAGGTATAATTATTTACTGACCTCCTAGCCCTGATAAGCAATGGGTATTATACTTTTATCTTTTCCCAGGAATGGTTAGGAACACCAGAGAAAGGAAATACCTTACCAATATTGCTATTCTATTCACATTTGAATCCTATGGGAGAGCTGCTAACTCTTCCTAGAGCTTGTAATGAATCAAGTAGGTGGAGGGTTGTTCTGGGCTGACGGTATATCCCTTCAAAATAATCTTAAATTGAGGTACATAAAGTGATAAGTTATAGTCACTATCCAGATACAATTTGGATCATTAAAAAATACATTTGGCTACTTAGTATAATCAAATGCAACAAATAATTTATAGAAGTGAAATAGTTTTAAAAAATTGCCAGATGAATATATAAACAAAGCATTAAATAGTTACACAGTCTTGATTAGCTATGACTTTCAATTTATTCTTCCTTGCTGCTTGCTATTTTATGCCAAACGGGAAATGGGCCAATAAACAATTTTCTTGAGGATTCTTGTCTGAATAATTTCTGATTAGCTGATCAGTAAACAAATGCCCTCCAAGTTCAAAGTCCAGAACACAGGTTACTCCTTGTGGCTATGGAGTTAACAAGGTTTGGAAGAAAAAAATGCCCCACATTCTTTATATTATGGTAAAGCCTTACTTACATATGCTAATAGAGAGGCACACAGGGATATTTAATTCAAAAGAGCAGATAATCCAGTATTACTCCTTTCGGATTTTAACACAAATTAGGAAGGAATAATTAGAAAGTTCATGAACGATTGTTTCATTTAACTATATTCCCAAAGCTAATTGATTTTGAGATTAAGCAATTTCAGCTTCACTTATTACAAATGCCTCCTTCCTGAACAGATTCAAACAGTGCTGATCTTTCAAGTTTGTAGTCTAAGACTTCACTGAGAGTTGGACTAATAATTCCAGGGACTGGCATTCTAGGACCAGTCAAGATTCTATTATAGCTCAACCATAGAAAATTCCACTGGGGAGGACTACTTCCCCAAGAGCTATCCACAGGGAAATGGTGGCTAATAAAGGGTTAGCCATATGACTGAATTAATTCACGAGCCATGGCTTACTGCTCCTGAGCAGCAGCATGCGGCTTAAATCTCTAAAGAAGTTCCACACTTAATTTTTTTAACCAAAGGCCAAAATAATGGTTTAAAATTAGCTACCTTGCTTCATCTTATGGATAGCTATTTTAGACAGAATTGAAACTAAATACTTATTAGTTTATTCTGACAATACTGCTGTCCTTTTACTTGACAATCTAGGATTAGAGAAGTTGGGGTTTGCAAAAATATAAATGGTGAGAAGCCCTCTCTAATTCCATAAATAATCTGCTCCACAGTTACAAAAATGCTAAACTTCTGTTTTCCAGCTGTCCTTTGGGTAAGATCTCCTTGCTAACCACAATCAACAGACTGCAAAAAAGTTGAATGCAGTTTCTGCCCAGTTATTGGGCAAACTGGGATATCCTATCATTAGGTTTGGCGAACACTCCAAAAAGGCTAGTAGTACTGATTAGAAAGCATTAGAATGCATTTAAAATGTGTGGGCATGCACATTTACTTTATTGTACTTAAAAAGAAAGAATTATATTCTACACGTTTATTTATTTATTTTTTATTTTTTAAAGATTTTATTTATTTATTTGACAGAGATAGAGACAGCCAGTGAGAGAGGGAACACAAGCAGGGGGAGTGGGAGAGGAAGAAGCAGGCTCATAGCGGAGGAGCCTGATGTGGGGCTCGATCCTGCAATTCCGGGATCACGCCCTGAGCCCAAGGCAGACGCTTAACGACTGCGCCACCCAGGTGCCCCGCTACATGTTCTTTTAAACATACATCACATTTTTCATGGACATTTCCCATACTGATCAATGTAAATCGTTTTTGTTGACTGAATAGTACCTGATTGAATGGATATACAGGTGACCCTGGAACAACACAGGGGTCATGGGTGTTGACTTTCTATGCAGTTGAAAATCCACGTATAAATTTGACTCCTGCAAAACTTACTACTAATAGCCTACTACTGACTGGAAGCCTTACTGATAACATAAACAGTTTATTAACACACACTTTGTGTGTTATATGTATTATATATCGTATTCTTATGATAAAGTAAGCTAGAGAAAAGAAAATGTTAAGAAAATCATTAGGAGGGGAAAATACATTTACAGTACTGTCCTGTATTTACTGGAAAAGATCCATATATACATAGACCCCCACAATTCAAACCCATGTTGTTCAAGGGCCAACTGTATTCTAATTTATTTAAATGTATACTTATTGATAGACATTGAAACCAATTTATTTTTGATTTTATTTTTTGTCACTGTAAACAATTTGGTGGTAGGTCTAGTTCTTTTCTAAAGCTAATTCTCATGCAAAAGTGTCTACACAGATTTTAGCTGCAAGATGTTAATTTGTCTAAACTAATAATGAGGATGGATTTGGGAATGTGTATTGGAGGCATAAATGTCTACTGTTTACAGAGTTATTTCTTAACAGGGTGGGCCTATTATATCTTGCCACATTTGGTAGCCTCTAGAACTCTTGGGATATCTCAAATTCATCTGCTGTAAATCATTGCATCCAGTCCTTTGAAACTGGGGAAGGAGGAGCTACAAACAAGCATTTATATCCAGACAGTTTTCTAGTATATGTGCTGCCGAAGCGAGCACATATCCAGACAGTTTTCTAATAAACCTCAGGATGGAATAGGGACATACTCTATTCCACTTGCAGAAACGGCAACTCACTAATATTAATTTGTCAGACATTTTAGACACAATTGTTTCATTACTTTAACACATATCATCATTTTAAGATGTTACTTAAGACCCATGATTACAATAAAATTTGGCTATGTTTATTTATCTCTTTGATTTTCATTGTATGGATCCATGGGTCATCTATGGATGAAGATAAATGAAATCAGTATGGATTTCAGGCTTTTAATTCTTCAAATTCTGTTCTTCAGTCTCTTTCTGTAACCAGAATGGCCAGGATTGCTCCTTTCCAGATTCTCAGATCCTCAGGGACAAGGACTCCTCTTTAAACACCCAAAGTCAGTACCAAGAAACAAAGATGTTTAATACATACTTCATTTAATAAAATTTTAAAAATAATGAAACGTCTATATCATTGACTCCTACACCTAATTTATATCTAAATAATATAATCCTACATTTAGCATTACCACACACAAGCCCCTTTATAGCCAGTTTGAGAAAAACTTCCTTTCTAGGCTGATAACTAGTTTTCTATCACAAACTTGAAGTATTCTGAAGTTGTGATTTCTAAGAGTTGAGATATGGTGAAATGAGGAAAAGAAGGACGGGGTGGTAAATAATTATGAAGGCTAGATTTTATTCAGTTTAAATGACTGTCTTTTATTCCAGTTTATGTCCTTCCTGGTTTTGCGATGTTAAGCTTTTCCTTGTTAAATAAAATGATGATGATAATAGGGAGGGTTTTGTTTTGTTTTGCTATGCTCTTTTGATGAAATGAAAACTCTGGCAATCTAAAGCCAGCCTCTCAATAATTAGGGCAATTTTATGTGGTCCATGAAAGCTAGAAGTCTGGCACCATTGCTCTTAAGACCCAGCTGAAACTATGGGGGAATTACAGTTCACTATCAATTATGCCAAAACTAATGTTAGTTTTTGGCAGAAATTCTGAGGTATAAGAGGATAATATTAAATGATTTTGTTTAACAGGTTAAAACATAAGTACTTTGGGGGTACATCTTGCCAAAGTCAAGTAAGATTGAGCCACTCAGTCAACCATAATTTATTGAGCACATTCTATGTGCCAGATACTGTGCAATGTGAACATCAAACAGTACAGGAAACACTCCAAGGTTTATTTGCTTTTTTTTTAGATGTCAAATATTTTATTGAACTCAATTAATAAAGGAAATAGTAAGATAATAAAACAATCAAAGAGCATTTGAGAAATTGGTTGTTTTGGGGCAATGCTAGGAATACCCCTCTAGCCTAGTGACAACACTAAGTCATGTCCAACAGAGTCACAAATTGTTCCTCCTGGATTATCTTTTCCACCAAATTATTTGCATCTCTACAAAATCTACATTTCATCAAAATTCTACAATTTAACATGTTACCTCATTCTCTAGGACTTCAATCAACAGTATATACCAATTTGGATTAAATACAATTCCCTAGATAATCTTTTACCCTAACATGACAGCATAATATTTTCCTTTTTGCCTTATTATCAAATTTCAGATAACTTTTCTCTGAAGGCATAGTATATATATAAGCAAGAGTTTTGGGAGTGATAATGATTTCATCTGGAATGTAGGCTTAGAAAAAGAACATTGAACTAAAAATCTTCAGTTTACTAAAGAACCACCTGACTTTGGAGTTGAAATAATTAATGGGATTTCTCAGTGAACATGTGTGGAGGGTCTGGCTTTACCTAGAGATTGCTTAAATCTACTTATCTTTGAAGCATCTTATTGGCCGAGGTGGCTTGCTCTGAAATTTTGGAGGGTTGAGATATCAAATTGCAACTCAATTAAATTTTTGTTCACACAACTGAATAGAAGCAAAACAATTTTTGGAGAACCATTCTGTTTTTTCTTTGGGCATTCTTCAGAGGTCTTCAGCAAAGAAATCAAGTGGGTCTAATTAAATTTTTATGAAAGGAAGTGAGCTTCATCTGACTGGTATATGAAGTACATTGATATTTCATTACCAAGTTCAACAGATCCTCACTGTAGGTCTTTTCCAGATATTAAACTACTTGGGAGTAACTGAGAAAGATTCGTTCCCTGATGCTTACTCAATAAAACAGTTATCACTATACTTCAGAATGGGCAACAGATTGTTTTTAGGTCAAGATAAGTAAAATAAATGCTAAATTAAGGAACCTGTAGTGGGAAAACGTAGCTAAAGCTACAAATACTATTCAAATTCCCAATGATGAATTAATAATGAGAAAGTTCAAGGAAAATAGATGATGTCCAGGTGATCAGGGCCAATAACTAGTGTGTTCTTTTAAGCTGCAATTTGTAAATTCAGATATTTCTTTTAACATGTAATGCAACTCTAACCAATCAAAAGAAACTCTGTGGTTAGTTAAACCACCTTACAATTTAAAATGGTAGCTTTTCTTGGTTTTGAATTTTTACATAAGAAGCATCGCACAAACAAAAATGTGTGCATAGCTTGTGGTAAGAAACAGATTCAGGGATTACTCTGAACAGATGCTGGAAAATAAAGCTATCAAACTACTTCATTCTCATTTTCCTGCCTTCTGCCTACAACTTATGGTTTAGAGGCTCTGGAATAGGGTGTTACGAAACAGTTTGGCAACTAAAGTCTTAAGAACATAAAGATAAGAAAATAATCATGACAAGATAACAAAGAGGGCAGTGAGAATAAAGAGGAAGAGTACCTGGGTGAGGAAGACCTAACAGAAAAGAGGTCTCTTCTCAACAGAACATGAACCACCGCTGCTGAAATCAGCGTCTGTTCTGTTTGGCCCTCAGTGACATCCTTATATAAATACAGTCAGTGCTAAAGGATCATCTGTGTATAATTAGCTATCTGCTGCCTTGTGACATCTTCTCTGTTTAACTTTTTACATGCTTTAGCTTATCTCCCTAACTGGAGAGTAAGACCTAAAGGCAGAGATACAATTCTGTTTCTTTACTGACTCCCCCACCCCCATATATAGTCACACAGGTACCGTGATTTGATGAGAGTTGCATTTATATATATATCTCAGCAACAAATCCATTTCTACCATTACTGTAATCCATATGTTTTCTATAAAATTCAGTTATTACTCTGAGCAAGGTTTATCAGTCATAGTTAAAATATTTTGTATGTATTCACATTTTTAATTTATGCTTAACTAACTTACATGTTCATATGTCTTCAGCAATTAAGACTTTATATTATAGGAAAAAGATACTGAAAAATGTAACTAAACTTTTACAAAGCGAGAATAATCAAAATGGATGGTTTACATAATCTGAACTTTGTGGTAGCCTCCTAATGCTGATATTAAAATTTAAAAATGTTTCAAAATACTAAGTAAATGGTTGGAGGAATTTCAACAGTAAAACTACCTATTATCCAGAAGAAATATACAAAATATATGAGTGTTGGCAGATATAATTGTAGCTTTTAAAAACCTTTCTTTAATGTGTGTTAGCTAGATAAAATGCAAAAATGAAAACACTAAAGAATACTTTGAAATTGGAAGTGATAATCATCCATTTTACCTATAAGAAAAAGAGAGAGAGAAAAAAAGAAAACCTTTCTTTACCTTCTGACTAATGGACTCTGGGCTTTACACTGCACTAGGTACAGTGTTGGCCAGAAAATTTTGTGCAGTAATTAGGCTCCAAACACTAGTTCTTAACTCACCGAGGATGGGGTTTGGTGATGTCATTAAAAGGATCTTTGAGAGATAGAGGAAAATGGAAGGGCAGAGGCTTCACGGAGGACAAATTAGTCTAAGACTAAGTAAGACCAGACTCTCCAGATAGATCTGCTCTGTGAAATAAAGCAATGAACTAGAAGGAGGATTCTAGGGTTTTATGGATTGAGGCCACTCTTGGTACAAAATAAATCTTACAGCTTTGACGAGTACCTTCTTGTTCCTTGAATGCCAATATAAGAACAATAAAAATGTTTATGAGCTATGCCCACCTCTCTATTCGAAATGACAATGTTCTCTTGTATCCCATGGGGAAAATGTACATTCTTGGAATTTAAGATTACCTACTTCATTTAATAGTAGAATGCCAGTGTGAAAAATGGCACGATTATCCTGTAATGTGAAGCGCTGAGAAGAAAATAAACCAGTATAATGTGACAGAGTCTGACACAGAGCTTCTTTGGATGGGGTCAATGAAAAGACCAAGGGGGAGATTTTTAAGCTGAGACCAGTAAGATAAAAGTGAACCTATCAGTAAAGACTTGGGAGTGGCTCCTGAAAGTGCCCAAAGGTAGGCAGGCAGGACTCTGCCAAGTAAGCAAACAAGAGGCTGGCTGTGTGGCTGAGGGACAACCAGTGAGGGCACTCAAGTGACAGGGACACTAGCAAGATGATAAAAGCATCTGTAAGGCCAGGGCAAGCATTTGGCTTTATTCTAAGTGCAATGGAAAGTCCCTCTAGGGCTTTAATGTAGGAGGTGATGATATCTGATTCACATTTTTAGAGTTCACTCTGGACACTGTGGGAAGAACAGACTGTATGACAGCAAGAGCGGAAGTAAGCAAGAAACAGGTATTCTGGAAAGAAAAAGATGGTGGCGGACGAGGTGCTAATAGATGGACAGTTGTGGAGGGATTTGGGCTCCGTCTGGAGGTAAGAGTTGTCAGAAGAATTGGATTTGGGGATGAGGGAAGACAGGAATCAAGGATGAATTTCTCATTTTTTTTGGCTTTAGCAGCTGGGTGGGTACTGGTGCCATTTAAGAAGATGAGAAAGACTGAGGCAGGAGAGGGCATGAGAAAGAAAAGCAGTTCTGCTTTTCTGATTAGGCTATAACAACCACGGTCCACAATTATAAGGAAAAAGGCAGAAACGATCATTTTAATTTTCTTTTCGCTTTTTATAAAGATCAATTTATTCAATGTGAGAAACTTTTCTTTTGCAATGTGTTTTCTGAAATTATTTAAAAATTATGAACATAACATGTGTATAGCAAAAAATGTGGAAAAATACAAAAGATTATGCAATGAAAATGAATCTGCCTCTTCCTCCAGATACTACTATTGTTTCTGAATGAACATCATCAATAATTTACTAGAATCTCTCCCAAAACTTCCTAGCACATGGTCACTACACAAAACTTTAAACACTATAAATAGAAGTATACTGTACAGGTTACTATATCCTGTGCTTCATAAAAAAGTGATTTAGTTGTTCTGCCTCATTATAGTGGCACAGTATCCCAGTGTGTGGGTGTATGACAATTAACCACTTTTTTGGTCTCAAGTTTTGCTATTATAAACAATGGTGCACATTCATGAGCAGGTCTCCAGAATAAGATCCTACAAGCGGAATTTCCAGGTGACAAAGTACGTATTTAAAATTTAATGAACATCTCCCAATTACCTTCTAAAGGGTTTGCCTCAATACATATATGAGAATATTTTAGCTGCTAACTCTGGGCATTTATCAAATTTTAAAATTTAGGGTGGGGGGGATGAGTGAAATAGATAAAGGGGATTAAGAGATACAAACAACTACTTACAAAATAAATAAATCATGATGAAAAGTACAGTGTAGGGAATACAGTCAATAAGACTAAAAACACTGGTGACAATTGATGACTACATTGATCAGAATGAATACTGAGAAACGTATAGAATTGTTGAATCATTATATTGTACACCTAAAACTAATATAACATTGTATGTTAATTATACCTCAATAAAAACTAAAATGTAACATATAAAGAAAAAAGTTTTTAAAAACTTGGTCAATTTGCTAGGTAAAAAATAACACCTCAATGCTATTTTAATTTGTATTTTTCTTTTTGAGCTTCTGATGTTCAATGGCCAATGCATATCTTTTTCTGAGAAGTATATGTTTATGAATTTGTCTCATTTACGTGTTGGTGTTATTGTCTCTCCCACTCTATTATTTTTTATAAATTAAAAAAAATACACAATTAAAAAATCATACAAATTTAAAAATGAATTTTAAAAAATGCATACTATTTTGAGTGAAACAATAGAAAGATGAAGTGAGAAAAAGCTAATATCATATGCCTACTCCCCTATAATGTCTCCCACCTGCCAATCCTAGTTAGCCAATGTTCTCATCTACACGCATACAAACATACGGGGTTGTGCGCATATCAAGGATTTGTTCTTTTCAATAAAATGGGATTACGTTAATGTACTTTACTTTTGCAGGGTACTTGCTTCAATTAGTACCTCATCAAAGAAACCTTTCTAGGATAATAATTTTAACAGCTGCATAATAATATTCCATAAAATGGATAATCACATTTAATTAAGACAGTCCTCTATTGACAAACAGGTAGACCTCTCTAATTTTCAAATACTATAATCATGCCACATTAACCAACCTTAGTTATATTAAAGCTCTTAGAAAGAGTTTTTTATTATTATTTTTATTATTACATTCAATTAGCCAACATATAGTACATCATTAGTTTTTGATGTAAAGAAAGAGGTTTTTATACATTAAGAAAATTTGCCTCTTATCCATCATGTGTTTTGCAATTTTTTCCCAAGTTGCTGACTTTTAATTTTACTCATTTTTTTTCCTATACTAATTTTCATTTGGCAGACATTCCATTTTCCCTATGTATGTCCTAGGTTCTGTGCTCTATTTCCAAATAGAGCAAAGTCTTCTCCCTTTACCCAAGATTATGTTTTAAAAATTGTGAAAATGTGAGCAATACCTTCTTTAAATTGACTTAACAGTGAACATCACAGTATCATTGTATTTAAGTATTTTATATTTTTAAACCATTGTATTTAAGTATTTTATATTTTTAAACCATAAATATTTTTGTTTCTCACATCAAAAATTGCATAGGTTCTCCGATTCAGTAGCTTAGCTCCTAACAGCTAATGAATATCTAAGTATTCTAAAGTTAAGTTCTCTCAGCATTTCTTTTTCTTTTTTTAATATTTTATTTTCAAGTAACCTCTACACCCAACATGGGGCTTAATAAACTCACAACCCTGAGATCCAGAGTCACATGTTCTACTGACTGAGTCAGCCAGGCACTCCATTAGCATTTTTCTCTCTCTCTCTTTTTGATCTTACTACAAAACTTTACTGATTTATTTCTTCCCTATAGAGATTTAGTAGTTTCACTAATAATTCCCAATTAAAAGAGGAGAAAAAAGGTTGCATTTAGTCAACAACGGAGAACATTCTGAAGAATTTAGACAGCAAAGAGGCTATAGGTAAATGAGAAAATGGGCCAGATCATGTTTAAACATTGTTTATGTATTTAGAGACTTCTGAGGTGTGACCTTGGGTAAGTCCCTTACACTCTCTAAGGCAGCAATCTCTTGACCTTTAAAACAAGGTAATACCTGTACAACCCACCTTGTAGGATTTTCACAGGATCAAATGGGATAATACATATGAAAGTGCTTTGAAACTATAAAGAGTTTAGCCCAAGAAAGTATTTTTATCTTTTGGATTAAGCAACTGACATTTAGCTAACCAAAAGAAATCTGGTTTTGGGTTTTTCTCTTCAATTTTAGAGATGTCTACTCAATAAAAATAAATTCACCAAATGTTCACTTGGAGATAGAAATTATAACACAAGTAATAATGAAACAACGTAAGGCATTCCCAAGAGTTAAAAATGTAACAAATTGCTACTGTTAACAGCCAACTTTCTTAAAGCAATTTAATTGCTGTTCAACTATCAAATATGTAACACTTCAAGAAACCTCTTACATGTCTTACAAGTATTCTAGAAAAAGGTAATTTAAAAAGTATTTCTAGTAGTAAGAGACAGCTGCACAGACCAATGACATTTTATATGCATTAATTAGGAAGAGAACAAAAATCCTGTCCAGTGATTTTTTTCCTGTCCAAAGGCACAAAATCTTAATCTGTTTTGGACAGGTGCAGTATATCCTTTTTGCAAGGTAGCTAAATAATTAATTAAGAGACTTTAATGAATCATCATTTAAAAAAATCCATCTACTTATGAATATTCATATGCTTAGAAAATTAGCAAAGATTATTCTCAAATTATCTCCTGCCAAAAGAGGACTTTTGCCACAACATTCATTTTAGAATGATTTTTAAAAGCCTACCACAGAAATTTTTCTTGGGCCAGACTTGCTCATTATGTCAACTACTTTATAATAGATAGTATGTAATGCTTATAAAGGACATTATCATTTCCATAGCTGCTGACCCAATCAACTGTGCATCAAGGGGTTAAACCCGAAGAAAGTTTAAAGCCTTATTCTAAAGGGTAAAGATTTGATAACTTAGAATTTTATTTTACTTGGCAAGTTTGAAGAGACATGTAAAATAATTTTTTAAAAGTTAATCTACACTTTGGGGCACCTGGGTGGCTCAGTTGGTTAAGCGACCGACTCTTGGTTTTGGCTCAGGTCATGATCTCTTGGTCATGAGATCCGGCCCATGATGGGCAACCCCTGAGCATGGAGCCTGCTTAAGATTCTCTCTCTCCTCTCCCTCCACCCCACCCAGTACACTTGTGCAAAGTCGCGTGCGTACACACTCTCTCTCAAAAAAAAATTAATCTAAACTTTAAATTTAATTAAAATTACTTTCATATAATGTCTTGTTTGCAGGTAAAATGGTTTAAATTTCATTCTTGTTAGAATTACTTGTAAATAAATGAAGCAATGAAACCAATGTCAAAAATAATAGTTCTTCATAGACTGACCAGTAATGCGTACTTTAAAAATACCTATGGAGGGGTCTCTGGGTGGCTTAGTCAGTTGAGTGACTGATTCTTGGTTTTGGCTCAGGTCATGGTCTCATGGGTTATGAGATCAAGCCCAGTGTCAGGTTTCTGCTCAGTGGGGAGTCTGCTTGAGATTCTCTCCCTCTGCCCCTTCCTCCACATGCACTCTCTCATAAATAAATAAATTTTATAAAAAACATCCATGGGGTACCTCCTTTAAATGCAGGCATGACAGGTAGGATGTTGTTTATATAATTCAATTAATCTTTACAATAACCAGGTGGGTAGTATTAGCTTACTGTTTACCAGAAGAAACTGAGACTCAGCAAGGTTCAGTGACTTGCCCAAGGTTTTCAGTTAAGTGACAGAAATAGGGTAGGATTCCATATTAGGTCTGATTATTTTTACAGTGTATGGGCCACTCTTTTCATATACTACATCATGTTATTTTCATGCTCCTGTATGTGTTGGGGGTTAATTAGCTAGTTTCTGGAATCTAGGAGCCTAGGAGAGCAAAAGGACTTTTTAGCAGTGAAACTGAGGTATTACCAGTCAGTATTTATTTGAACTAATATATTTTTAAGGAGAATATATACGGAATAGACTCATACTTTTTTCTTTAAGATAAAACTCCCCAGTGCAAACATGCTATAAAGAGATAAAAAGAAAAATAATTCTGATATGTTGTGACTAAATAAAACAAGTTCTGTTTTTTAATGCCTCAACAATGAACTCTAAATGTCCGGGTCAACAATAATTACTAGATCCACAAGCCCAATATTTTAGCAAAATCTGAAAGTCCTTTGAAAATGAAAAAAATATTTTTCTGTTTTTTTAAGGATTCAGGTCTTAAAGGCCATATTCTTTCTCCCTCAATATATATTTTTATTAGATATAAAACATTTCAAAATATTAAAAAGCATAAAAAATAAAGTTTTATTCCAATTCCTGTCCTACCCTCTCTTTTCCTATTCTTTTTCACAAATAATCACTATCATGTTTCTTGAATCTCATTCCAAAGATATTTTTTTTGTGTATACTATATGAATAAATATAGAAAGTCTTTTTACATACATAGTAGCAGACTAAGCACTGTTAAAACCATATTCTTGTTTCATGCCTAGAATGTACACAGACTCATCTTTTAAAACTTTATTTTTAATAGAAAAATTCAAACATTTAAGGTAAAGCAAAAGTTCAATAGGCATCTAGATTTACTCACATACCCACCACCTAGATTTAACCACTAACAATATTTATATTCCTGCCATATGTACTTCACCTATTTATTTGTAAGTCTATGAGCATTCCTTTGGGGAATTATTTTAAAGAAATCATAGACATCAAGCTATGAAATATTTCAGCGCTCATCTCCAAAAAGCAGAGACATTTTCCTATATGACCATAATATCATATGGTATCAAAGAATATTAATAATTTCTTCAAATCATCTAATGTCTACTCTTTACTCAAGTTTCACCAACTAACCTCAAAATGTGACGAACCATTACTTTTTACAGAGCTCTTTTGGCTATAGTATTGCTAACACAAGAGAAATATTATAGCTTTGATCTAACATGGCAAGTCTAAAGTGTTCATTTTTAAATTGTTGTTGTTGTTGTCATTTTATTTTTATTAGTGCCTTTCACCTCTATCCAAAAGCAAAAACAACAAGGAAGAAATACCAACTGTCTAAACTTCATTCTGACATTTGCCTAGGAAACTTTTTTCACCATGACTAGACTTCCACAGTTTTACATGCATAAAATTGCCGGGATTCTATCCTCATGTTATTATTCAAAAGGAAGGGAAATCAGTTGTGACTGTTGCACAACTCTGTGAATATACTAAAACCACTGAATTGTACATTTTAAGTGGGTGAATTGTATGGTATGTGCATTATATCTCAATAAGGCAGTTTTTAAAAAAAGAGAAGGGAGGGAATAACTCCTTCTAAAATATTATCTGAACAAAATTATTTCCCTAAAGTAGAATATTAAAGTTTTCTTTGTATCCTTATTAATAAAATAAAAGCCTAATAATTAAACTAAATAAACTAAAGCTTCTACTGACTCTACTCTTTTGATTACGTAACCATATTACAATTTTGACTTTGGCTAAAGTAAGCACAGTATGTGGAGACTGTTTAAACAAAAAAGGATAAGTCAGAAATAACTTTTTTTTCTGCTCTATAAAAACCAATCAAATAACCTTTTAGCAAAAAGAAAATCTCATAATAAATTTAAAGTTATGTGACTTGAAGGGAAATAAGTAATCTTGCTTCATAGGTGGCACTGAATTAGCGCAAGCATTCTGCAGGGAAGTTTGGCAAAATGTATCAAAAGTATTAATAATATTCACATACACTAATTTAAAAATTCTAATTCCAGAAATTTACCCTAAAGAAATAATTATAATTTTATCCCCAAGTATAAATATTTATATCCCCAAGTAAATACATGGGCTGTGCATTCAAGTATTATTTATACTAGTGTAAGACTGAAAGAATTTGGCTATCTAACAGGAGAGAAAGGTTGAAAACTCACAGTTCATTTAGAAGACCCAATAGTATGCAGCTATTAAAGATCATGTAAGAAAGTGCTTAATAACATGAAGAATTCTTTATAACATTTTTGTAAAAATGGAGGGACTTCTGGCTTCCAGTAATGATGAAGGGTATTGGCTGGCAAATACTCCAGAAAGTTACAATTATAAAATCTGGTTGCTCCCTCTTCCGTGTGTGTGTATGTGTGTAATGCAAGTGTTTTAAAGGCACTGGAGAGTGACCAAAAGCAAGCGTAAACTAAAGGAGTGTTAACTACTGAAAGACAGTGACTGCAATGGATTAGAATTTGAGTTAGTGCCTTTTTTCCATAATCTCACAAAATTGCAGGCTTACTTTACAGTTAAAGGTTGGCAGAGCAGCTGACAATTTAGTGAGGGGAAGGAGGTGGAGTGGGGATAGTTCTAGAAACCTATGAGCCATACAGGGGTGGGACCAAAAATCTGAGTATGATCGCTGCCCAAATCCCTGCTGGACCACTAAATCAGATATCAGTGAATCACCAAGAAAACAGCTGGCAGAAACCAGAAAAACCTTGTGAGTTTACTGCTTTTTCTGACTCAGGTACTCCTATATCTGTGCCTAACTCAGGAGGCAGAAAGCAAAAGCCTTCATGATTTCATGAATCAGAGGACAGAGCTTGGTGATGGTTTACCACAAACGTTGCCCAAATCTTTGACCAAATGCTAAATTGCACAGGTACAGGGAAGATCCCCAGGAGGTCAGATTTAAAAAACAGTAAGCAGTTCAGCTGGAACTGAAAAACTGAACAGAAATCTCAGCTGTTGCACACTGCAGGGGACAGTGTGCAACAGCAGGGGACATAAGCAAGAGCTTATGATTTGGATCTAAGAGAGTTAGCAGCTTGCTAAGCAACAACAAAATAATTTTCAGAATAACACATCAGGGTTACTACATATATCCACAATATCTAGTTTTTAGCCAAAAATTACTAGATATGCAAAGAAACAGGAAAACGTGACCCATACTCAGCAAGGACAGTTAAAAGAAACTCACTCTGAGTGGGTCTAGATGCTGGATTTAGCAATGTCTTCAAAACAACTATTTAAATACATTCAAATAATTAAAGGGAAACTTGCCAAAGAAATGGGCAGAATGAACCGCATACTTGAAGATATCAATAAAATGATCAGATCTGAAGAACAGAGCAAAAATAGACTAACTATAAATGAGCAGAGACTTGGAGACCTGTAGAATAACATTTAGAAGTCAAACAGAATGTAACTGTAGTTCTAGGAAGAGAGAAGGAGAAAAGAGACAGAAAAAAAATTTTGAAGAAGTAACAGGTGAAAACTTCCTAAATTTTGTGAAAAGCAGGAGGTACAATCTAAAAAACTCAGTTAACACAAGCAGGATAAATACAAAGAGAACTACTCCTCACTAGGTGCATCAGAGTCAAACTTCCGCTAGCCAAAGAAAGACCATGAGAAAATTTTGAAAGCAGGCAGAAAAAAAACAGCAAATTACATACAGGGAAACTATGATAACACAATGGCTGACTTCTTACAGAAACAAAGGAGGCCACAACTTACAGGAATTACATATTCAAAATGTTGATTAAAAAATCTGAAAATTAAAAATTCCATATCTGATGAAACGTTCCTCCAAAAATGAAAGGGAAATAGGTATTTTTGGATAAGCAAAAAACTGAGTCTTTACAGCAGATCTGCAGCAAAAGAAATACTAGAAGAATATACTTAGGCTGAAGGGAATGACTGTGGATGAAAACTCAGATCTAGAGGAAGGAATTAAGGGCACTAGAAATGGCAAAATTATGGAGGTAAATATAAGGTCTGTTTATCTAAAAATGTCTAACTATCTCTGTTTATTTGGGTTTTTTATTTTCCAAAGGATAGGGAGGTTAAAAGAACCATATTGTTGAAAAGTTCCTGTATTTTACCTGAAATGCAATATAAATTCTAAGTAGATTATAAGCCCTAGAGCAAATCTATATATCCATATACACACCTAAATATATAAAATATATATAGATATATAACACTGTTTTATACACCTGAAACTAATTTAATACTGTATGTTAACTAGACTGAAATTAAAAAGAAAATTTAAAAATATAATAATAATACAGAAAAGGAGAAAAAGAGGAACAGCAGGCAGCATGAGCTCCCTATGTGCACCAGTTCCCCTCGCCCCCATAGCACACAGGGGGAAGGCACAGTGGCCTGCACACATAGTTGGTTTGCATTACAATTGAGGAAACCTTAATCTTTTAAAGGAACTGCTGACAAACTTGCCCAACTTTTGCTCTGGAAGGGGATATTATCTTAATTACCTTGGACAGGAACAAAACAAAAAACCAAACCAAAACAAAATAATATAAAACAAAGACATATTAGATACTTTATCTTCTGAGGCTGTATAAAACATCTTTGAAAAGATAGGAAAAAAGCTGATAAGCTTCACCAAGTCTACCTCTAAGTATTTACCTAAGAGAAATGAATACATAAGATGTTCACATAAAGACTTGAACATGAACTTTCATAAGCAGCTTTATTTATGATCACCAAAACCTGGAAATAACACAAATGTCCATAAACAGGAGAATGGAAAGACTATGCTACATCTATACAATGAAATACTCCTCAGCAATAAAAAGGGATGAACTATTATATACAGAATAACACTAATGAACCTCAAACACTGTGCTGTACGAACGAAACCAGGCAGAAAAAAGCACATACTGTGATTCTCTTTGTATAAAATTCTAGAAAGGGCCAAACTCATTTATAATGACAGCAGTGTATCAGTGATTGCCTGGGGGGTCAGATGAAGGGGAGTGAATGATTCCAAGACTCACATGGAAGGTTTTGTGAATGATGAAATGTCGTATATCTTGATTGTAGTAGTGGTTATCAGAGGTGTATGTCTGTCAAAATTCACTAAAATTTACCTTTAAAATTGATGCATTTTTGCATGTAAATTATACCTCAATAAACTCAATGAAAGAAAAAAATGGCACAAAAGTGCATTTCCTTGTTGTTTCTTTAAAAATGAGAATTGAGTTTTATACTATACAAATTCTATATGAAAAAAAGGAAAATTTATTTAAAATAATATTTACTAAAGATTAATTTATTCATCAAAATTATAAGAAAATTTATCATTATAGAGAAATACACCTGTAATATTCATTGTTCTATACTTTTAAATCCTTAGAAAACCAAAATTTTTCTAGATATGTGAAAATACTTATTGGAGTGACAAAGGGGACTAGAAAAAATGCTTGATTTTCTAGCTCTTAGTTTAACATATTTAATGGAAAGTTAAGCAATGTTGGACTATTAAACTTATCAGACTTGTGAATGGTTTAGACAGATCCTTGTAATACACCTTTCTGGTAATTATGTATTGATTTTTTACTGATTTATTCCTTGATAACTTCATGGGAGAAAGTTTTATCTTCAGTTCAAGATCAAATAATCTGATTAACTTCATTCTAACCCTACAGGTGTTTCATGTGTTTACAACGAATCCAAAGCTTTGGTCAAAAAAAAGTCACACTCTAAAAATATCATGATATTGTGATATGGACTTAGGGTTTTCTTTAATATATAGCTGACCCTTCAACAATGTGGGGGTTAGGAGTGCTCACTTTCCAACACAGTCGAAAATCCTCATACAACTTTCGACTTCTCAAAAACTTAACCTATTGCTGATCAGAAGCCTATGATAACACAAAGAGTTGATTAACACATATTTTGTATGTTTATGTATTATATACTGTATTCTTATGATAAAGCAAGCTAGAGAAAATGTTATTAAGAAAATCATAAGAGAAAATGTACTTACAGTACTGTACTGTATTTATTGAAAAAATCCACATATAAGTGGACTTGCACAGTTCAAACCTGTGTTGTTCAAGGGTCAACTGTATATTAATAATTCTTAAACACCTTTTAATGATTCCTAGAATGAATTTTTTTACTGAGAAAAAACATGTAGACTTGCCATTCAAATACACGCCTTTGCCTTACCCTCCTCTTCTCTGACACAGATATTTCCCCTACTTGGGCCCCACTGCCTGGATGGGCCACTCCATTCTCTTCCCCTCAATCTCATCTATACATCTGCTTGACCTCAGCCTGAAATCACTTCTTGAGGAGAGCTGTCTCTGACCTCCCTACGATTTGTTATATTTTTGTGATTAATTAATGTCTGCTCCCATAGACTGTAAATTCCATGAGAAGTGAAGTATTTGTTGATCTGTTTGTTTTTACCAGTTTATCCCCTGCCCCTGGCACAGGGAGGGTGTTTAGGAGGTTGGTGTTTATCTGATGTTTGCTGAATATATGAACACGTTCCTTTAATAATGAGCATGTTTCCTTAGCTTGTCCCAATCAGAGCACTGGTCTAGCTCACCAACTGACTACTCTCCTGGAGCAGCTTCTCTGTGCCAGTGCTCACCCCTGTTTAATATAACTGTACCAACTACAGTTATATGTAAAATATAAAACTGGACCTCAGGTAACAATCCCAAGAACGTATCTTGGACCACATGTCTTTCTGCTGATTATACCATGCTATGCTTGCTCTGTACATGAGCATGCTTCTTTCTTGTCTTGCCAAAGCATTACTGAAACTTATTTTACCCTGTCATTAACCCTTGAAACCGCTTATCAAAACGCTAAGAAAAACTAGACTATGATTGGGTCGAGTTCCCCGAGTGTTAGAACTATATTCTTGAGTCTTAAAAAATTTTCACACAAAGGTATTTCCCTAGAGATTAAAAGGCAAAGACAGTGGGGTGCCTGGGTGTCTCAGTTGGTTAAGTGTCTGTCTTCGGTTCAGGTCATGATCCCAGAGTCCTGGGATCAAGTCCCACATCAGGCTCCCTGCTCGGCAGGTAGCCTGCTTTTCCCTTTCCTCCCTGCTCCTGCTCTCTCTATCTCTGTCTCTCTCTCTCTCCAATAAATAAAATATTTAAAAAAAAAAACAAGGCCAAGACAAGAGAACCACACTGCTGGGCCACTGTCTGGGCAGTGGGTCAGTGATAACGGGGAATACTTGCCACACTGGGCTGTAATATTCCACTTTTATCATTCCAGACTCACTGGACTAAAGATCATGTGTATACATTCTTAATAGGACTTACTTTCCACCTCATTGTCTAATTACAATGCTTTCATACCAGAAAATTATGAAGAATGTTTTCCCAAAGTGGTATCTCTACTTTGAAAATCAGCCTACCTGAACAAAACATTCTCTTCCATCCCTTAGAGTATCCAGACGTAATTTAAATCTTTCTTATGATTCATATCTTTGGGAGTCTTGTTTTCTTATCATGCCAGAAAAAGAGAATCTAAACAATATTTAGATAAATCATGGGACTTGGTACATTAGATTTTAAGGTTTAGATGATGGGGAAGCCTTAATCTATCTACCTATGTAAAACAGAAAAATTGCAAATACTGAAATGTCAATTTATAAAAAGGCGCCTACATTATTTTCACTAAATAATGCCTTATTTACAGGATAGAGATTTGCCAAAAAGATACTTTTCCCACTTATACGTCAATGCACTGCTTTTTGTTGCAGGGGAAAAATAATTGATCACATTACTTTTTAATTCACCCAGAAGCTTTCATCTCCGTGAATTCAACACACAGTTATGTAGAACTTTTTAAATCCCACAACTTAATGAAATAGCTTTTATCTGCAGGAGGAAACAAAGTGTTAGGAGAACAAGGAAAGGAAGATGATTAAACTTGTCTAGGGTGGGGAAGGAACAAGGTAGAGAGAAAGAAATTGGAGGAATCTTTGAGAATGGGTGACATAACTGGACCTTTAAAAATAGAAGTTTTTGGTGGTTAAAGGGTCTCCTTCAGCCACCGGGCTCTATACACATGAACGTGGGGGTTTGAGAGCACAGTGCCTACTTGCAGAAAAGCACTACAGCTCTAGGGAAGCTATTAAAGATTCTAGACTAAACGGAGAATGTGTGGAGAGCAGAAGGGTAATATGTTTTGAGGAGATGACTATATCTATCTCACAACTATATCTATATCTATATAAACAGTGGAATTGGAGGGAAGAGAAATTGGCAGCAGGGAGACTATTTCCAAAGCTACTGTTCTAGCTCAGAACGGAACCAAGGGGGGCCTAGAACTGGATGATGAATGAACATGGGAAAGCAGCTTGGCTGTGAGAAGTGTCAAAAATACCATGGAGATGAAGTAGACAGGATCTGTGACTGACTAGTTGTCCGGGAGAAGTATTTAAAGACCTCAGGATGTTTGAACTAAGGTTACTGGTATAACAAAAGGTCAATCTGGAAGGGAAATTCATTTGGGGATTAAAATATTGCGGATAACTTTTGACAGATGAAGTTGAGGCGCTGTCTGGCACTCAGCGGGATACAGGGATTAAATTCTGGAGTGAGGGCTGGGCTGGAGGTCTGGATTAAGGGGTGGTTATTGCCTTGTAAAATCTAGGGGGACTCTGGATGTGCTCTCATGTAAAGGGCTTGAAAGCCTCAGTTGTTCATAAATACCTTCATGACGACAGTGAGGGCTAGAAGGCAGAGATGAAACAGCTACTCTCCATGTGAACTGTTTGTGTCACGGAGTCAGGATCACACCAAAATGTGTGTCTAGCACCCTTGCCTTGCTCACAGCCACAGTCTTTACTGCTTGCCTAAAGATGACTATGCTTCCCAGCATCTTTTGGGCCTCTTCATCTGTGCCCTGATGAAGGACCTGGACACTTGCCACTCATCTGTCACTGCAAGAGCTTTCCCAGCCTGGGAGGACAGAGACAAGTCAGGCCACTTCATCAGGGATGCTGGGCACCCTAGGGCAGGACCACAGATGCAGGGAGAAATGATGAATTTCTTGGAAGTGCTGCTGCCTATGCCATGTCTTGAAGGGGATGGGAGAAAGGGGACTTGTTCCAGACAGAAATAATGTAAGTACACATTTACACAAATAGAATGTAAGAGAAAGAGAAACCATGACACAATTGAGAAATTATACTGCTTTGTACAACAGAAGTATAGACTACGGAGCATCTTTCTGCCTAATTTTGATTTTTACTTAAGGTAATGAGTAACCACGAAAGAAGAAGACACAAGGAAGTGAGATGATAAACATTTAAAAAACATTTCCATTTAAAAAACATTTCAACAGTGTGGAACTTTGGAAAATTCTTGGGAAATTGGCACAGGACGATCCATTAAAGGTAAGTGCAATGGTTGAAATAAGCGATGATGAGGCTTGAGTGGAACAGAAGGAAGACAAGACCAGAAACAAATAGACAAAAGAACCGAAGTGAAACATTATGGATGATGAATCAGCAAGAAAGAAAAAGGATGGAGGGGCCCAGAAAACAAGCTCCTGGAAGAAGGAAAAATGGGTACATTCAGGTGTACAAGTGATGGTATTAGATATTCTTTTTTGAGGGAAGAATAGGATTCAAGTGATTCAGGTACAAATTTAGTACAAATCAGATCACCCAGGTGTTTTTATCTAGAGAAGGCTCACAGGAAAATATCTGAACATCTCCACAAAGTAGGGAGGATGAAATGTTGATGAGGTGAGGAGAAAAGGAGAGGGAATGATGCCTCCAAGAGTCAAGGCAAGGTGGGAGAGGGGACCAAAGACCTTCCTCACTCACCGAAGGCCTGCTTAATGTACTAAAAGAAGTATGAGTAACTGAATTGTAGAGAAACCCTTTTGCTCTTTCTGTATTATTAAGACTCTTATTAGATCCAGTCTCAAATTTTGACCCCATTATCACCAAGATGGGGAGAAAACACAGAAGTAGAAGAATCACTAAGATGGAAGGAAGGAAGAAAAATTGGTTCTATCAAAAAAGGTTTGAAAGAATTATTCTAGAAGAGAAGATAAAGGGGAGATTTCCATAATCCTAGCTTTTATATCCAGATAAGAAAGATGCTATGCATATAATTTCCCATTTTTAACTCTTTAGAGAGGAGATTCTATTTGTTTACATTTCTTTTTATCTTTAAATAGTGGAAGTGAGCTTGACAAAGGGTTCTTGTATATATATCAAACCCTAGAGTTATTGGTGAAATTCAGTTCTGGGAGTGTGGAACTCAACCAGACACATTGAAAACTTTTTTTTAATAACCTGAAAGTGCTTAGTCATCATTATAATACAAACAGACAAGCACCATGCTAGCCTATAGTGGCAGTAAAATAGCAGGTCATCTCCCCCTGTCTTTCCACCAGGTATCAGGAAATTTAAAAGCATAAAAGTATTATTATTATTATTTTTAGTTCAAATAGTTCCAAATGATTTCAAAAGGAAATTCAAAGTACAGAATTGGATATTTATGTCTGTGCCAGACTAGATTCAATCAAGTTAATGAACCTTTAAAAATATACCTATATTTGGAACTCCTCTAGAGACTACAGAGAATGGCAGAAGCATAAAGCATTAATATTAGTGTGTCTGGCTGCCTATGGCTTATACACTCACACTTCCCCTTGCTTCCCATTTCTTCCTCTTTCCACTCTTTTCCATTAGGGTAAACATAATGATAAATAAATTTTGCAGCATCTTTGGTTGAGAAGAGACCTAGGTTCTACTGTCTTTACAAAAACTCAAAAAGTAAATGCATTATCTTTATAGATTATTCTATATGGAGCCTACACTTACTCTACAAGTTCCAGTTTCGAAACTTCTTTCTCAAATGTAAATATGAAATCAGTACTCTCTTGGTCATTGGCCTCAGAAACTCAGATTAGCAAATTCTGTAATTTGAAACCCTTCGAATCTAGCAAAAATTTTGGATACTCCCACCAAATATGTTGCTCATTTTAAAATATCACTCTTCCAAGACAGACTGGCACCTGCAGCCATTTTAGTGCTTACCCAATCAATATTAAATATTAATGTCTTTAAGCACTTTCTGACCTATTTCGTATTAAAATCAATAACTCACCTTAGAAAAGTTCTTGATCTAATTAACGATCTTTTCAGGCACACTTCCACAGCCGACCCACTTTAAAGTGGAGAAAATTAATACAAATAACAGAGAGTGTGCCACAAGATTATTCAGTCTTACAATATTTAGAGCTCGTTAAAAGTAATTTAGAACTTCCCTTGAAACCAATTTTAAAAATATTCTCAAGGGTAATCTAAAAAGGATCAAAGTCCACTTAATATAACGAGACAATATGCCCATTATAAGCCACCAAATGACTAGACGTTGGTCTGGTCTTGACAAAGGTAAATGACATTTGGATATTTATTGTTTATGGCAGCAGTCTTTGAAGCAGAAAGCAAGACTCTTAATTAGAGCGCAGGAAGAAACTATCAAAGCTGCTATTTCTAAATTTTTTATCTGGAAAGAAAAAGAATGCTTTATCAAATTAAATATTCAGATATTCACTGCTTCCCTCCCTTGGTGCTTATGTAAAAGGCTTCATACAAGATACCTCCATGATGTTCCTGCAGAGACTACACCGTGAGAAGAGGTCAGCAGGGAACCTCACTTGTTGTACTGCAGTCCTGACTCCTGACGTATCGTGCTCATGAGCTATAGAATGTCATCGATACAGTTAATTTTAAAATCCAAGACCTTTCACAGTAATTATGATATTACAATACTTTGTAAAGAGATGGACAGTGACCATGAAAATATTTTGCAACAAACAGAGATTTTCTCATTGTCTTGGGGCAAAGTATTTAATCAGGAGTTGACATTTCAGAAAAAACAAAATGTCCTTATTTGCTGACGTTTTCTGGCACAAGTGGTTGTGGGTAGAATGTTACCTACCAGATAATTTAGGAGGAGGAGGAAGAGGAGGAGGAGGTGGAGAAGGAGAAGAAATAGGAAGAAAATAACACGCTTAATCTACAACTTGAAAAAAAAAAGTAACTATTTAACATGGATAAAGAATCTGAATTTGGAAAGAACTCTAAGGAAAGACGATTTAGAAGTTGGACATTTATGAAAATATTTATGAAAGTGGTTACCTTATAACTCATATTTGTATCAAATTTGAGAATGAAAGTTTCTATTCTGCTTTAAAATCTTCTAAAGGAAGAGTTCCAAAGGTTTTTCTATTAGTTTGCAAGAATTAAGGATGGTAAGAATACCCTTTGCATAACCAAAGGATGGGATTTAAAACAAACACCATGTTTAGGAAGGTCAGCCAGTACACTTCTCTCACCAACACAATATTGTTATCTTTTCTGCCTGGACAGAGTTAGAACCAAGTTTTGAAATAAGTAACACAGAGTAAGACCTTTGACTACTCATTGTATCACAAGCTTTAAACTGAAATGAAAAACAAAACAAAAGGAATCACACTGCTCTGACTAAAACGATTGATTGCTCTTAATAAAACATTTTATTTCCTCATCTATTTCTTATCCTTTACAATTTTACTTTTTGAGTGTTTTTAAATGTATAGGGCATATTAATACAGTGGTGCATGTATACATAATTTACAAATAAAAGTACATGTTCTAGGGTGAGTGCTCAAAAATAAGAGGGCAAAAAAGCTTAAAAGCCATGGGCTTACAGCCCTGATATTAAGAGTGGGGTGCAAATTCCATCATGCAGCTAGCTACAATAATCGCATGTAAATAAGTGGCTAAAAGTGCTGCCTTTCTACAGCGTTAACATGAATTTTTCAAGAACCACAATTTTAATGCTTCACAATTAATGAAATCACCATAATTTTAGCCCTTATTGCAGTCCTTATTTCAGGTTATTCCAATAATTTAAAAATAACCCTTCTTCAGCTGGGCAGTTAAATTGTGTACTTTACTTCCCTTTGCTGTTCCAGAGGACAATTCCTAGAGGACTCTAGACTGTTTCCCTTGTGTGAGGAAGTCTGAGTTATAAACTGAACGCAGGGAGGCTTGTTAGGGTTATAGATGTGTGTATTACCTATTATACACACACACTTCTTTACATGAAAATCCATCCTTTCGTCCTAAGGTCTAACTTAAACACAGGTGGTAGGGACGGACAGTATGGATGGCTACCATGATGACTTCAGGATCCTGAAATTCCACAGTGATCCACACTTTTGGAGCTAAAAGACCCCCAGCTTCTTGAATTCCGGGGTTCTGTTATAAACATTATCCCAGTAAAACTGATACACTTTATTAATCCCACTTCAACAAATGAGAAAACCAAAGCTTAGAGAAAGAAGATATGCGATCATGTTATTTTTTAATAGAGTTATATTCAGTGAAACACAGCATCTTAAACACATAGTTTGATGTGATTTGAGAAATATTTGTATTTGTCATACTATTCTTAAAGTAGTGGAAGCAGGACTTATATTCCTATTCTTTCTGCTGCCATGTTCTTAAACACAATCAGCAAAGTTATAGAAACTGGCACTGTCAGATATTTAAAAATTACGGCAATTCTGTAATTCATAATTCATTTATTTCCCAAAATCCATTTGCAGAGTGCCAACGAGGTATTAAAAGGCACTATGCTGACAGCTCTTTGGGACCGAGAGTGGGACAGGACATTCTATAGTCTCTGAGGAGAGAGGGCACCCACCCCAAGGGCACAGGCATAGAAAAACAGAGATGAGAGGAACCAAGAATGTGTTTGAATCATTTTGTCCAAGGCATATAGAAGATTTCTTATAAAATGTGCTTTAAGGATTCAGCAAATAGATTCACTGACCTTTGAAATAAATGCAGTCATATTTAAAAAGAAAGAAACACACAACAAATCCAAGGTATTTGTACGATGTACTCACACACAGCAATTAGAAATGATACCCACCTTAAAATGGTTTATGTAACTTTTATTGTACTTCCAGGGGGTAGATTTATGCTTAGATTTATGCTTAAATTTTGGAAAACTGCTCACTGATAGAACCATTATAGTAATTGCACTGGATCTGTTTATTAATTTGTCACAATTAAGTCAATAAGAGCTTTACTAATGTCCTATTACTTGATTAGTTTTGAAAGTGATTATCTTAAGAACTCGACTTAATTGGAAGCCTCTCAATTTACAAGGTACATTAAACTCTCAGTAGCATCTTAAGATTATTCAACATATGCAGGTCAATTACCAGTAATCACTGTTTTGTACAAATGTTCCATAAAAACTATAGCATGACATGACAAAGAAGGAAAGTAAGATCTAATTAATAATGCTAAACTCCAATTGACATTTCCAGGATAAAAGGGCAACATGAGCATTCACATAAAGTCTTCCTGAAACTAGTCTGTTACTAAAAATCAAATAAAGAAAAGCTAGCACCTTTCTACCTTACAGATGAAGATAATTTGTCATGATTGCTAAATCACCAAATTGCATTGCCTGTACTCGTGCCCAGCTGCACATTAATTTCCAAATTAGTAAATTACAATTAATTCTTATTATTGCTCTATCACTTTTCTCTTTCTGGTTAATAAAAGAGACTGTAATCAATTATTGTTCACCCCATTTTTAAGAACAGATCAACTACAACTATTACTGCATGAGCAGGAAACATGGAGTGGTTAATGTACCCACTGAGATTGTAAAGCCTTTAAAAATTATTGGCTGTAGTATATACTTTATATTGACCTTCCAATTTCCAAAGATTCAATGTAGTTACTTGAATATTTATAATGATTAGCAATAATAAGGGCTGAGAAAGTGCTTTGACACCTAGGCTGATTTCCAAACATCTAATCAAATGATTTCATAAACTTTTAAATTAAACTTTATTAATCAGATATTTGAAAGGTTTGCCCCACACTAAAAACATGAGCCTGGTCTTGAGATTAATCACAGGAAAAATTGATTGCTGCTTCATTAAAAACCCGGGATAGCAAGCTCCTTGAAAAAATTATTCCACTGCTGACCTGTAAAGGCATTGTATGAATTATGTGTTCTGACTTGTTCCTAATTTAAGTCCTGTACACAGAATACATTTCAAATTGCCAAGTCTGATTTGCCTCCGATTGTGTGAATACAGTGAACAAAGCTGAATCTGTAAAATACTAGTTCTGCGCCTTTGAAAAACTTGAGATGAAAGCCACTTTGAGTTTGTTGCATTCAAATAACTATAATTGTCCTTAAAATTGTCCTGGTGAGTTAACTGCTTAACCAGTGGGGATGCCGTGGGGGAAAGCAGTGGTCATATTTAACAATCCAGTCCGTGGGTTTTGTACCAAGGATCTATCTGCTGAAAACTAAAGAGTGAGGAAGGCCTCTTAACAGACTTCCCACAGACCACAAGTCATTTTTTAAGGGATTTAAGCAGTCCTCTTGGGATAGATTGTCTCTCAATTGCCTACACATTACCTTTGATAAATTTCTGCACTTTAATTACTCACATGCTGTAATTCAGCCTTAAATGTAGGTACTTAAGGAAATACGGAAAAAAACCATTTTTCAGCATCTAATCCGTCGTCGAATAGAACATAGCCACTTGACTGCCTTCACGTCAATTTTCTGCCGTCGCCCTACTGGAAGCACAGCTGAAATGATCTGTGGCAGGTGGGAATTCATGGAGCAAGAGGGTGGGGTGGTGTACAGAGGTCACGAGCACCGTGAAAGCCTGTGTTCAAAGTCAGATGTGGTCTGCTCCTTCCTCCAGGGAATAAAAGACACTGAAGACCTCATTTACCTGGGTCTTAACTTCAACTATGGCCAGAGGAGTGGGAAGAAATGGAACAGTTCAGGCACCATTAGGTTCTACAAATTCTTACTGCCTCACAGAACCGCTTGAACTGCTCAGAACCGCTTGTCTCTTAAGTCTCAATAAAGGAGGATATACGCAAAGTACATTTAAATTAAGTGCTGCTATCCTTATTGTCCACTTGGAATATAAAGGCCTTTAGTTTGGTCAAGCTACTGAATGCTTGGCATAGATGTAGTGATCTGAAGCTTGGTGAGAGAATTAGATGATCCAGAAGAAGCCTAGGTTCCCTCCTCCTCTTCCGATGCAAGGGTGATTACAGCCTCTTTTCTTTGGCTCCGGCACGCCCGCAGGTGCATGGCCAGTCCACCAGCTGCTTAAAATAAAGTTGCTCTGCCTGAGCCGCAGGAATCGCTTTTACAGAAACGGCTCTCCTTTCTAAGTTACCCCGAAGTCCTTAATTAAAAATGCTTTCCCCCCCTCCCCCTATGCTAAAATGGACCAACATTTGCTTTCTAGTCTTACTGGGTTAAAAAAATAATAGTGCAAGGGGAAAAAAAAAAAAAAGAATATGTAAGCTCTTTTTTGGGTAATTAATGTCTGGAATTCGCTGCTTTTCAGAAGAAGCAACAAACTGCTTAAAGTGAAAATGTTGGGTAACTATTAACAAACGTAAATTAGTCATAGAAACAGAAACCCCCACAAGGATGTTTGGAGTTGGGGGCCTCACTGAGCAGCTCTGAGATTTAAGAATCTAAATGGCTCTGATGGCTCATTTCTTATATTACAATGGTTCTCAAAGTGTGGTCCTTGGGCCAGGAGCATCAGCTTCTGCACCAGCTGGGATCCAGTGAGAAACGCAAATTACTGGCCTTACCAAAAACCTGTCCAGTCAGGAACTCTGTGGATGGAGCCCAGCAATATGTGTTTTTAACAAACCCGCCAGGCAATTCTTACACACTCTAACGTTTGAGAACTACTGTTCTATTAAAGCTGGATATTTTCAAACCAATTTTCTAATATTTCTATATTTCAATGTTAAATTGACCATCAATGGACAGGGAAATGTTTTCAAAGGTAATTGAGAAGAGAAATGAAGCTGGAATCCTCAGGATATACATGCTAGACTTAAAGCAGTGATTCTCAACCCCAGCTGAATATTGGAATGGCTGAGGAGGCTTGAAATTTGCCAGGACCTTATTCCAAGCCAAATGAAACAGATTGGGGGAGAGGGAGGCAGCAGTAATATATGCTTTTAAATGCCCTCGTTATTCTCAAGCACTGGAAAATTGAGAATCACTGATAGAAAGTAACCACAGCAGTTGGACCCTCAATAGAAGTTGGGCAGCCTAAGAATTAGGAAACAGGGCTATGTGGATGTTTACAGCAAAAATACACACATATTTTCACACACAAGGTTTGTGCCATATTAATTGAACACTAGCAGTAATTGGGAAAAGAACGTTGCATTTTATTGCCTTGCACTCCTCTTCAAACTTATGGATGGAGCAGTTCTTATTTCTAGAGGAGATAAATCACCAATAAATTTAATTTTAGAGAGAAAACTGAGTTTTGACCCTATAGGCTAATTCCAAAATAATCCAAAAATCTAAATAAGTGTTTGAGTATGGATGGAGCCACCAGAGTCCTACATGTACTACATGGAGACATTCTCTCCACACTTCCAGCTGGTTCTACCAATACTGTTTCTCTCCCTGACCTGGAAAATGGGACTTGAAAATGGTTTGGAAGCCCTGAATGGCTTAAAACATGCCATAAAGAAGCATCAAAACCAAATTAGTTTTAACTACATATTATTTTATCATATGTATGTGTATGTATATACACACATATATACCCCCACATAATTTTATAATGAAAATTGAGAATAAGACCATAAATGAATAATTTCAATTTACATTTATTTCATATCACTTTAGCAAGATAAATCTCCTCTTATAATTAATTCATTAGATTTCCACAAAACCTTTTGATGTCATCAGGATAAGTATGATTATTGCTATTATTTTAGTTTAATTTATGAGAAGACAAACTCAGTTTAATGAATTATCCAAGACCAAGAGCTATACTGACAATGTTAATAAATAGCTTTAACTATGACACTAATATTCTAATATCTGATATTAATAACTTTGTACATGTCAGTATTAAAACCTTAAAATATGGTTATTACTATTTCCAGAAAAAGTATAAATGGCAAAAGAATTAAAATAGATAAAAGAGGGAAACCCAATTTAAGAAAACATTCAATCAGAAAAAATAAAAACACAGAGTAGGTTAGCTTAAGATGCTTGGAGAGACTGGAACTTCCTTCTTTCCTAGAGTTGGTTGGACTTCTCTTTGAATTCTTAACAGGTCCATAAAACATATAAACAAAAAATAGAGTATAAGACACAGCCCTGGTTTTACACTCAGGCTGTATCACTTCTGCAGAACCTTTATTAGCATAACTAAGTGCTATTTTGCTTCAGAATATTAGCAAATCATTAAATAAGTTTGATGTGCTCACGCTAAGAAATGTGTTTCTTGATTTTTTAAGTATTGTTCTTATGATGTTAAAGTATGAAATTGTATTCTGCTTTATCTTAAGATCTGATAAATTTAATAATGTGGACATCTATATTTCAACTGTCAAATAAAACAGGGAGATATATGGAAATATTTTTAAAATATTTAGCCTAATTAGACTGTCTTTCATAATTTGTGTCTATTAAAACCAACTATAATTAATATTTAAGCATTTTACACCACCAACGTAAAATGCAATAAAGGGGCTGCAGCTTTTTGTTACAATATACATAGTACATGCTTCACACAGGATAATCTTGCTCTATTAGAAAACAGTAAGCTGTGTACTATTCTTAATTAAGGTCCCATTTCAGTTAAAGTAAAGCAATTTGCAACTTAATTATAATAATAATACAAATTGCAATGTAACTAACGATATAGTATGCATTTGTGTTGGTAATTACAGTAGTCAGTAAATAAGGCTTTTCTAAGCAGGAAATAAAAACAGGTGAGGGAGTTGTGCTCATTCATCACCTTGCTGACTAATGAGAGCTGGAATGGAGATCAGTCACTTCCAGCACATTCCTTGATGTGCGCCACCAAAGCACGCTGTAGACAGTTTCACTAACCTAATATAACCACCAGGCAAGTGTTGCAAGTGTCAGTTTAGAAAAATCCACAAAGAGAAACAAGTGATAAAATAGTATATAGCTAAAACTAACTCATTTATCAAGAAAGACAGAATAATTATTAGGAATGCCCAGACTGTATGCTCTGTGATAGAAATGAATAATGGGAACATTAACTATATTATTTTAAATTAAGAACACACTGGAGAAAACCCCAAATCTAATAAGTTTACTCTACCTAGGCTGGAATTACACCCAGGAATATGGAAATGGTGAAATGCTTGATTTTACAAACCACAGAGTGATTTTTCTTCTGTAGGGTGGAGGGAAAAAATGCAGAGGGCTTCCTGTTCACAGTAATCATAAGATCGGACATCAAATTTTGACATTTTCACGTTAGAGAAATTGAGTTCTACCAAAAATCTGATCTATTAAAAATGCTTTCCTTTTAGCAGAGGGGTGATATAACGTATGCATCTTCATTCTACTATCATACTGGTGAAGCCAGTATGTTAGTCAAATCAGGTTCTGTGTATAACTCTAGGTATCTGTTCAAATCACCATTTGCTATTAAATCACAATTCCGATTAACTTACAACTTAATACAGCAGCTCTCGAATTAAGATTACAGATGTAGCGAAAGAGATAATTATATATATTTTTTTCTGAACAGATTTTGGGACAGAATTCCTAACGTAGCATACGAGTAAATTATTTAGATTCTCTGCTATTCTCAGTTCATACAAATGCTGAAATCCAATTTGGCTTATTGGTATTTTGGCTCCAAATGCATCAACTCCCCAATTCAAACTACTGCTTGCTTTAAATTCAACTCGGTGAGTACTTATTATCTCTCCTTGGCACAGACCATCCTACATTTGTCAATTACATGAATGAGTGTATAATATAGTAACATATAAAATATATATTCTGGTTTACCAACCAGAATGTGAATACTCTGAAGGAAAGACCATGTCTGTTATCTTTTTAAATAAAGTGAAGAGAAACAGAAAATCTTCCCAGGACCTAGCATAGAAACTTCATCACAGCAGGGACTAAAATAAATGTTTATTTCTTACAAAGAAAAGGTAAAGAAACCAATTATCTTCGGGCAATAAACTGAATGCTAGACATGTGAGTAGGTAACACCCAGAAGTTCACATGTTTTGTTAACATATAGGTGTTGGCAAAGAGCAGCATCCATATTGTCAAAATTGAGAGGGAAGAGAACTATGCCCTTACAGACAGCGTATTCCATACTTCTCTCATAATTATTGCCAAAATTTTAAAAGCCAGTCAACAGTGAGTATGGTAGCTCTTCTAAAAAGCATCCTTAAGCACTTTTTTCTTATGGGCATCATTCCACAGACACTCCCTTATTCTGAGAAGATAATTAAGAAAATATGCTTTTGCCAGACATATTTTTGCTCCTGTCTTTTGAAAATTCTAATGGTGACAGTCTTCAAAATACTAGAAAAGAAGTTCCACACCAGCTGTCCCTTATCCTCCGGCCCCTGCTGTGAAAATACAGAGATTCGGAGGAAACAGCATGGATGTGCATGTTGACAGGAACAGCACATGCTGAAATGCAGTTACTGCAGATAAAGATGAAACTGTCTTCTTCTCTTCGAGGATATTCTTTAGGATGATAAATAAATCTCACAGCTGGAGGGAGAATGGATTCAATGACTACACTTGGCTGGGCAAAGGGATATAAGGAGTTTTAGTGGACTGATAGTACTATTAATTTTGCCATGGCTTATTCTCTGAATTTGGGTAAGTCATTGAGCTCTTTAGTAAATGGGACTGAGAATAGATAAAATACATAATAAAAAAATTCATACAGATTGCCAGGAAGAAATTAAAAGTGTTTCCATCAGCTTTCAAAGGGTCACCTAATTTCCTCTAGTTTGACATGAAAACATTAGAGAATACATAAATTAAATAAATAAAATGGCACATTAGCTTTTACCATATACAATTGTCCTGTAATCCTTAAAATTAAAAAAATTCTAATGTAAAATACTGTAAATTCAAAATAAGGTTTTTTTTTTTTTTTAAGATTTTATTTATTTATTTGACAGAGACAGAGACAGCCAGCGAGAGAGGAAACACAAGCAGGGGGAGTGGGAGAGGAGGAAGAAGCAGGCTTTCAGCGGAGGAGCCTGATGTGGGACTCGATCCCATAACGCCGGGATCATGCCCTGAGCCGAAGGCAGACGCTTAACGACTCTGCCACCCAGGTGCCCCTCAAAATAAGGTTTTATAAAAAAAAAAAACCCACATAATGCCCCAGTTAATGAATTTTCAAGAGGTATAGCTATGAAAGATAACAGAGGATTCAGTATTTAATAGTTTTGAGAAGTATTCCTTTATGCACTGAAACATATCTCCACTGTACACTAAGGATAGATTTAACTAAGGAAAAATCCTCTTGGCTGTTAGAAATAAACACTAAGTAAAATTAAATAGGCTTTAGAATAATCTAATTTCTTATGCTTATTTTAAGAGAGGCTACAACTAACTGACTAATATCAGTACCTTACAATAATTGGGTGAACTTTTGCAAAGATGTAGGTGCACACCTCTCTCTGCTAGTTTTAGTGGGGTCTTATTTAATTTCATTAACTTCCAGGAAGCAATATGAACTAGCCCCACAGAATCTGAGAGTAGAAGGTTGGAGGGATCGTTCACCCCAGGATTTTAAACTTGGGGTTCCTAGGTTCTAGGTGGGCTCCAAAGGTACTGTTAGCTTTTGGAAATTGTGTAAAAAGAAAGGCGTACTCAGGAATGTGCATTTTATGAGAAGAGGGCCATGTTTCATCAGAATTTCAAAGTGGCCTATAAACCTGTAGAGGTTCACAAAACAACAGTAGCCTAACTACAGTTTACAAATAATCCTGGGGTGGAAATGATTGCTCTCAGGACACCCAGAGTAGCTGTAAAATACCTGGAACCAGGCCTCCTGATAACCACCTAACTCAGTGTATTATTGTGCCCATATCATTCTTCTCAGAGGGTAAGTAGGAAAAAAAAAAAAAGTGTTGAATGTGTACAGTGTTTTCGTAAGCAGGTCTTATTTCAGGTAGCAGAGTAGTTTCTAGGTCAGAATACCATCTATAAATACAAAGTCCAAAGATACGGAAGGTTATTATAGGTGATCTACATGAGCCAAATAAAAAAATCATGGACTTCCGAACAAAAACACCATACTGCCTCCAGGCCTAGCACAGGCCCACTCTGCTTTAAGGCCCTGCAGTGTATGCTACGATCTTCAAGGTGACAGAGAAAATCACAGGACCTAAAGGGAAAAACGGATCCTGAGATACCACATCATATAATAGAGAACTACCTCAAGTTAATGTGGCCTAGTTGTGTGGTCTCTCCCTGTCTCACTGCTCAACGACACCCCTGCCCCAAACCCAAACACACACACACGCGCGCACACACACACACACACTTATGCACAGGTACAGGGTGATTTCAAGGTATACATAGTAACATACAAATGAAAACAAAGCATGACATTTAACTGATTTATTAACCAAATAAGTAATTTCATGATTATTTAAGATTATTTTAGGAAAGAAAGTCACCAAAATAAATAATCAAGAATAAATGTGCATTAATCCTGCCAAACCACCCTGTACATCCTCTTGGTATTTCTAAACCAAGAAAGCTGTTTAATTTGGGCCTATGTATCAATGCGTGTATAAATGTCTAAGTACATATTCTATTTCTACCACTTACATACAGTATGATATTAGGCAAATTACTTAATTTCTCTGCAGCACAAGTTCCTTATTAGTTTCCATTAGTAAAATGGCGATAACAACAGTATTGACCTTATTGGGTTAGTGTGGGATTGAATGTGGTAATACATGCAGAGAGCCTAGAACAAAGCTTCATATTTTATGAAGATAAAATAGCTATCATTATCATCATCATCATCACCACGACAAAGAGGTACATAAGCAATTAATACTTATGGGAAAGAAGGCGTTAAAAAGGAAGCTTGAGATAAAACTGTTTAGTGACAAAATGTTCAAGCTATCATGAAAATTAAAACTACTCCCTGGAAAAATACCTAGGTCTACTAGAAGCAAAATTCCCATGACTTGGCTTAACAGGGTTCTCCACCCAAATGCATGAGAAGGTTGGGTTGATCTGGGTCAGCAAGGCAGTTCCCTTCCCCCCTCTACAACTGTGAGTGGGGCAGCCCAGGTGTTCCCTCCGTCTGTCACACCAGCTCCTTGCGTGGGAGATCTTAATAGTCCAAGATTCTAGTTCTGCAATAGCTCTGCTAGCAGCTTAACTGAAGTAAGTGCTCTTAGGAATTGGATGCTATGGGAGTGAAATGCTTTCATGACCATTTTAAAGATAATGGGAAGTTCTTGGCATCTACAGAGAAATAAAATGCAACATCACCATGAGATAGTGAAAACCTCAAATCATGTTTGACTTGGATGATTCTGTTAGGGTCATGCTATCCTATGACAGGGACCCATCTAAGGCCAAGGAACACTGGAAAACGTATAGCTTCCAACACAAGGACAGATGCCAAGACTGCTGATGGTATCGGTTACTGACATCATGTAAGAAATCATCCATACAGTTAAACTACAATATTGCATATTCCAACTTCAAAAATATGTTGTTAAAATGAAGAGTTTTACCTTTTTATATTCAGCAATGCCCAAGGTATTCCAGAGGGAGTATGAAATGCAGGTAGCAATTTTACCCCGAGTTCCACTGCTTTCTTTCGAAATATCTGAAAAGTTAAACAGTTATGTAAGCTACTGTTGTAAGCAAAACAAAAACTGTTATACTACCATCTCACGTTTAGCACTTTTCTACTTTAAAATTTTCTTTATACGAAAAAATTAAAGTTTCTCAAATTAACAGAATTACCTAGCAAAGCAAGAATGGTCTAGGGGCCATCATGCTGTGGGGAATTCATTACCAATCTTGGTTGCACAATTAGAATCATGTTGGGAGATCTGAATAATGCTGCTGTCTGGGTTGCACTCCTGAGATTCTAAATTCTATGGGTTGGGGCTTCCAGCCTAGAATTTTTTAAAGCACCAGAGGTGATGTCAGGTGATTCCAAAATGCAAGCCAAGAGGAGAACCACTGCTGTTGGGGGTAAGTCCTGGATTGAAAATTGGGAGAACTGGTCCTGTTCCAGCTTCACTTATTTACTAGGGCTCAGAGAAAGGAGAAGTTTTAAAAAGACATATTATTACAAGTAACCTATATGTCCCCTCAGCTGTTTGCGGTTTTAACTTCCTCTGATGTTAAATGTAGGTGAAATGGAAGATACAAAGTTAAATTATGTACAAATTATGCCCAGAATGTATAAGGAAGATAACATATGCACATAAATATCTAGAATGTAGATAAAATGAGAGCTGGCAATAAAATCATCTGGGAGCTCAGATGAGCTGGAAGGCCGCGCATTTGGGTGAGGACTACGTGCAGCACGTAAGGGGCTAGTGATACTAGAGATTGGAGTGGGAAGTGGAGACGGCAGTGTAAACACAGACACAGGCAAGAGGGGGCAGGTAGGAGAAATGGAGCAGGTCAGCTTGCCTAACCAAAAAAGGGAGGAAAACTGGTATCAAGGTCAGACATGTACAACACGGGCCTGAATCATGGAGGGTCATAAAAATACATGGCTAAGAATTTTACTCTGTTAAAATGTGAAAAGATGGAAAGTTTTTAAGTAGCCAGTTCACTTGAGCAGATTGTGCTTCAGGAAGAGTAATTAGATGACATCCATTCACAGTCCCCTTGAAGGAAGACCTGCGACAGCTTTCCCTGCGACACCTGAGGCAGCAAGCAGTGTGCCTTGCCCCTTCTCCTTCTACTGTAGGACTGAGTGTGGTGGGCTGAGAACTCAACTATTTCCACTTGCCTCTTCCTTAAACAATGGAGATGTGAGAAAGGCTGGGGAAACCCTGAAAAGCATGGAAAATGGAAACAAAGTCCTCTCCCAGCCAGTGGGAAAGCATTCTTTAAAGCCACTATCAAAGAAGTCTTGTGTAGCTTTTCCAGAGGGAAGGGTTTCAGTCCATTAACTCCTTCTAAGCCCTGAGCTTCCCCACAGACAAATCCAGGCACTTGGGCTCTCAGACTGAATACACTCCGGTAATGTCAATGTTGATGCTATTTCTGAAACCCTACTCTTTTTGCATTCTCTCATCTATTAATGAAAATTAAGAAAGTAATGAGTTTTCATGTAAATTTTTGATTGACAGTTTAGATAAATTAACATTCCTGGTATACAAATAAGGATACAAACATTTATAGTATAGAGAAAGCACTAGAAAACAGAGGTACCATTTTTCCCATTTTCTTTAAACTGGACAATTTTCCCATTTCAACAACTGTATATGAAAGGAGAAAGAAAAAATAGACCAAAAGATATATTCTTCCCTTTCTCTGCCTTACCCTAGAGAATTCCAAGTTCTCTTCTACTGAAAGGGACTATCCAATCACTGCCCAGCCATCTGTTGACTTCCTAGTTTCCACTTTTTAAACTGTTAATTAATTAACTCCTTTTCAAGAAACTTACATAAGATGGAAGTGAAATGATGCAATTAAAATACCATCGTGGATATTATAACCATATGGCGTGGGAGGTTAGGGATGCAGGCTTTGAAAACACAATGCCTGCGTTTGAATCTCAGTTCCAACTTTTTCAAATTGGGTAATCTTGGACAAATCACTTAACCCTCTGTGCTAAGCTTCCTCATCTATAGAGTGGGGATAACGATAGCATTTGCTATTTTAAAGGTTGTGGAGAGGAATGCATTTTTATATATTGAAAGACCTTAGGACATATAGCAATCATACTAAAAGGTTAGTTGTATCATTATGGGGATAATGATAATGCTTTTTCCCTATTCCCATATTTACTGCCTGAAATTCTTGTCTTGGCTTTTATCCCACTGCTATTTTGTTACCTTCTACTCAGGTTGTGTGTGTGTGTGTACTGTGACTCCATTACACATACTCTTATCATAAGCATTCATTCTCAAGAGCTAAGTCCTCAGTTCTCATCACCTGTTTGCATTTCTTAATTCAACTTTCCATGTTAGCTCTAGTTCTGTACTTGTGTGCTCACAAGTGTCTTGTTGTCATCTGAAACTTAACATGTCCAAGATGAAATAATCCCTTAATATTCCAGGCAAACTTCCCCATTTCCATCACTGATACTGTTCGGCCAGTCCCTGGGGCTTGAGAGAGCAGGCATTTTGACTACTGATTTATCACTCTTCAGTTATCAAGTATTAATGTTCATTTGCCCCAAAAGTCTCATGTACAGCTCATTCCCTTTCCATGATATGAGCACAGTTCTCATTTTCATCACCGGGTACAACAAAATGGCCTAATAAAAAAAAAAAAAAAAAAGAAGGTCCTCCTCCTACCTAGTCTCCCATTCTCCAGGATTTTCCCTCCTGTCTCTATTCATCTCTATCTATATTACCAATTTTCCCTTTTTATCATACAATTTTCTTGTTCAAGAAGCAATAATGATTCCCCCTTGTCTAAAACATCAGGTTAAAACTGATATGCTGACTTTCCATGACTTCTATTATTTTCCATTCTCTCAAAGACCACTCTGGGTACAGCTTGATCCATTATGGTCTCAAGCACTCATTCAAGTTCAGTCCATTTTAGTTATCATTTTTTTAAAAAAATGATTTCCCTCCCAGCCTTATTCAGATATAATTGACATGTAACATTGTGTACGACATGATGATTTGATTCATGTATACACCGTGAAATGATTACCACAGTA
Source organism: Ursus maritimus (assembly GCF_017311325.1). Classification (NCBI taxonomy): domain Eukaryota; kingdom Metazoa; phylum Chordata; class Mammalia; order Carnivora; family Ursidae; genus Ursus; species Ursus maritimus. The sequence goes on from NW_024423675.1 coordinate 28,602,244, forward strand.
AGCTGAGCTCACATCTCTTTTTGCATAATTACATTTTTTTTGGTGGTGCCACCTTAGTATGCTTACTTACATAATTCTCTCACCCCGAAACACCCTTTACTGCCTCCTGCTGGCCAATCCAAATTCACCCATTCCTCAAGGCTCAGGCCAAGTCCCAGGTCCAGGCCAAGATCTTTGCCTTCTGTGAACTCCTACATTGACAACTGGCATCACACAACGCAGCATTTGGTTACAGAAAGCAAGATCCCGGTCTCTAAATGCTTCCTTGTGTGACTCTCTTGTACATCCAAGTAATTTTCTTTTCTTTCCAAAAGTAGAGAAAAAAACTTCCATTTCTCCTTCATTGCTTATTTATATGTATCCAACCCAGATTAGGCCTTTTTTTTTTTTTTCCAGATCAGGCCATTTTGTATTTAAATTTATTGCTATCACCACAGTATTCCTATGAGTAGTGTATGGGAGAATATTTACATTCTCAGTTAATACATGGGAAACAGCGACCCTTCCATCTTGAGGTTCCCTAGTCTGCCTTTGATGGTTCCCTAGCTCTCTGCATGACTAGTTCATTCTTAGCTTCAGGAATCTGCTTCCATGTTCCCTTTCATGAGAGGTCTTTCATAACAACCCCATGTAAAGTTAGCCATTCTCATTTACTGTTCATCGTGTCGTCTTGTTTATTTCTGTTCCACTATTTATCACATCCCTAAATAACTTATTGTTTATTGTTTGACAACCCCACTAGATGTAAGCTTCCCGAGGGCATGGGCTGTCTTCTCTGTTCCTGTATATGTCTATCTAGTATCCAAGAAAGTAGCTGGTACTCATCAAACATTCATTTAATAAATGAATGAATAATCCAATATTAATAAATATACTTGGGGCACTGTAATGAGAAACCACTGAATATTCTAGTGCTCGCAAAGTACTCCATCCTATTCTATTAGTTTCTGTTGTTGGCAAATAATTAATTACATCAAATATTATGGAGTCTCAACCTTGGGCACAATTACAAAATAGTTTTGGGTGAAACCATTAATTAACATGTTGATGCTTTAAATGAAATAATATGTGAGCCTGAGTCAATCCCAGTTCTTAATGTTTGATTTGTTATCTCCTTCTGAGATATAAAGAGAGGTTACTTGGAAGAGGAATCCAGATTCTCAAAGAGAACATCTTTCTACCTAAAATGGTGAGTATGTAATAAAATTCCAAACTAGCTTGTAAAGTTAATATTGTTAAAAGAATGAAGAAGAAATGTCACAAATCACTCTAAAGAACGGTTAAGTTTTAACTAGCACATCCTGAACAGTGTGCTGAAAGGCAAACGATCACAGGAAGCATACTTAAATGGTACCTGGGTGCTCCTTCAAATGCGGCAGGAAAGCTGGGGTAGCCCTGGACCCAGCTAGCACTTGGATAATAGCACTGACTCTGCTTTGGTTTTAATGCGGGGCCTGGGTGCGTCACCAGGGTAACTTTTCTGGTTCTCGGTTTCCCCAACAAAATGGGAGATGGGGGCTGTTAATTTCTATTTTTGATTTATAGAAAAACTAGTACTCAGAAGTCACAGAGCTAGTACTAAAATGAGACTTGCAAAAAAACCCCAAACCATTATCATGTTTATAAAGATAGGAAGTGTTAATTTGCCACCAAATTCTTAGCCAGTCTTGGTTTCCAGGGTTTACTGGTACTTCTATTTGGTGGGGAGGATTTTAAAAGAGAGCAAGAAGAAAAATGGCAGTTAATAAAATGCAATCCATGCTGATAATAGAAGATATTTTCTTTTTTAAAAAAATGATCATTTAAATTAAATAGTTTTTTTGTGCAACTCGCACCAATCAGTTTGAGATGGGCAGACATCTTAGGACCCAAAAGGAATCTTCAAAAAGATCCTGCATCATAGAGATTCTGATTATATCCATAGAAAAAAACAAAACTAATACAATTTGATGAAAGGATGGTAGAATATGATGACATAGCTTCTAAAATAATCTTTCAAGCATGAAGCTAACAAACAGGTTTACGTGAAATAACTTTTATGGTCTCCAGTTAAGAATTTCAAAATAACTGCACCAAAACTGTATCTTTTCATTACATTTAAGGAACATCATCGCAGTCTTATTGCTGTTTTTGATCAATGTTTAAAAACCTTCAGATTTTAGAATCTATCAAATAAAAACATTTCTCTTTTTATTTTACCCTCACAGATAGGATTAGACAATGCTGTAAACAAGATGTATGGCTTTTTTTGCCTTTCTAGTTTGCAGATCCCTGAAGAACTGTAGAGGACTATTTACATGCCAGAGCAAAGAATAAGGAAAGAGGGAAGGAGTAAGAACAGAAGGCTTCGGCTCTGGAAAGATCCCGTTTCAGTTCAGACATGCTTCAGTTTGAACCACACAATCAATATCAAAGCCTTTCTTCAAATGCTTATGCTGAAAACTTCACTGTTAAAAGATCAAACACTAATTCCCCATTAGTGTAAGCAGCGTTTACCTATTACTCATTTTCGCTACATAAAGCTTTCAGCACAAGACGCCACAGATATGATAAATATCTTTGGCTGAAAATAACTGAAATAACCTATATATCGTTAGCTGAGTTGATTAACCACATTATATGGGCCAGATTTAATCATTCAACCAATAAGTACTTATTGAGCTACTCTGGCTTTTTTATTTAGAGCAGAACTGCTAAAGGTTTAAATATTCAAATAAGGATATATAAAAATAGTTAATCCAGCAGAAATTTAGAGCTGGAGGGGAAATCAGGGGTCATCGAGTTCCATAATCTTGGTATACAGATGAAACTGAGGTTCACTGAGGCCCTACTCCCCTAATTAAATGCTCTGATGTGGGATCGTTCCATACTAGCTGTGGCCACGGGAATGCCAGCTTCATGCCACCCCAGACACAAGTAATTCTTCTGATCCAGACAGACTGTCCCCTGTGAATATCTCGTATGTATGTGTGTACACATCTTTCACTGCCTTTTTCTAATCTTTGCATTCTCTCTGTAATTCATTAAAACCTAAACTGGGTTTTTTCTAAATAATGAGAATTATTTGTTGTATTTGTCAAATTGCATTATGAACTGCATTTTTTGGATTTCTAAATTAATGAATGCTTTTGTCAATTGTTTTGGTTTTCTTCTCTATGATTCAGTATGATTCAATTTTTAGTATTTAGGCAATTAGATGAAGAGAGTGTTCTTCATTTTCCTGAAAAATTGAAGCATTAAAATCTCCCCAACTGGACCATTCAAAATACAAAGGACATGCACGCTCACCTGCAAGTAACCATGAGTCACAGTGAAGAAGAATCAATGTTACTGTGCCTTCAACTGGATTTTCTAATGTATGAAAGCACACGGTTTAAGCGAAATAAAAAAAAAAAAACCTTCCAGTAAGAATAAATTAAAAACTAGATATAGAACTCACTAGCAAATAGGCATTTTGACCTAGCTAGCTTTTTAAAAATATTTATTCTCATGAAAAAATTAAGTGAATTTTTTTTTAAAGTTTGCTTTTATAGTGTCCCCTCCCTAGTCAAAATGAATAAATGTTGATAAATGAATTAATAAAATTGCATCTTGGTACTGATTTTTTCCTGAGGGCTCCAATTTCATTCCCTAGGTTCTTGATTTTTTCCTGAAGGCTCCAATTTCATTACCTAGCTCCTGAATAGGGAAGATATTATAAAATTAAGAGAGCCAGATGAAAAATTGGAGAAATCTTAGGGAGAATTTTAGGCTGTTGTTTAAGGTTGACATTAGCAGCATTCATGTGGGGAGAAACCACTGCCGTCTACTCCTGGATTTGGTCCTCCGTTTTCCTGGAGCATAAGCCAGAGTTCAAGTGGCCTGGTAACAGGCATGCTGAACAGGCAATCAGGACACCTGGGCTTTAGCTCAGGGTCTGCTACTTTTCAGTTCTATCACAATGAAGATGGGTCATTTAACTTCTCCAATTTTCTGTTATGTACAATGTGGGCAGTAGAGAAAACACTTTTCTGAGGTACTTTTCTGTTCCATAGGATCTGGTTTCAAGACTTAAGAAGCACTTATTACATGTTTCCCAATGTGGTAAGGGCTATAAGAGAGACACACACTAGGAAAAAAAAAAAATCCTTTGATCTCAAGGAGCTTACAACCAGGAAGGCAAGCCAGGCATATAAAACTACATAAACATAAAATATACACCATAAAACAGTAATGTGAACCAACATATAAGTAGAGGCTAAATTGAGTGACACAGGCTGTAACCATAGGAATAAAACAAAGCAAGAGATGGAATTAGATCCTGGGGGTGAGGTGAGATTGGAGAAGTGGCCCTTATGTGGGTGCAGGTGGGTGTTTATTTGGGGGCAGGTATGTACCTGTTTGTGCACACCCTGCATTAACATGGTGGAGGCCAGGAGATAAAGCAGAAGGGGAGAGGAAGGAGCCTGACAGACAGCAGGGTCTAGGAAATGGTAAGAAAGAACAGATGAAATAAGACAAGTTCATTAATCTTAAATATCAGGGACAGAAGTTGAAGGGTTAGTTAAAAGAATACATCTTTGGGTCAAGGAAGCCCCAACACTTACCACCTTAGTGGTAGGTCTGCCTCCCATTTACAACAAGTGTAAGAATTTCTGAATCAGGGTCCTGAGGAATGGGGCAGGGAGAAAGGCAGCAGTTCTCACTGGTTATGGAAATTTTCAGAGTTGTAAGGGGCAAAGATACATAAATGACAACACCAAGAAACATTATACTGGCTGTGTGAAAGAGGAAAGATCCTGAGAAATAATTAGGGTCCTTTAAAAAACTGTTTCTCAAGAAGAAAGTGTATTTGTTGTACAGATAAATGGTGCAGTATGGTGGCTGGAGAAAGTAAATAGTATGATGATAAAAAGTTATAGGTCCCTCTTCTAACATACATTCAACATGGAAGTTCTAACAGCTCTTGCACTTAGAATTATCCTTAGGTGTACCACACATCGTGTTACCTTAGATATCTAACTTCTAAAACATCAATGAACAATAAATAACAGCATAATAGTCTCAGCCATTATACAGTGCTCAGAGATGGGCTGTTGAGCTGCTCATTCTATCTCAATTTAGGTTTAAAAAATGGGCAATTCGCCTACATGAGTTTTTGAAAATATTTAATACTAGTTAAGTGTGCCACGTAGTGCGTGAACACACATTTCACATCAAAAAGAAAACACTTTTTTTAAGAAAAAATAGTGCTTACTAAAGAGACAGGATATTATAAAAACATCTACCTTATCTGGCTATGAATTCTAATAGAATTTGTGGAACCCATAAAGGTTGCTGATATGAGCTATCATAGTGTTAAAACAGGGACTGTTCTGTTTACTATTACATTTGCAGGTAAACATCACAAATCTTTTAAAATATACAACATCCTGGCTTGGTAACCTTTGCCCAATAGAAAGGTAAGAAGAAAATGACAGCTTCATCTATCCAAGTATATTGTGATTCTTTGGCATTTTTGAGTTATAAGACATTCTATGGTAGGGATTTTTCCAGATATCGAATCTCACCTCTAAAGCACATCAAAATATTTATAGTTTAACCTTTTTATTTGTATTGGCTTTAAAAACATGTTGATCTGTTCTTTTGATTTAGTGAAACGTAGAGGGATCCCGTCTTGCTGCCTCAGCATCTGCATCCATGCAGACACTGGGTTGGGACTAAGAGATCTAGTTCCACGTCATCTGCTGACAGAGCTGTAAGATCTTGAGCCCTCACTTAACCCACTCTGGGCCTCAGTTTCTAAATATGTGAGCAGGGAATCATTTTCCCAAATCACAAGATGATTAAATGTGATTAAATGCACACGTGCTTTTTAAAGAGCAATAATAGTTACCATCATCATTGTTCTTTGCTATAAGTTACTGGTTCCCTCAGGAATAATTGAAGGATATTAGCCTTTTTTGTACATACACTAAATGGTCCAAAAACTGCTGAGCTTTTATGTCTGCTTTCTGTAGTCATACTGTTTCCTTCTGTTATCAGCTATCAGTTCATTAAAGTGAAGACTTCTCAATGTTGTAGTATATTTGCTCTCCTTCTAAATTGCTGACTAATTATCTAAGCATTTGTCTGTACCAGAGCCTGAGGATAAGTCAAATGGCTCTTCTGTGTTTACCTTATGGTGAAGGGCATGAGCTTCAGGAAATGTGCCCTTTTTGTCTTAGGTGACTGAATTTGAACTATTAACTCTATAGGTGTGAAAAAGCAGTGGATTAGTACATTACTTAGCAGTCATAGTTTGCAAATTTGCAAAGTGAACTAAATACTTACATCTAAATAGGTTTTGTTTGCTTTTTTTAAAAAATGCAAAATGTAAGCTACTCTGTTTTCCTTCTAAGCAAATGTAAACCCATCTGGTTCTACATCTAATCCCATTAATCTGGTGGTTTTGATTTCTGCATAACCCTCCTTTATCATACAAAGGACACCCCTAGATTGCCTTTGGGCATAGAATTCATAATTAACTATGTCAGCTGATGGATGAACAATTTAAGTTATCAAATGGTGATGTTGCTGAACAAAAAATGTGGCAGCAGTGCTATTTTTATTTTACGTTTGTGCCTCCCTAAGCAAGCTGATTTAACTTCTTAGCCTCAGCTGCCTCATCTGCAAAATGGAGAGCTATACCTTTGCACTTGAGAACTCAGAAGTTCCTTCTCGTTCCCCATTCTTTGTACCTAACACCACAATTAAATTTTTAATTTTTCTTATTTATGATACAATGAACATATTCTCATTATTGAAAAATCATAGACAAAACAGACAAAAAAGAGTCCCATTAATCCTATCCACCTAGATATTATTGTTAACATCTTAAGTATCTATCCTTCTAAATGGTATTATTTTTGGAAAATGGCATTATTCCATATATAATATTTTGTAATGTGTTAAATCCATCCGCAGCAACTTAATCTACATCAAACACATTCTATATCAGAGGTCAGCAAACATTTTCTGTAAAGGTTCAGATAGTAAGTGCCAGCTACATACTCTCTCTCTCATGGGTGTTGATTTTTTTCTTTTCTAATCCTTTAAAATGTAAAAAAACAATTCTTAGCTCTGGTGGTGAAAAACAGGTCTCAGGATGAATTTGGCCAGAGTGCTGTCTTTTGCTGATCCCTGTTTGATATAAATATATACATTTCTGTAACATCTTCTTTAAAAAAGCTACATGGTATCCCAGTGTGTACATATGCCAGAACTTAGCCAGACTCCTATTCTTTGACATTTAGGTTTCCATTGTCTTGATAGAAACAGTAGTGGAATGAACATCTTTGTACAAACTTATTCGTATACATGACTTACTTCCTCAGGGTCAATATTTGAAAGCAGAATTTCTGCTCAGAAGGTATTCACTCATTCAATCACTCACTAACTAGAGATGTAAAATTAGAGCGGCCATAGACAGATGTAAATGAATGGGTGTGTCTGTAGTCTGCTACCTCTGTATTATGCTATCTTTACTGAGGGCACCTTGAATGTTTTTCATGTACAGTAAGAGGTTTTAAAATATTCTCATATATCCTATTACATGACAGTGCTACATGTTTTAATAGACCCGTGTTATATTCTTACACGACCATAAATAATTCAATGCCTGTATTAATAACAATCATCATCAGAACATCAAAATGTTACACAATTCAATACTCTCCTGTTACAAGAGCTTAAAAGATATCAAACTGAAATAATCTGGGCGGCACTTCCTCTTCGAAATACAAACATATAATAACTAACAGGAAACATAATTTATCTTGTCCATTGGCCACTTTTGCACTATCAAATGCTATTTAAAGCTATTACACGCACACACACATACACACACTTCGACGTAGTTGAAACTTTCTAAATTATAAACTTTCAGAAAGCAACCTCTTCTATAATTCTGACCTTTAAAAAATGTCAATTCATTTATTCAACAAATATTTATTGAGTGCCTATGTAGTACATGCCAAGTTGCACAAGGCACTTGGAATACATAAGAAATGAGACAGCTGTGGTCAATGACTCATAACAACACTTGTTTTTGCAGTGTAACTCTGGAACAATGTCCACAGAGCAGAGTCCTAGTTGATGATACACAGGAAAGGATCAAGTAATGACTTCCATTTCTTCTCCAAAAAGAAATTGAAGAAGAAAATAATATTGTTGGGAGTACTGCACAAGATAGTAGACAAATCCTTCTCACAAGCCTATTAAAATCAGTAAAAGTATTAGAGATATGTAGAAAGACAACTGTATAAAACTATAGAGAAAGTTATCATTTAGGTGTCTTTACAGATCTTAAATCCAGCTTTAGCCAAAGCAGACTTTCCCCAGTATGATCTGTGTATGTATAGCATATATATGTCTTTTCTTCTGTGGCTGGTCAACATCTGGAGGGTTATCATTCAGATGGGAATCATCCTTAGTAGAAAGGAACTGATTAGACCTGTTCAGAAGAGCTAGCTCTAATAGAAAGATTGAGATAGTAACACCTTGTGTTTAAAAAATAAAACTCACAAGGAAAGACAAGTACTATGTGATATTATATGTCGAATCTGTAATGGCTGAACTCATAAAAACAGCAGAATGGTGGTTGGCCTGGGGGCTAAGGGGGAAAAGGGGTGTGGAAAATGGGGAGATGTTGGTCAAAGGATACATACATGCTTCCAGTTATAAGATGAATAAGTTCTGGTTATCTAATGCACAGCACGGTGATTGTAGTTAACAACGGTACATTATATACTTGAAAGCTGCTAAAAGAGTAGATCTCAAATGTTCTCCTCATAAAAAAGAAATGGTAACTATATGAGGTGATGAAGGTGCCAACTAATGCTTCTGTGGTACTCATTTCACAATACATAAGTGCATCAAGTCATCATGTCATAAATCTTACTCACACAATGTCGTATATCGATCACATCTCAATAAAGCTGGGTGGGGGGAGGCGGAAAGACTCAAAGTTCTGAGGTAAAGCATGGTGGAGAAAACATGGCGTTCAAGGATAAAAGAGGAGTAAAACAGAAGGGACAGAAGATGCCTTGCGGTCTTAAGTCCAGTCTAAGGGCCAGGCAGCTGATCCACAGAATCGAGGTGAAAAAGAAATAACGTCAAGCTCTTCTAATATAAAACAAGGAGCGATGCACTAGATAAAAACTTGAGATGAATGCTGAAAATTTCATCTGCTAACAAAACAGAGTGTGAGTGGAGTACTTTAACTTTGGCCCTAATTTTGGTCACCACAAGGCAGTACTGTTAAAGATAAATGACTGACACCCATGGGAAATGGCAACTATCTTTTTTTTTTTTTTAGGGGTTGTAATAGAAAAATAAAAACAAAAATTCTGGCAAATTCCGACATGGATCTTGGACTTTGAAGGAAGTAAGATTTCAAAAGACTTTAAAAATCTTCATTAAATATTAATGACAGAAATTTGTGTCACATATTCTTCTGGGATTATGAGAGGGCTCTTCTATTTGCTTTATTTAACTAAAGTCTTCCTTCATAGAAATGAAACCCCAAATAAAAAGCTCCACTTGATGCAATGTTTGTTAGATTTTAGGAAAGGAGCTTCATCAGAATTCCCGAAAGAGGAAATGTTTCCCTCAATATATTTGATGTAGTAAATTAGGACAGGGTTTCCTAAACAATGGTGACAGCCAAACCTGGATGTCTATTTTCTTAGCTCTTTTCTTTTTCTTTCTTTCTTTTTTTTTTTAAGGAATCCTATTGATTGTGAGGTTTCATGGTATGAGGTCAGTGGTTCTCAAAGTGTGGATGGATAACAGGCTGGCAGCATCAGCTTCACCTGGGGACTTGCAGGAAGTGCAAATGATCAGACTCCCACCCAGAACTACAGAATCAGAAACCCTGAGAGGGGGGCCCGTAAATCTGTATTTACTAAGACCTCCTGCGGCTCTGGATATACGCTAGTTTGAGGTAATTCAATAAGAATGAGAAATAAATTGATTGGAAACAATACTTTCATCCAAATATTTATAGAACACCACAGGTATTACACGGTTTCTGCAGTGAACCAAGTGAAAAATCTTTAATAATCTTTAAGTTTAGCAAATTGCACAAGAGGTATTAAGCCACGTGACCCTGAATTCACAGTTTAACAGCCAGCTCTCATTTGCTGTTCGCCTGATATTTAAGAGCAAATGGGACAGCCAATTCCTAAATGAATGGCAATCATCACTGCATAATTTCAGTCTTATGTGCCTGCCGCTGTGGTTTAGGAGCTTATTTTACTGTTAGTCATGTCTCTAAGTCACTTAATAGCATTAGAATGGAAAGATATGGTCAAATTTATGAGGCTGAGAACAAACCCCCCTGGAATACTTTATACCACATTGAGAATCTAATTACTGGTTCACAACACAGCATTTATTAGCTTTTTCTCCCTTCACACAGACTCTGCTGCAAATCAGCACACAATAGTATTCAGTTTTGAAGGGACATTTATATGTAAAGTAGCTCTTGTATCTATTTGTGGTAGTTCAGAGGTAAAATAACCCTGTTTTAGCATAGGACTAATCATACAAGGTTAAAAACATAAAAGAACCACAATTATCTTCAACAGTGAGAGCTATGCCAACGTTATAGATCAGGAATAATGTAATTGAGAAACATTTGTAAAATGAGGCATGTCTTGTATTAATGGTGGGAAGAAGATTTATGTACAACTTCCTTAAGATATATTTTGGGCTTCTTTTCATTAAAGTTTTTAACAAGGAAATCAGGAAAGAAGTGGAAACTAGTGGATATTTGTAAATATTTCTCAACGTCTAGATCCCTCAGGAAACTTGGAAAATTTAAATATGTAAACCTTAAAAAAGTTTCCTGAGGCCTTTCCAAACTCTTTGTATAGGATAAACTTCATTTATCAATGACTGATTTGAATCCAAAACTGGGGGTGGGGGGTGGTGGTAAGATCAATATATTGGTTTCGTGCTGGTTGAATACATTTTTACACTTAAAAAATCATAATAAAGACTTTCCACTAGGGAATGCATTTTTTTTTAAATAATCACACAACTGATTACAATCACAGACCATATACATTTCAGTAAAGTGCATTGCAAGTCAAATATCTTGAGGAAGCTTTTTCTACCTGTGAGTTTCCTTCTTCCTTTCCCCTCCCTCCTTTCTTTTCTTTCCTTCTTTGCTTTCTTGCCTTCCTACCTAAACATCTTCCTCTTTTATAGGTCTTGCAATAATATACATTAATACTTTGAACTGATACAATGTCAAGATACAAAGAATATGAAGAGATTTCACTCCAAGTTATCTCTAACATGCTAACTATATTAAAAGTGAATACTCATACATAAACCATAAAATCTGAACAACATCCTCTGTTTATACTACTGTCCACATTAGGATGATGACCTCTGTGAAAACATAATCATTTAGTGAGAACGCCCAAGTTCAGGGATGCCAGCAGCGAGGATGTTTAAGTAGGCTTGCAGCCATATAACTTCCCAAAGACTGAACCACATAAATGATATTGGCCAAGTAGTAAGAGCTGATGCTTATACAGCATTCAATATATTCCAGCGACTCTTCTGCATGTCTACATCTAAGTCACTTAATCCTTTAAACAAGCTTCTGAGGTAGGATAGGTTATCATCCTTCATTATGTTCACACAAAGCCAGAAAAAGGTAGAGCTGTGATCTCAATGACCAAATCTGGTGCTAGAGTCCACGGTCTTGACCATAATTACCCCATGCTTCCGAAACCAAGTTTTGGTACAACTCTCAGCAAAAGTAACGTGTTATGAGAATGAACTAATGAAAAGATTGCTTAGTGTTCTCTATACAATATATGTTAATCACAGTACATACTACTAAGTAGACAGTCGCTTATGACTTACAAATTTACTATCACACGTAAAAATGGTAAATAAAAAATTGTTTTAGGTTATTTGGGTGATTTGTTTTATAAAGTAAAAAGATGAATGTGGTTTATCAAAATACCTCTTCGGCACTTGAAGACATGTAATATATATATATATATATGTACACTTTATATTTCAATTCTACTTGTTTTATGATTGAAATATAATCTACAATTTGTATGTGTCAAGCTAAGTCAAATATATTAAACATTCTTTTAGAGAGAGAAAGAGAAAGAGACAAAATAGATTCGAAGATTCAAAATTGATTCTACCGATCTTGACTATCCTTCTGGGCAATCTTTTTTGTTATTAATTTGTTTAAAAACTTACTTAAGGAAACCTGGGTGGCTCACTTGGTTGGGCGACTGCCTTCAGCTCAGGTCATGATCCTGGAGTCCTGCGACTGAGTCCCGCATGGGGCTCCCTGCTTGGCAGGGAGTCTGCTTCTCCCTCTGACCCTCCCCCCTCTCACGCTCTCTCTCTCTCCCTCTCATTCTCTCTCAAATAAATAAATAAAATCTTTTTTAAAAAACCCTGAAATTCTAAAAACACAGAGATACAGACACCCCCACACACATACAAAATGTATACAGCCTTTACATACCTCTTTATTTTTTACAAAATAAAAAATAACGTTTTTTATTTTAGCCAAAATAAAGAGGTATTTTGATAAACCACATTCATCTTTTTACTTTACAAAAAGAATCACCCATATTAATATCATAAGACACACATCCTAGTAATTACCATCCAGGTCAAGAGACAGGATTTTGCCAGCCCCACAAGAGGCTCTCTGTATGTTCCAACTCAGTCACAGCTCCTTCCTTCTCTCCAAAAGTAACCACATCCTGGTACTTATTCTTTCTATTTCTTTATCATCCAAGTGTTCATCCTTAGACTTAGAAAAAACTACAACTTTTAAGCCTCTTTTATTTTTATTTATTTTTAAAGATTTACTTATTTTTTAGAGAGAGAGTGCATGCACGTGTGCACCAGAGCGAACATGATGGGGATGGTGCAGAGGGAGAGGGAGAGAGAGAACCCCTAAGCCGACTCTCCGACTCTCCGCTGAGCGTGGATGCAGGGCTTGATCCCAGGACCCAGGATCATGACCTGAGCTGAAATCCAGAGCTGGCAGCCCAACCGACAGAGCCACCCAGGTGTCCCTTAAACCTTTTAAACCGTAGACTCTCCCTCTCCCCTCTTCTTTTCCTTCTAATTTATCTAGACACATTTCGGTTATTTGAACAATAGGAACCACATTATGCACATGCACGTGTAGTGTAGTTCAACACATTCTTTTCTCTGTATTTTTGACAAATTGGAAGCTGGACCCAGAGACTTGGTCCCTTTGGCAAGACTCAGGTAATATACTCTTTTATCAGGAGGTGCAAATGTGGTTTGCTCTCCTTTTGAGAAATTAGCAACTGTTGATGATCATGGCCTAGATCCATTAATTCCTCAGGGGCTGTAAAAATGGGTGATTTTCTACTTTGATCGTTTTACTTTCATTTATTAACAGAAATAATTTTATTAAGAGATGCTTTGCTTATCTACTACTTGGTTACCAGTGATATAGCTCGTACAGAAAGGGCAAGATACATGCTTTCTTTTCCTTTATCAATTTTCAGGGTCATAAATTGCCCCCGTCATTGTTTTGAAGGTGGTCAACTGTTTTTGCTTTTTAATATCATTATGACCTTATTCATTTAAACATACTGAATGAGTTTTAATCTCTTACATTTCTAATTTTTACTAAAACAAAATTCTCATATTTGCTGGTGGAAGCCTCTTTAAGTTGGCTCTTGAGTCCTTTTGACATTATTGTAGTTGTTTTTGTTATCTGCTTTAATGAGAGGTTTCAAACTAGTCTTGCACATTTTCTATTTTAGCCATTTCTACAAGAAGCCCTGATTAGTAAGAAATAGGAATTTAAGACCCAGTCTGGGTGCTCATGACCACTGAATCCATCATTGTTTCTAGGCTTCCTCAGGCCTAAAAAAATGTGTGTTATGCAGGTACACATACCCATATAAATGCATATTTATGTATTTTAAGATGAAATATAAGTTCATACTAATATTTCCAATTAAAAATCAGAACCACAATGTTTTTCTTTTTAACACTTTTATCATATAATTTGCCTGTTTAAAGTGTATGTTTCAGTGGTTTTAGTATAGTCACACTAAATTGATTCACCACAATAAATTTTAGAACATTTTTATCACCCCTAATAAAGAAACACCATATCCATCAGCAGTCACTCCCCATTTCCCCCCAACCTCTTCAGGCCTAGGCAACCTCTAATCTACTTTCTGTCTCTACAGATTTGCCTATTTAGGACATTTCATAAAAATGGAATCATACTATGTGGTATTTTGGTTAACTCAAGCTCATTCTACAGTGGAGTCACCAGGAAGGGCTCCTGGAAACATCATTCTCTAATTTCTTGTATGCTGATAATAGTTTGCCTGTGTCCTCTGCACCTGAAAGTCAGTTTTACAAAATATAAAATCCTTCTTTCTCATTCTTGCTATAGCTGCCAGAAGTCCCCTTGAATTTGTCATTAAAATGGGATATCTGTTTATAATGGGAAGCAATCAGCATTTGAATTTTGGGTAAGGAAGGAGTTGAGACTGTAACTATTGCATAAATCAGGGCATATTCCTCATTGCCTCTGTGTCTACAGCAGTTCACTGTTTTCTTTGTAGTGCTTCCCTGCTTTTTAGCATTTCTTTTCCACATAACACAAGGTTTTTCCAGGGCATGAAGATGCCCAACTTTCCTACTTCTTTTTCATTCCCAAGGATTTACGTATTCAGACTGCCTAAGCATTGTATAACAAAAAGCTTAAATATATTATACCAGAAGTAGTCATTGTGTTTACACTGGAAAAGGAGTTAAGAAGATCTGAGATATGCGGAGAAAACTTCCACCACACCCCTTGTCCAATTCACAACATCCTGTAAACTTAAAAATCAACGTATCATAGTTCTAGAACACTGGATTTGAGAGGATGCTTAAAAGACATTACACATTTATTTTAAATCAATGAAAAAACCTGAAAGTGATAAAAGGGCTTGCTCAAGGTAAAGTCAATATCCAAACAGGATTTCAGATTCTAAAAACAATGTTCTTTCCACTCCTGAAGAGCTGCCTCTTAAGTTTATTCGATGGACGACTCCAGTACAATGAGTATTTCAAGTAGCCCATTTACAAATTGTTTATCTAAAGGCTCAAAACCTGACAATTTCCCTTACAAATACAATTTTAAGTAGTGAGAGGCTCAGGATCACTACAGAAAAGTCTACTCCCATTACAGGATCTCAGACAAGTAAAGAGCCCGCAGCTAGAAGGAAAAGCAGAGTGTTCAGGTGAGGAGAGAATCAAGTGAAAAAAGACACTGTTGGCTTTTTATCACATCTAAAGATACCCCAAATATTTTTTAAAAATTTTATTTCAAAAATAGAGAAATTTCCAATACTTATATGCCCGTAACTAAGCTCTATCGATTCGTATCATATAGTCCTATAATCACAATTGTTTTGGATTTTAAAAAATAAAGCAAAAGAGTTCAAGTTTAAAAAATATGGTTGCAAATTACCTTGGGTTTCCATCATAAAATGAATCTACATTTTGATTTGAGAAGCCTCAGAGTGTCTGGTAGACTGTATGCTCCCCTCTTTATAATCACCTCCTTTATCTCTCAGACAAGGTTTTCTTTTTTCCCTGGCTCATTACTGAACAGCCTTTCTCTTTCTTCTTCCTCAAACAAGCATGCATAGCTTTTGAAGTTTCTTAAGGGATATTTACTGCTGTAACAACAGGAGAAAGGCTCTCTGCTATGTCTTCCCTAATACCTTCTTTCAATTAGATCCTGTAGAGAAAAACAAAGTCGCAGATTGTGCCAAGTGCCTCAGTGTTTCCAGATTTCTATGTTAGTAATGAACATAAACTTTATTAATGAATCTATACACTTAACAAAAATAATTCTACTCTTTCGCCTTGTAAATGGTTGATGATGGAAAATGCAGAGATTTCCCATTCACATGTATTTTTTTAGAATATGGAATAATCTACACACTATTTTGTATCACATATTAAGTTGATTTGTGTGTGTGTGTGTGTGTGTAACAAAAAAGTCTTGTTACTATAATTAGCCCTTGTCTTTTTATACTGCTTTGCTAACTCAAAAGACTAGGGAGTTGGATCTGAGACCGTGCATGAGTTTATAACCAATCTGTTTACTTAAGCTTTGTGTCACCTCTATCTCTGTGTGAAATGAGGATATTAACATCAAATAGATGTTGTTGTAAATAAACCACCACCTGAAATGGAAATCTATAAATTGACTATAAAGAGGGAAATTCAATTATCACTGAGTCAAGTCATTTTCTTTATGAAACAGATGTCAGAGAGGGAAAAAGGTGACTTTCAAGACTCTACAGGCTGGATTCTTATAAGAAAAGTTAAAAAATTTAAATCTAAAGAGAGGTAGAACAACTGAATCCTGAGTAAGTTTAGAGGCAAAAATTTGGTAATGATTTTATTTCCCCAAGTCTACTGCAGTATTTAATATTTTTCTGATCATAAGATTATTACTAACTAGTTCATTATCAAAAATCTGATTAAGTATAGAAAAACAAAAGGGCAGAGGAAAGATGATATACCAGTCAGAAGTAAATATTATTTATATTTAAGAAGTTTCTTATGTAATTATTATCTGTTCTCCATAGCTGAAATCGTATCATACATGAAATTTCGTATTTTGCTTTGGTATCAATAATTGTCCATGCCATTAAATAAACAAACAAGAATAAATTTTAATGGCTGCACAGTAATGCAATCGTGTGGGCATTTCACGATCTGTTCCATCATTCTCTTACTATTGGATATTTGAGATGTCTCCTATTTAATGAGCACATAAAATATATCCATTAACTGTTTCGACATAATAAGATTATATTTTGGATTATTTCCTTTGGCTAGATTCCCCAATGTAGAATAACTGAAGCTAAATAAATATCTTTATTAAGGATCTTCTTATATGCATATACTTGATAGCTTTTCAGAGCAATTATATAAATGACATTCCCTTCAGCAACGTCTGAGTGAATTTTTGCCCTACTCTCCCCAAACTGGGTATTAACATAGTTTTTAGTTTTTGTTAATTTGATAGCAAAAAGGGGAGGTGGCAGGGGAGTTGAAGCATTGGTATTTTACTCTGAGTACTTATAGAGTAAATTATTATTCTGCATCTGTCTGAACATGGAGGAAAAGCACTGAAGTCAAACTAGTGGAAAGCGCAATGCCAGGCACTTGTGAAATGAGATTGGCAACACTTGAAAGTGTGAGAATTGCTCATTTATCTGCATACTAATTAAATTCTACTGTTTGAGGTGGCATCTTAAAATTCCACAATGGATGGACCCCCAGGAAAAACTCTTAGCGGAATGTCAGGTCACTGGATGGAATCTCAGTTAAATGGTAAGGGTCCCAGTTTTGAGTCTTGTCTTTTGATAATAGTTAACAGAATTAAAGGAAAACATTCTATTAAATGCTGGTTCACTGCAAATCTTTAATGATTATGATAAGTAGATATTTTAATCATTTTTTTGCAGTTACTTTTATGACATATGACAATAAATCTGAGTTTTCCTTCCTCTCTTTGTTTGGTGAATACAACTGAAAAAAGCAAATCGGAACCAGGATTCCAGATTTTTATTCATAGTCGGGAAAAATTTATTGAAGTGCTGTCAATATATGGTAGATTTATGAGCTATTTTTAAATCCTTTTTGGAATTCTCTAATTACATAAAAGCATTTCAACTGTATTGGTAAATCTTCACAATTTATGTCTATTAATAAAGCCAAAATATTTTAGTTTCATTTGAAATGATAAGGTATTACCTTTCTTTTTCCTATTTACCAGAAAATATGATTCCAAAATTGAAAATACGATTCCTTTTTTAAAATTATGTATCTCTACATTACTCAGTGCTCTCAAACACTGCCATTCTCAATACATGCCTTACTTATAAAGAAAAAAGTTGAACGTGTAACTTTATCATTACAGGGTCACACTGAAATATAGATATAAATTCTATCAACATTTTGAACTGTATCTGATACCAATTCAGAGTAAAAGGAGAGATTGATGCTAAAATCACACCGATTTTTTTATAGATTACAAGGTTTTTGCTTCATGTAGTCACTGGACAATGAGAAGCGTTTTATTCTACTGATGAAGAAGGTGAGGGAATGAAAACACGGAGAAAGAAAATACGAATGCAACTAAAGAACTACTTGGAAAAAAATTCAAGAACTTTGTCTCTGGTTTAGGAAAATGACATGAATGCAGTGAATAAATCATTTCAAACACAACTTGAATAAAAAACTATCATAATCTCACAAGTGTTATGAATGTATCACACAATTTGGTTTTCATGCCTTAATTGTTTTTTGTTGTTCAGGAAGTGAAAGATTTCATAGGTTATAGAAGATTGCTGCTGGCTCACTGTATGAAGTTTAGATGTTGAAAGGATGAGCAAGTGAACAAGAAAAAAAGACTGTGGTACGAACCCTGGTAACTCTGGTTTTGGGAATACCATGTGAGCAGGGTCACGAAGCAGACAGAGCAAGGTCTAATCCCAATTCTGTCACCTCCTGTATGACTCAGGAATCAGGTGCTCAGAACTTCAGTGTGTCTACAACATGGAGATTACACAATTTCTCCAGTACTGATATTGGCACATGATAAACCCTCGGAAAACAGTCTTATTACTGCCATTATCATCACCACCGCCGTCCTCCTCCTTTACTTCATCCCAAAGTTAAGAGAAATATCTATCATGAACTCAATTCTCAAGTTCCTCTAGAATGCTGTTTTCTCCTCTGGAATGCTCTCTTCTCCAAATCTTCCATGGTTATTACTTAAGTCCTGGCTCCAATTCAACCCGAAGTGGACCTCATCTTCCTACCCCTCTCTCATCACTTTTTTATCCCACAATTGTCTTGGATTTTCTTCACAGCACTTATTACTATCTGAAATCATCCTGTCAACTAATTCATCATATTATCTCACTTGCATGTACATTTCATGGGAGCTGGGATTTTGTTGAATTTGCTCATCACTTGAATCCTCCAGAGACAAGAACATGGCCTGGCACATAATAGATGCTCAAAATAATCATATATGGCACATAATATTTGTTGAATAAAGATGTGAATCATAAGTGACTAAATGTGTTAATAGCAGTGTGCCTGATGAGACGACAGAGCCTTAATGTCCACTATAACCCAGTTAAACTCTGGGTTAGTATTCTTCTACGCCTAGTCACAGAAAGTGTTAGATAGCAGAAAATAAACATAAATGCTACAGTTGTGATCTGTATTAGCAGTTAAGCCTAAATTGAATAATGGGTATACCTTCTAGTTGACCAGAGGAAGACTGTGAGAGAAGACTAAAGTCAGAAGACCTATTTAATAATTACATACCATGTTAGCCATAAGAATTAAGACACAGAAGTTAACAGTGATTTATAAATTAGAACTGTGGCTATTATGATATCAAGAACTTAAAAAAATCTATTAAGATAAGATTAAACAAGTAAATGCCTCGACCACACGGAATTTAAGAGAAAAACGTGACAATCTATTTTGCTTCTCTGGTCTAACCCTGAACTTCTAACTAATGGCAAGCATGAAAAACAGAACAAAAGTGTTTAGAATAATGAGCTGTGAAAAAATTCCTTTATTCTATGTCTATACCATTAAAGGTCTTGGATTTCCTCATTTTGCAGGACCCTGGAATTAATCGCTATTCATACTGCTTTAGAGGAATTGGATACCTCAAATTAAAATAAAGATCAATTATTAAGTTAAAAACAAACATTACCTTCAAGCCTTACATTTATTTTATCATCAGTGTAAAAGAATTTTCAGTTGTTACAAGATAAGCTGTTTGCTTTCAAATGTACAATTAATGATAGCATATTCAGATATATCAGCAGATCTCTCTTAGAGGCACTTCATAACATAATGGAAATGGATTCAGTTACTACAATGGTTAACCTTACGATTTGTCAGCATTTCTAAACTGTTTTAAAGAAAAAACTTTAAAAAATACATAACTTATAAATCTACATCCTAAAAAGGTAACACAAGAAAGCTTTGTAAATGAAATCTTTGGAGGATTTAAGGAAGGCACCTGCTACAAACTGAATGTTTGTGTCCCCCCAAAATTCATTTGTTAAGTCCTATACCCAATGTGATGGTATTTAGAAGTAGGGACTTGGGAGATGATTAGGTTGTGAGGATGGAGCCCTCATGAATGGGATTAGTGACCTTATAAAAGAGACCCCAAGAGTTCTTTCACCCCTTCTGTCATATGAGGACATGGAGAAGATGGCCCCCCAAGAAACTGAAAATTTGTTTTCACCAGACAGTAAATCTTCTAGAACCTTGATCTGGACTTCCCAGCCGCCAGAACTTGGAGAAAAAAATGTTTGTTGTTTGTAAGCCATCTGTCTCCTGTATTCTGTGGTGGCGGCCCAAATGGACTAGGATAATAGCTAAATACCAAACCATAACAATCTTGCCAAAGCAAATTTTTGTAAATAAAATAGTTTCATACACTAGGTAAGATATAATTTTTAAAGAAAATCCAAAATAAATTCACCTCACCATAATCAAATTTACTGCATTTATCATAGATAAAATTTCATCTAGTTACAGTTTAAAGAAACAGCTCTGCATAGGTATATTGATGCATTAAATCCAACTAATTAGCTAATACCTGTTGTTTATATATCTGCTAAACTGTAGATATAGATTACTGCCAACTGTAATCATCTGTCCTAACTTCTCAAGACTCTAGAGTCATGAATGTTTGTCCAACAATCTTGTACTTAAATTTCATACTCTGCAAACACTTCCCTCTTTTTTGTTTAAACAGCGAACTTTGTTCAGTACATATTTTCACATACATTTATGAATAGAATGTAAACAGTGTTTATACCTTATCAAATTTAAAAATAAGTTCACTGATGCTTGGCAGTTTTCTTTAAAAGACCGATTTTTACATTGTATTTTTTCAATTAAAATGTATTACACAGTTAGCCATGCAGAAAGATTCTGGCAAATCCCACCTTAACCGCTTAGTCTCATGATGTTTTCCTGGATCATGACATCACTCAAAACTCCCTCACTGTTAAAATCTCTTATTCATACGTCCCACTGTACAGCCTTTACTTCCAGAGCTTCCAGCCACCTATAAATTTCTGCTACTGCTCCTGTGCTACTTTAACTAAACTTCGGGCAATTTAACCAGTCCCTTTTCTACCCATCACTCACCAGCTGTTCTTCATACTGCCTTATACCCATTTTGGACATTGTAGTCTAAGATTTCAATAAGATTTTTGCCAATACCCCCAAACCTATGCGTTTTTTTTTGGTCTCTGTCACATCTGGCTAGCAAAACCCAACTAAAACCAACCACCTACCTTCTCCACACTGGCATATGAACTGCTGAGCAACAGACACCTGGGAGGACTGATGCCACCATGAATTCATGGTCACCAACCTAGACACTGTCCAGAAATTCTACCATGTTTCTTTAGTCAATCATCTCTAGAATGACGATTCTATATTACACACACTCATCTCAATGTCTGTTTTCTCTCTGAGTCTAGGCAGGTGTCCTTGTCTTCTATTTATTCATATAGCAAACAGGGGCCATCAGATGATAATTATCTCACACCTCCACCACCAAATCTACCAAGTCACTGATGTGTGCCAATTTTCTCTTCCACTCTCATTCTGCAATGGAGAAAGGACCCCTCCTGAGGCCATCTGTCCTCTGAATCCCATCTTCCTCCACCTTCTTAAGGACCTTCTCCTCTTCAATCAAAACCAATGTTAATTCTGTGCTATTACTCTATCAAAAGTATTCTTGGTAAAGTCACCTATGACCTCTGTATTACAATGTCCTGAAGATATTTTTCACTCCTTAAAACAACTTGCCCTAGCAGAAACCTCTGACACAGCTGAATACTTCTTCATTTTTCAAAACACTATTTTCTTTTGGCTAATCACATTCTACTGGTTTTCCTCCTACCTCTGGGACCACCACATCTCCGTCTCTTTTTCTAGTCCCCTCATCTCACAAAGTATGGAATATGCTCCCAGCAACCACATTCCCTTCTATTCCTTCAGTTGTCATTTAGCTGTCGATGACTCATGAGTTCAGACTAGAGCCTACAACATCTATCGTGTATGTTTGACATTCTTAATCTCTAGCTGTTACTTGGTATCTTGAAGCTAGAATGCCTGAGTTTGAAGCCAACTCTGCCACTTTGCATGCCTTTGGGCAAGTTACTTAATAACCTGCTCTGTTTGTTCCTCTATAAAATGAGGATAAAAATACCTATTCTTATTTTATAGGGTTGTTGTGAAATCTAAATGAATTAATATTTGTCAGTGGAGACTGTCTTTTGTTTGTTTGTTTCTACGGCACCAAGTGCAGTGTCTCAAAGCAGGTATTCCATAAACATCTGCTGAGTCACTAAATAAGTGAACTTACCAGACGGCAAATTATCACAATTCTGAGGAATTTTCTACGAGCCCTATTACATTTTAAATTCCTTGCCATAGCTACCTCTTGGTACCCTTCTAAAGGACACCACCATTTCAAAGGAAAAGAACAAACAGGAATATTCCTGGAAAAATACTGTTTAAAACACACACACATGTGCACATCTAGTATTAGAAATCCACATCAACAGGATTCAGGCAATAAAAAATGATTTGGAGTATTGGTTTTAACAGACATTGTGAATTATGAAATGATTCAACATAAATCTAAATCTATTACCTCATCTCTTTCATTAGACTTTTGTAAAACAAGTAATGACTGGCCTGGGGAACACTTAAATCACAGAGAAAATGGTTGAAGGAGAAGTACCAGGTCCTCAATGTCTGATCCACACAGTAGGGTGCTGCCCGAAAACAATGATTAACTCCCACATCAGACAACAGCAATGGTGGTGACAGGCATTCCTTTTGTATAGGGTAGTTTATGTCTGTCAACTTTACTGTTTAAAATTTGGAAATGAAGGGAGAAGTCTAGAAAAGAAGATATTTCTTAGAGAAGCAGATCTTAGGAGACAAGTGCGGGAGGAGTAGCCTTTTACTTGAAAGGTTATTGAAGACGAGTATTTCTATCCCGAGGCACAACACTCCACTTGCTACCTTGGTGACATAGGGAGAAAGTCTTTTCCTAGCGGTATAGATGGATTCCAGTTTGGAGATCCTTGGAAAACTTCCTCTCTCTTCACAAATTCCTATCTTCTGCTACTCCCGGTGGTTGGGAAGGCTATACATTTTAACCTAAGTCAGTGGCCACTGTGGCAGTCTTTAACACGGTCCACTAAATTTTCCTCCCAGGGATATGGTGGTACAATGCATCCCCTGCTCCAACCTTTTAAGTTACAGTGGCCATGTGATTGCTCTGGCCAATGAGATGTGGGCTGAAGTAACAGGTGTCTTTCTGACATATGCATTATGAGCCAGAGTGCATCTACTAGATTCTCTTTTGCCCCCCCACCCTCCAGCTTCCTGACCCCCATCTTAGCAAACGGAAATGATTCAGATGGCAGCTGCTCCATTAGCTGGGCTCTGGACGGAGGACAATGAGAAGCAGTCAGGGGCAGAGCATGTGGCATGGGCGGAACACACAGAATGTACAGAGCATATTGTCTTGAATCACTGAGATTTTGAGGTTGTCACTACATCCTAAGCTAGGTCTACACTTACTGATGTGAATTTGTAGTTTGCTTACTATGTGCAAGGCACTGTGCTAAACTAAAAGGGATACAAATATTTCATTAAGAAACAAGTAAGGGGATCTGGCTGGCTCAGTTGGTAGAGCATGCAACTCTTGATCTTGGGGTTGTGAGTTTGAGCCCCACACTGGAGCAGAGTTTACTTAAAAAAAATAAAAGAAGGAAACAAGCTAATTTTCTGACTTTCCCTTTCTTTCGGGAGCCAAGCCCTCTTGTTTGGTTTATAATCAGACAGAAATCAGACCAGCTTCTGCCATTTATACATTCGCATGAAAAAGTTTTAGAGCTGGAATTATTAGCAAACTGTAGAATTGCTTTTGTGAATTTTAGAGATAAAGTTCTTACAGCTGATAAAATTTCTATGATTTGAAAACAATTATAAATACAGGATAGATTTTTATAAATAGAGAAACACATATAGCAACCTGAGTTAAGGAGTAGATATGATTTTAGTAATTCACTGTAGGACAAAAAAAAAAAAAAAAACCTAGTCATTTCATTTGGCTAAAATAGATATTATTCATAATCAATGCCATACACTCCTAGATCTCTTTTGAAGTACAAATTAAACTTCTAATTGTATATTCAATGAGAGACAGTTGGAACTCATTAACCATGGAAATTTAATAAGCAAAATTACTATAATTTAGTGACTTTGAACCTTTTTAAGTAAAAATACTGATTCAGGGGGCGCCTGGGTGGCACAGCGGTTAAGCGTCTGCCTTCGGCTCAGGGCGTGATCCCGGCGTTATGGGATCGAGCCCCACATCAGGCTCCTATGCTATGAGCCTGCTTCTTCCTCTCCCACTCCCCCTGCTTGTGTTCCCTCTCTCGCTGGCTGTCTCTATCTCTGTCAAATAAATAAATAAATAAAATCTTAAAAAAAAAATACTGATTCAGTATATCATATTCCTTTCTTTTATAAAAATTTCAATAACAAATGCTAAATAGTAAAAATACCTAAAGTATATGTAAGGATCAATTTAAACTTCTAAGAAATCATAGGATCAAACACATCAATATAAAATAACATAAGGAGACAATCAATACCATTTAATAAATATGGTTAAAATTGTTCTTTTTTCAGGAAAGTAGCATAAGTGTACCATTAAATGGCTAAGAAAGTTTTAGCTGAATAGTTTCCTCAAACTAAAGCAAATATACATTGTATAATCTCTTTCCCATTCACCTTTTATAAATTTCTTCTTAGGTTTACAATTTCACAAAATGCTCTAATGTCAATTCTATTTAAAAGGTCCACTATAAGGGCGCCTGTGTGGCTCAGTCTGTTCAGTGCCTGACTCTTGACGGATATCAGAGCCCCATGCTGGGTGTGGAGCTTGCTTAAGATTCACTCCTTCTCTCCCCCTCGGCCCCTCCCTCCCTCTAAAAAAGAAAGGTCCACTATAAACAACCAATAATATTTGGTAGTTAATTTTCATATATTCTCTAGCTCACTGGTTTTCAAGACTTTCTCTTTCACAGAACTAGCATTTATAGAATAGATTTAAAAAAGTAAGACGTTCTGCCAGGGTTAGTGGGAGGGGTTGAGATGGGGAGTGGGGTGGCGTTGTAAGGGGTTTACACAGGGTTTTAGAGATTGTGCATATTTTTAGTCACCCTACTATATATTTTTTTGTCTCCACATACCACCTCAATCTTCCAGGCCATTTGCTTATTTGTGTTATCAATGTATAGATTTTGCTTTAAAAGTTAGGAGACTTTTCTGCTGGGGTTTTAAAAAACAAGGTCACAGAAAGCCTAATAAAGGTTTAGTCATAAACATTTACTAAATATTTTCTAGCGCTAGGCACGTAGTGCTAAGCAAAGGGCTATAAAAACAGCAGAAACTAAATCCTTATTTTCGAGCTGTACGAGTTCTCCTGGGGAGAGGGGTGATGAAGTGTCAGGGCCGTAAACAAAAGCACGGTAATAGCATATGCAGAGAATGCAGGGAAGGAAGCCCCTGGCTCCTCCTTGCAGGAGTGGAGCTGGCCTGAGTGCCACAGTTAGTGAGGGCCTCACTTCAGGGTGATATCTAGGTTGGGGGAGGTGGAAGGAATAGGGTGAAAGCCATTCTAGGGAGAGCAAATGTGGATACATAAACCACACAGATGTGCTTGGAGTATTTTAGGGGAAAAAATGCACATTGTTGTTAGAGAGGAAGGTAAGAGGCATAAGGGACAAAACCGGAAAAGGTAAACTGAGTCTGGGCTAGAAAGGCTTTCTCTGCAGGCCAAATCATAAAGACTCAATTTATGATGGCACAGGGACCAGTGGAGGTTGGCAAGAAGGGCTGTGTGGCACAATTACGGGCTCATTTGGTGGTAAGATACAGAACTGGCTGAAGGGCTAAGATGCTGGAGATGTGGTTGGGTCATGTGGATATCATTAAGTCAGTTTTCTGCCTTCTCATCTTATCACAAGGAAAACAAAACTAACAAACCAAAACACAAACCTTTTTTCTTACTGGTCTGTCCAAGTTTCCCAGTTTGGGTTTATGAGAGTTACATTTCCTCACCAGAAGCTGAAATCCACAGGGCAGGGATTTGAGGTGCTTTTATTCTCAGGTATGTCTCAGGACAAAGGACACTGTGCAGCATGTGGCAGGAACACAACCAGCATCACTCAAGAGCCACTTCCCTCAGGTTGTGACTCACTGTTCCATCTGCATGGCTGTCCAAGCTCACCGCCATGTCAATGAGCTGCTCTGCCCAAACACACACACACACACACCCATGGGAGCTTTCCTGTTGACGGAGCCCCTCTAACCACCTCATCCAATATGGCTCTTCCCCAGACAATTATTCTCAGTAAGAATATTGATGAGGGGCGCCTGGGTGGCTCAGTCGCTTAAGCATCTGACTCTTGATTTTGGCTCAGGTCATGATCTCAGGGTCTTGAGACTGAGCCCCCCACTGGGCCTGCACTCAGTGGGGAGTCTGCTTGAGATTTTTTTCTCTTCCTTTCCCTCTCTGCCCCTCCACCCCCAAAATAGAGAATACTGATGAAAAGGAGAAAAAGCTTTGTAAATCCAGCCCTTTTCTCATTTTACAGTGTATTTAATATTCTTAATTTTTATTATTTCCCTTTCTTCTTGATTCTTTTCTTCTAATTAATAAAGACTTAGTTAACCATATAGTAATTTTTTCATAATATAGACATTTAAAATGATGTATTTCTCTAAGGAAAACATGGGCTTTCCACAGAATTTAAAGGGACGCTTATACTTTAGTTGTTTGCTGAGTTGACTATCTTAATATTATAGATTCACTCCCTGATCCAGTTTTTTAAGAGATTATTTTAAAAATTTCAAGTAGTTTCACCATTTTAAATATGTGTATCATTTATGCCCAATGTTATATTTTGATTGTGACATTATACATAAATTTTATTTAAAAATTTTCATTGTCTGTAACATATAATAAATATTGATAAAGAATTTGGTTTACCTAATTTTTCTATTTCATTATGCCATTATTTCAAGCCTCCTTTTTAACTATATTGCTCAAATCTGTCATTTATTCATTGTATAGGCTTAATTTTTTAAAAGATTTTATTTATTTATCTATTTTAGAAAGAGAGAAAGCATGAGTGGGGGTAGAGGCAGAGGGGGAGGGAGAGGATCTCAAAAGCAGACTCCACACTGAGCACAGAGGTTGAAATGGGGTGCGATTCCACAATCCTAAGATCATGACCTGAGCCCAAGTCAAGAGCCCCATGCTTAATTGGCTGAGCCACCCAGGCACCCCAAGCTTAATATAGTTTGCTCTTAGGGTATTATGATCATGCTTTTTTAATCTTTGTGTGTGTGTGTGTGTGTGTGTGTGTGTGTGTGTGTGTGTTTGCAATTATGCACTCTATTGATATCTTTAGTTCCTGGATTCAAATCAACTTTTTAGAGACCATAATTAAACTACTACCCAGACAGGAAGATAAATCTGAGCCCAATTTTTACAGGCAGGATTTGGGGAGAGGAGTGTTAATGTATTTCTGATGGATCTTTTTTTTTTCCCCTGTTTATACCAGACAGTTCTACATTTTATGGGAAATTTAGTATGTATAAGGTGATATTATTTGTGGGTAATTTTATATTATCCAATTTTTAGTGTTCAGAAAAAATGGAAAACCAAATTACTATTAATTCTCTCCCCGTTTTTTGCTCTGACTGCTAGGAAACCCAAAGACAAATTTCTGCCCAAAGCCTACTTGGCTGTACCAGCTGTTTGTTAATCTTACCTGTGATTTTAATATTCTCTGACTTTATCAGTCAGAGAAAGACAAATACCGTATGATTTCACTCATATGCGGAATTGAAGAAACAAACAAACAAAAAAAAAAAAGGAAAAAAATAAGAGAGAGAGAGCGACAAAGCAAGAAACACACTCTTAATTATAAGGAACAAAGTGATGGTTAGCAGAGGAGAGACGGGTGGGGCAATGGGTGAAATAGGTGATGGGGACAAAGGAGGGCACTTGTCATATTGAGCACAGACTGATGCATGGAACTGCTCAATTACTATATTGTACACCTGAAACTAATATAACATTGTGTGTTAACTAACTGGAATTAAAATAAAAACTTAAAAAATACAGTCTGACTTTATTCTCTGTTTTCAACAGCTCTGCATTACGCACATTTCTCGTAAGTCACTTTAATTTCTTTGCAGAATAAGGCAGGAGACGGAGGGATGGTCTGGAAGATGACTTTATCCTCATGGACAGGGGCAGACACTGTCTGAAAGGGAACCTCATCAATGCATCCTGATTTTCTAAGGGATTTCTAAATACTTTTATAATTATTCATCACCAAATACACTCTACAAAATTGATGGCTAGCCCCCTAAATAGCCCAAATATCTGAATCCTATAATGAAAAAACGATAAATCTTTCCACCAATAAACTCGCATTCTCCATCTTATTTCTCTCTTCCCCATTCCATAATCCTACCCTCTTCCTATGTTTTCTCTCTTGACATTCCTAAACTTAGTGGCATTAGCTACTTCTCTTTGCAGGAAGCCCTTTAGCAATCTTTTGTACTGGTGTATGGAGCACTGGATTTCTTTTGGTGAATTTGGGGAAAAATACTTTTGCTCCCTTTGAAATGAAGGATATCCTGGCAGAGTAAACTGATCTAATATAAGAATCCATTATGTGTGTTTCCCCAGTGTTAGATCAGATGTCTTTGTTACCTTTTTTCATTGAAAGCTAGTTCTTCAATCGTTGCGGCATCCAGGAATCGGTGTTTTGTTTTTCTAGTTCACATACATAAAACATACTAGTCAAACGTCTCCTCTGAGGAGTAAATACCTTAGTAGTTCCAAATGTTCTCTTTTAATTTACAGAATAAAGTAGTTTTGCAAACCAGGAAAAGCGTTTTCAAGCATATCATTAAATTATCAGTTTCCACATGGCTTGTTTCTTTCCTCTGACACCCTCACTCACTGTAGTGATACTGTGTCTTTTTTTGGCTTCCAAACATTTGTTCTTTCCACCCTTCTAATAAGGCCTCAATTTCCTGTTCAGGAATTATCTATACTCAGTGTTCAAAGGAGAAGACCTATCATATCCTCTCTTTCTTTCCCCAAGATCCTTAAAGGGCCACATGTAAACCAAACTGCTAATTGATCTCTTTCTCCTGGGCCTCTGTGTCTTGACAAGGGCAGAAAAAACAGGGTACATTTATTAATTCTAACATGTCCCGGATTAATTATTGAGTCACAGAGATTCTCTGTGGCCACTTGCAACTTACTTCCAACTTGTTTTTCAGCCCTCAGTAGGAGGCTGTGGCATCCTATATCCTGTTAAATTCACTTTCTGCTCAAGAAAGCCATTGGTTTCTACTGTAAAACAAATGATATGTGCTATATTCATACATGCTAGTTTGCACGTATATCATCTTCTCTTGGAATGTCTTATTTTGTATTTGCCATTTTTCAATATCATTTTTGCTTAGCTTACTCTTATTCTACAGCAGGGGTTTCTCAAAATTTGTTCTGGGAAACAGTATTTCTAACTCAGGATTAGCAAATGTTACATTAAGAAAAAAGGAGGAAGGTTACAGTTAAGGAAGTATGTTAAAAACAGGGATAAATAAAATTCAATCAGTTTCTTTTTCTGTACATTGTGAATTTCCAAGACAGAATATAAGATGTAGCTTTTTCTGAACTTATTTTTAGTATGTATACAGACTTATCCTGACATATCTAAAGAAACTAGTGCTCTGTAGAACATATTTTGGGTAATGATATTCTAGATGCTGCTATTTACTGTCTCCAACAAGGACTTTAGTTTCCCTTGAGCTTATAATAGAGCAATACTATCTCTTTTATTTCTATTTAATACTGATCATTCCTATTTAGTATTCATCTTATCTCTAGCCTAGCTGTTTATAATTCTTGTGATTGTTTGTATTTCTTACGGAGACTGAAAATCTTGTGGCTGTTTTTAATGGCACACAAAATATTTTAAATGGGCTAGGGTGTTTTAAAATTTTTTAAATATGTCCCTATAGTCAAACTACTTATCAACAGGTATGTCATGTAACCATTGTAATTCTGGTAGGGTTTATTCCATTGGCATTCTTGACTACTATTGAGGGTTTCTAATTGTAGTTTTCCTGAAGCATGTAACACAAACCAGTGGTATCTCCTCTTCTGCTTTTGCAATATAAATTTAAGAATTTTGCGCTTATATCAATGTGGGGCTATCTAGTTCTGAGGGTGATTTATATGATGTTCTCAAAATACTCCTGAGCCTCAGCAATGAAATGAAATGTCGAATTACGGTGATCTAGTAGCCCCTCTATAAGATAATCTAGGAAGATGAATTTGCCTAGGCTATCTTAGTAAATACCCTGATTTACATAGAAATGTATAGTATAGAACTTTATCAACAATCTGAAACCAAGTAATCCATAATTTGGCTATGTTGATGTTCTTTCTATTAATGAATGTTCAATTTTCTTTTTCCATTTGAATATGGAGATAAATAGCTCAAGCACAGACTTGGGGTAAAATAGTTTTTCTTGGCCACATTCCTGAGCGTACTGGTCAGAAATTGTCAGTGGTGAGGTAGCTGAGAGGAAAAAAGACGAAATGATGTTAAAACAGTCTAGTACTAATCACTTCCTATCTGGCAATCCCACTTTAGAGAATATATTTATCGACTAATTATAGCTACCTCATCCAAAATACAAGAATACAGGAAACAACCCAACTATCTAACATTTAGGGACAGGTTCTGCAAAAACTATGTTGAGTAGATGAACCCTTATGAACTAAATATTCTATAGAAACGGTATAATTCTATAGAAACAGAAAAGTATGTAAGAAGGGAAATACCTTAAGTAATTTTTATAAAATTAAAATATTGAAAATCTAGGGGCGCCTGGGTGGCACAGCGGTTAAGCGTCTGCCTTCGGCCCAGGGCGTGATCCCGGCGTTCTGGGATCGAGCCCCACATCAGGCTCCTCCGCTATGAGCCTGCTTCTTCCTCTCCCACTCCCCCTGCTTGTGTTCCCTCTCTCTCTGGCTGTCTCTATCTCTGTCAAATAAATAAATAAAATCTTTTTAAAAAAATATTGAAAATCTAGTTGTAATAAAAACTATGTTTTGTATGGGGATAAGGACAAAGCAAATACACTATAAGAATAATTATTTTCAGTGGAGATGTTCTTTGTAGTACTTTGCTTACTAAAGTTAGCTAAATATGGAATAAAAAAAGTACCTTTATAAGATCTGAGGCAAATGATTTTATCTATAGGCAAAATATCTGGGGTATATTTATATAGTTTATATATAAACCCACAGATATCAGGTTTAGACTATTTTTTCACTTGTAATGGATGTATATAAACTTAAGACACTATTATAAGTGAAAAAATATCCTAATTAAACATGATGCATATTTAAAAGAAATGTTATTTGTTTCTCTTTGTATGCTCAATTATCCTATTTGAGCCCAGATACAGAAGGACGGAGTTCTTAATTCCTCTAAATTGTCTCACCTCCACATAAATGATGCAGAAAGTTAAAACCAAGTTCATCCTAAGTATGTCATGTCAAAAAGAATGAGAATACCAGGCACCAGGTACTCAAAGACAAATATTCTAAAAGCAGAAACTTGCTAACTAAAATAACATTAATTTTCAGTATGACTTTTTAAAAATATGGATTCCCTGGCTTAATGGTTGGAACATCCTAAACCAAACTGAACAAATGAAGTTATGTGGGCCTGGAAAAAGTGAAGAAGAGAAACAATGTGCCAGAAAGTCTCTTCACCCTGGCTGAGAAGGTGACAGAGTCCATAATGAAGAAAAGAATTTAACACTTAAACAGGACAGATAATAGGGGAATATAGAGTCAATTACATACTTTAAAAATACCTACGGTAGAATACAATCTAAAGACAGAAAGAACGTTCAGATCGGGCAGGCTGTTTTGCTCTGGCTAGAAAAGTACCTGGGAGACAGGAACAAAGTAAAGCAGCTTTGCTCATTAAACATTTAGTGCTCCGCTTAAATCTGTTTCGAGGGAGCATAGAGATACATGAAATACTACACGAGGTAAGATCCACTCTTCCCCCAGCCAGAATGCTGAGGCTCACACGAATCTGACTGACATGCAATTGAAATATGTGACTGTTTTTCCTTGATGTCAGCTTTTAATACTGTCAACATTAAAGGTGAAGTCCATTCCAGCAACTCTTAGTGGACACTTGGGATATTCATAAAGTTGTCTAAAACCTTTCAAGAAAATAGCATCTGTGCTCTTTATAAGCATGATACAAAAATCCTTTCTTAATCTATCAATAAAAGGCAGCTAAATTAAAAATTCGTGCTTTCCTCCGAGCAGATAATTAAGTGTCACTCTAGGAAGAGCTCCAAAGCACTTTACACGGGGACACTGGTCTACAGGACTTCTCACTGGAAGGCTGAGTACCTCACTTACCCCGCCCTCAATTCTTAAATACTGTAATTTTCAGATCTTACTTGTCAAACTTTCTCCACCTTCAAAAAGGTTTTTATTAAGCTAACATTATACCAACATTAAAATAATTTTTAAAGGAAAAAAATTCATCCACAAGCCTGCCACTCTACCAAACCTCTTTAATTTGTCCACAGGCATATCTAATTTATAGTTGTAATCACATCACACCCAACAGAACGGAGCCAGGCTTTTTAAATGGCGTTGCTTACCATATCCTCAGAACACGTCGTGCCCAACTTTCCCAGTGTGCTCATTTAATGAGTATATATGATACAAAATTCAGTGTATGCTAGAGGCCTATCAAAATATGAGAACAGATACCACAAAAAGCAAATTTTACCACTAAAATGTAATTTTATAGTTTCATCTTACCTCTTCTCCAGACAGATAGTAGGCTGACAGCAGTCCACCAACAAAGCGTATATTTACTTCAAAAACGGAAACCTCAGCATTCTGTGGAAACAAAATAAAGGAGATTCATACATAAATGATAGTACACAATTGAGAAAAATACCATCATGATGAAGTAGACTAAATATTTAAATTTTGCTCACTCTTATACGCTTGCCCAGAGCAATTTATATACAAGAGAAAAAGTTCTGTCTTTTAACAGTGTCAAAATATATGTAAATAGATGAAATAATTTTGACTCTTAAAATAACAATTATAAAATATTTATAAAATTATTTCCTCCCTCTGTTCAACAACAGATATAGTACTTAGTATTCTCTATTTGTGCCAATGCCACAAGGCCAGGACATTTTATTTTTCTATTCTGTGTTCTCCTTTTATTTTATTCATTTGCCTGCTTTTTCTTCCTGAAAGGCCATTCAGACTCTTTGTACTTTGGCTGGTAATTGAACATGATTCTAGCATTCTTCTCACATCATGCTAAAGCAGCACGGCTAGATTGCAAATAGAATTTAAAGTTGGAGGGACCTGGGTTCCAGGTGCTGGTTCCCAAATTCCTGCCTGTGGCCTAGGATAGTCACATCTTTCTGAAAAGAAATTTCATCTGCATAAAAGAGTTTGCTTTGATTATTCACCATGTGCCAGATCCTGTGCTAATCTCTTTACATGGACTATGTCCTGTAATCCTCGCACCAATCCTGTGAAATAATTACTAGTCTTACAGCCATTGTACAAATGGAGAAACTGAGACTTACGGTGGTTACTGTGACATCAGACAACTGATAAGTGGTTGAATCAGAATTTGACTGGAGTGTTCTAATTCCTGATCCATGGCTCTGCTATCCTGACTCCTGTATTTCCTCACATAATAATGCACCAAGTCTCTTTCTAATGGTCATATCATTGTGGCATATAGTTAGTAACTGCTACTAATACTTGTATTATTTTATACTTGACATGCTGTTACTAGAAAATTTAACACAGCTAACCTACAATAGGTGTAAGATACACGTCAATCTGTAGTTAGCTTCCTTTCATGTTGATTGGCCTACTGAGTAGTTGTTCACTTTTGCATAAGGTCAACCCATTCACCGATAATCCTAGGGACTAACAGCAAACTATACTACAGGGAGTCAATATCTGACAGATGAGCTTAGTTAAAATCATCCAAGATATTGCTTCCTTTAAGAAATATTTATCAAGCAACTACTATGTGCCAGGCACTGTTGTAGGCTTGAGGGTCATGGTCATGAAGACTGACAGGGTCCTCCAATTCCTACTCTAGTGGGAGGAAACAACTGCAGAAAAGAAATACGGACACATATTTTCATGTAATTCCCACATGCTGTCTCCAAAAAGTTATAAGAATCTAACAATTAAAGCCAGGTAACCGCTTACATTAAAAATTTTTTCCAAAAATTTCCCGCAAAAGGAAGATGATGAAAACAACTTAGGAGAGAGAATTACAGGGCACCTGGGCAGCTCAGTCTGTTAAGCAGCTAACTCTTATTTTTGGCTCAGGTCATAATCTCAGGGTTCTGGGATCAAGCTGCGTCAGGCTGTGAGGATGCCCTCCCTCTCCCTCTGCCTCTTACCTCTGTCTCTCTCTCAAATAAATAAATAAATCTTAAAAAAAAAAAAAAAAGGAAAGAGAATTACTGGGCCAGAGTTACACAAAAGCATCATAATATAAGACTCTTTGGTGAGTTTGTTTAACAGTATTTCATAATTTGCAACATGTACATGATATAATTTGACTAAAAACACTATATAGGTGCAATTTATCAAAGGTGTATCATTCTGAATGAGCATTGTATAAATATTGGTCAAAGCTTTTCTATTCCACAAGATTACTGACAAGGGAAAAGGAAGGGAATTCATTGGTTCACACAACTATATTTCTTATGTCTAAATGTAATAATGTCTTATAATAAAATCTAATGAATTTATACCCTCAAATCATATCACTCTCTATTTTTACTTGTATTTTTCAGGTTTTGTTTTGTTTTTGTTTTGTTTTTTTATTATGTTGGTCACCAAACAGTATATCATTAGTTTTTGATGTAGTGTTCCATGATTCATTGTTTGCTTAAAACACCCAGTGCTCCATGCAAATCCATTCCCCCACCCCCCTCCCGTCTAAAACCCTCAATTTGTTTCCTGGAGTCCACAGTCAGTTTTTAAACCTGAGAACAGTCCTCCACATTTCTGCTTACTAAAGCCTGTTAAAGTGATTTTATATTCTGGTTATGGCTATGGGGTCATTAGATATGCATTCTCTTCCTCCTATGAAAATTTTGGATAATCAGGACTTTTATATAGACATCTGATAAAAATTATTGCTAGGCAGAAGACTGAGCCATGTCAAATACCATCAGAAATATATCTTCAGCTAGGCATCAATCACCTATAGGGTACAGTTGTACAACCAGATACTGATCTGGCAATGTATTCTAGAACCTAATTTCTGTTTATCTTGCTCTGTCTGTAAAATATTGAGAAATGACCTTGCAAAGTAACATGCTCAAGGTCAATTGCTTCGTCTTTTGAATTTCATGGATCTAACAGTCTGGTGAGCCTGTCCAAGAAGCAAATCTGGCTTGTTAGTGAATCCATGTAGCTTTCCAGTGATTGATTGCTGTGTCCTTGTCTTTAAAAGTCTTGCTCAGGAATGTCACATCACCATTAGTAGTACTCAAGAGTCATCATATTTTCCTCCTTTTGAAAACCAGAATGACATTAGAAATCCCAACATATTATTTTTTCTACTTTTTAAAATCAATGTTAAATCCAAATTATTTTACAACCTTACTTTGAGAGATCTTTCAACATTCTGGGCTGTGTTATGTTATTGATCAGAAGACTGAGATTTTGACACTTTTGGTCACTCTTTACAGATTATTAGATGAAAAGGACTAAGAAAATAAAAATTATCCCACCATAGCAAATTGGTTTTCTACAGTGGAAACAGCAGACCATAAAAACACTACCCAGAGTTAGAAAGACCTGGGACCGAAGGATGCTTCTAGAACTAGCTGAGTGTGAGATCCCAGCAAGTCACTTACTCTCTTTGAGTCTCTGTTTTCTCACTTGTAAAAAGGGACAAGGCATTCTTTACAAGGCACTATGAGTCCGTGCATATAAAACACTGTGCATGGCACATGGCGGAAAGCGCTCCGTGGAGAGCTGCCACCGTTACCCACTGCACAGTAACTCGGCCTCAATAAACTAAGGCCTAGCATAGTTTATTTCCGCAGAGGTTACTGGAAAATCAGAAACTCCAGAATCTTAATATTCTAAATTCTAGAATGCAAACTGACACATCTGCTCTGACCCTCACGGGAATCCTATTTCTTAATGGCTAAAAATCCTTTTTTGAAATATAGTATCATGACCAAACTTTCTTTTGGGTTTGATATACTTTATAAGATATCTGGATTTTCAAAAGGGAATTTCTACAATCAGGGTTTCAGGCTATTTTTATATATTTCTGATTATGGTTTCCATTAAAATAACCTTATTAAATCTAAAGTGAATATATTCATTCCATCAATATTCATGCAGTGTCTTCTAAGATGTTCTGAAACTTTTCCGGTGACTTAGCCTAAAGACAGAGAGGGGTTAGGGAAGGGAGAGGACAGTATGTCAAGAAGGGGAGCCCCAAATAGCCTGTAACACCAAAATGTTCGGTGAGTTTTTTCTAACAATTAATGTGAATTTTGCATTCGCCTCAATCTGTGTTTATTTTAAAATAAAATTTCCTTCCTTAAATCTTTAAGTCAGGTTACATTGCAAGAATATGCTCCATGTATTCTATGACGCCTAGTGCACTGTCACGTGTGAGTGAGAAGAAGATCCAGGTTTCTGGCTAAACTGCATGTACCTATTCGTTAATATCACAATCGATAAACAAATGGAAGTTGGAAATTTTGGCTGAAGGCCTAACCACAAAAAAAATTTGGATTGGAGAAATTGCTCTTTCATTTTGACTTTCTGTCACCAACAGCCTTTGAATCAAAGGACACCCCTAAACACATTCATACATAAATTTAATAAAATATATGCTATAAATAAGGTCACATCTAGAATCAAGAAGGGAGCATGACAAATCCTGGAAAAATTAGGCCTCAGTACTAATTTCCTATTGTCTTGGGTGTCTTAGACTTATAATTCTGTAAGTTTATCCCTGCATATTTCTGGCCTCTGGTTCACTACATATATATGTGAATTATGAGATAAACTGATAAAGACAGCTAAGATGGATAAAAGAGTTTAATTCGATAAACCATTTTATATGTCTCCTTCTCCCAATCCTTAATATTATGCTCCATGTCTCTATCGGGTAAGGCTTCCTTCAGTCAACAGATTGGATTTGATTCATGAGCACAAAGAACCTAACTCTCTCTGGGCAAGAGGGAAAGTGAACACTTCAAAATTCTTGTTTCAAAACAAATGCCTAAAGACTAACTTTCCCCCACTAGACAAGACAGCATTTTAAACAACTCAAAAACTTATTAGGTGTTTATCAGGTATTTTTATAGGTAATTTATTCACCAAAATTTTCTGTAAAATGATAGATTTTAGTAGATCTCAGTAAGTGAAATAATGGGCCTGACCATTAGAATAACAAATTTAGTTTACACCAGAGTTTTCTTTTGATGGAACAGCTACAGAGGCAGAAACTCCCCCTGAAGAACTTTTATATTATTTCTTTGCACAAGACTTACAGTTATTTAGGGTCAAACTTATACCAATTTGTTTAAGGAATTCTTAATTCTTATGATTCCACAAGGCATGACAGATCTGATTGCACTAAACTGAACAAGACCTCTTGGAAGAGGACTTTTATTTTCATTAATATTTTAATAATATTCCGAGTATTTGGTCCCAGTTCTTAGACTTCTTTTTTTTTTTTTTAGGGAGAATTCTCTGAGCCCTCAAATCAGAGACTACTTCTTTGCTAGCTATTCCTCCAAACTTCTGGCCAGCTTTCTACTCAATGACTATAAGCAAAAAACAAGCAAGCACTGATAACTGCCCTGCAACAATGCAGTAACTATGTTTAATAATAACTGCTCTGCTACTAACATATATGATTTTATTTATTTATTTGAGAGAGTGAGTGAGCAGGAGGAAGGGGGAGAGAGAATCTGAAACAGACTCCAAGCTGAGCCCAGAGCCCAACGTGGGGCTTGATCCCACAACTGTGAGATCATGACCTGAGCTAAAACCCGGAGTCCTCAGAGGCTTAAATGACTGAGCCACCCAGGCATCCCAAGATGAGACTTTTCAAAGCCACTGATTAAGAGTGGTTAACTGCCTCTACACCTTGCCTATGTTTAAACTTAGCAGACACCTTTATGTATAAATAGTATTTCAAAATGCATGTTGTATTAATATT
Organism: Ursus maritimus; assembly: GCF_017311325.1. Lineage (NCBI taxonomy): Eukaryota > Metazoa > Chordata > Mammalia > Carnivora > Ursidae > Ursus > Ursus maritimus. The sequence goes on from NW_024423675.1 coordinate 28,640,817, forward strand.
TTGAAGATTAAAAGTAGAAACACTTTTTAACAGATTAAATTGCAATATTAAACAATGTAATTTAGTGTAACATATGTCCTAGCAGTTTTTAGTTTCATATTTAAGTAACATGATATACCTCTTAAGACGAACAAAGTGCAAGTTCTTTAAGCCACAAAGATAGGCAAATAACCAACTTCTCTATGTGAATAGGTCAGTTTTACTATGCAGGCCCAGAAGGGCCCTCAAGTAGCAGTCCAATCTATCACTAATTATTGTCTGAGAGAACAGCTCAGTATCCTTTTAAAGTCAAAACCCAAATCATCATTCTTGGCAGGCACTGATTAGAATTCAGATAGAAAATACTGAATAACTCCATTCAACAAGATAATTAACGTATCTGCACCCATAAGGATAAACGTTGCTCTAAAACAGACTAAGGCAAATTCTAAGGTAAAAGTCACTTCTTGCATGGTCTATGGCACAGAACTCTGGACCTAAGTCAAGTACTCATTCAGGCATTTGAGAAGATCCAAAATTGTGTTTTTGAGGTCAATTTATTTACATCCTTCCAACAGGGAACCTTATAGCTTATTTTCCTGAAAAATAGGGTGGCATTTTATCTGGATAAAAGAACAGTCTGGATCATTAAACTGTTGGTGGGAATATAAATTGGTGCAGCCACTGTGGAAAACAGTATGGAGGTTCCTCAAAAAAATTAAAAACAAAATACCATACGATCCAGTAATTCCACTTTTGAGTATTTACTGAAAGAAAATAAAAATGCTAATTCAAAAAGGTATATAGCAGACGTGCATGCATGCATGTGTGTGCACGCACACACACACGAATACTACTCGGCAATGTGAAAACGGATAAAAACCTTGCCATTGGTGACAACATGAATGGACCTAGAGGGTATTAGGCTAAGTGAAATAAGTCAGACAAATACCATAAATCTTTATAAATACCATATGATTTCATTTACATGTGGACTCTAAAAGACAAAACAAATGAACAAACAAAAACAAAAACAGATTCATAAATACAGAGAACAATGTGGTCGTTGCCAGAGGTGAGGGGGTGGGAGAAACAGGTGAAGGGGATTAAGAAGTATAAACTTTCACTTATAAAATAAATAAATAATGGGAATGAAAAGTACAGCAAAGGGAATATAGTCAATAAAATTGCAATAACACTGTATGGTGACAGAGGATGCCTATACTTAACGTTGTAAGCAGTGCATAATGAATAGAATTGTGAAATCACTGTATCGTACACTTGAAACTGATATAACATCATATGTCAACTATACTTCGATTTAAAAAAAGGGAGAGGGATAAAGTTACTTTTGCTACCAGTGCCTCTGTTATCTTAAACATATAGTATTCATTACAATCAAAGGTACAATCCAGGTGGCTTGCTAAAGACCACCACCTCAATCTGATGCTAATAAGGATATGGAACCAGCTAATCATCTCTCCTTTGTCATTCTCAAAGCTCGGCCTCTCCTACAGAAGTCTCACTTGACCTCAGTGCAGAAAAATGCTTTTTAATAGTAACTTTAATATAACTTTGGTTTTCACTGAGGTTTTATATAAGAAGTTATTATCTGGAGAAAATTTCTACATATTCTATAAAATTCGTACTAAAGACAGTTTTCAATATTTCCCATCCAAGGATGGAGGTAATCAATACTTCTTTGAAGTGACAGTAAAGAATAGGAAGCTCAGAATTGAATTTAGAAATGCCCAAATATGAAACTCTTGATCACGTGTCCTTACGTTAATGATTTTCCTGTACCAGGAGCCACCACAAATCCCTTCTGGAAGTAGGCTAGATAAAAACAAGTAGCTCAACCGCACTTGAACGCCAGATCATTTCCAACTATTTCAAAATATGACACAGTAGAGTTACCTGTGCACCCTGTCAGCTTGTCTTCTAGCTGAGTCTAGCACAGTCTACTGGGAAGTAGGACAAGATAGCTTAACTTCTCATTCATTAATTAGAATTTATTGAATACCTATGGAAAAATGCACTCTAATGAGTGCTGTGATATTAAGATTACATGCCTAACCTTGGAGGACTCATTCTCTGGCTGCCTACATATTTCTCAACTCTTTGTATTTCCTCTCCAATAGAAACAAGAGTCACTGAGTTAGACAGACCTTGTTCACCCACAGCTCTTACTTGCTGTATAATTTGGGGCAGATTAATTAACCACCTCTTTATAAAAATGGGGAAAATAACCAGTTACCCTGTATGGTTGTCACAAACACTGAACAAGATAACCTATGGGGAAAAATCACCTAGCATAATATTTGGCATATCTCCATACTCTTTAAATGGTGGTCTCCTCTTTCCTTTCTTCCTTCCCTAAGAGAACTTGGCCCCAGCTAAGTACTCTATTTTTCCTTCTTGACTATAAGCTCCATGAGGGTAAGTAACTGACCCTTAAAGGGTATTTGATGAATAATACATGAATGAAATAATGAGTAATGTGCAAACAAGAATCTGTCTTAGATTCTTTGTTTTAGGATTATTTTTGAATTAAAACCAGAAAACTCACCCCTTGGAGTTTACCCTTAGAGGTCTGCCCAGACCTATGTGCCTCTACAAATACTTGAATGGAATATAAAGCTCGACCTGGGAAGCCCTCGCTCCTACATATCATCCAGTGATTTATTTTAAGCCAGTTATTAAAGCCATTTGAACTTTGTGCTACCAAGTATGCAAATTGAATCAACTTGCTATGCCTTAATTAAAGAAAATGAGTTTTAGTTAATGACCGTATAAACCAATAAAAAACATTTACTTTACACCTTTAAGTGATGCAAATTGAATATTTCACATACAGACAAATTTATTCTTGACTGAAAGATTGGTTTATACTCAGGAGCACCACAGAATAAACCAACTTTCAATAGCAGTGTTCCTGTTTCAGTTTCCTTCTTATTTTTCCCTTGTAATAAATTTGGATGCATTAACTTTTTTTCGTAATACCCTCACATCGTCAATTATAATACTTTCTCAGGAAAAAGTGTTAATTTAAAAACAAGCAATAATTTATCCAAGCTGGAATAATATTACATATTATCCCTAAAAATAAAACAAATTTTCTCTCTTTGCTTAAGCTTTTTCAATCTCTCCATCCATCAGATAAATGGAAAAGTTTGTGTTTTCAGAAAGGAAACTGCATAATTGTTGATACAGTCACCTGATCTCTGGGTAAACTGAGTGAATATAAAACAAATTCTCATATAAGACATATTAAAACCAACTATAAAACTGTAAGCTGAAGAACTTTATAAAACAATGATTAGAAGAGTAAAACAATATAGCTTTCCTGAATTTTATTTACTAGTTTTAATATAAAAAATACTATCACTTAGATGTTATTGATAAACTTTTTTTTAAAGATTTTATTTATTTATTTGAGAGAGAGTGTGTGTGAGAGAGAGAGAGTATGTGAGAGAGAGAACACAAGCAGGGTGAGGGGCAGAGGGAGAAGCGGACTCCCTGCCAAGCAGGGAGTCCAACGCGGGGCTCAATCCCGGGACTCTGGGATCATGACCTGAGCCGAAGGCAGACGCTTAATCGACTGAGTCACCCAGGTGCCCTTGATGAATTTTTTTTTTTTAAAGGAAACTATGACAATACCCAAAAAGAGAACCATAACTCGTATGTTTGAAGACCTCTCATATTAGCAATAGTATTATAATAAACAGAAATTTGAGACCTGTGGCTATGATTTTTAGAGTGTATTTTGAAAGATACAGACCAAGATTATCAATAACAGTTCTAAAATGGTATTTTACACAAGTCTGTCAATTAACTGGATAAAAATCATATTAAAAAATAAAAATACAATTTGGAATAAACAATGTTAAACATCAGTAGCTTAGCAATCACTCAACAATAGTCCAATCGCTTTATCTTACAAGTAAGGAAGCAAAAAAATTGGCTCTTCTCCACAGTCTGATATCCCCTATTAGATTCCCTCTGCTTCCTCTTGGGTCCCCATGGTCCACAGAACACATTCATGTCACCTGGTAGTGCTCTGAGGTCAGCCTTCTGTTAGCTTGAGAGGTCTTTGTGCTTAGTTCTTTTAAATAAATGACTCCAAAGTTTCTCAGACTACTGCTGGTCATGAAAGCAAAGAACTGTTGCAGTATTGGGGAAAGTTTAAGGGAATCCTTTAATTATCAGACGAGGGACCTGGATACTATTCAGGTCTAGTAGCACTAACATCTACTTTGCTGTCTTTAATCATTCAATTTTAGGTTAATGAGTTCAGTAAAGATGCAGGATACAAATTAATATATAGAAATCTATTGCATTTCTATACATTAACAATGAAGCAGCAGAAAGAGAAATTAAGAAATATATCCCATTTATAACAGTACCAAAAATAATAAAATACCTAGGAATAAACTTAGCCAAGGAGGAGTACTCTGAAAACTAAAACAATGGTCAAAGAAACTGAAGATGACATGAACAAATGGAAAGATACTCCATGCTCAGAGATTATAAGAGCCAATACTGCTAAAATGTCCATACTACCCAAAACAATCTATAGATTTAATGCAATCCTTATCAAAATATCAACATTTTTCACAGAACTAGCACAAACGGTCCTAAAATTTGTCTGGAACCACAAAGGCCCCCAAATAGCCAAAGAAGTCTTGAAAAAGAACAAAGCTGGTGGTATCACAATCCCAGATTTCAAGATATACTACAAAGCTATAGTAATCAAAACAGTAAGGTACTGGCACGAAAACAGACACACAGATCAATAGAATAGAATAGAGAGCCCAGAAATAAACACATGCTTATTTGGTCAATTAACCTATGGCAAGGCAAGAATATGCAATGGGGAAAACACAGTCTCTTCAACACATAGTGTTGGGAAAATTGGACAGATACGTGCAAAAGAATGAAACCTGACCACTTTCTTATACCACACACAAAAATAAACTGCAAATGGATTAAACACCTACATGTGAGACGTGAAACCATAAAATTCCTAGAAGAAAACAAAGGCAGTAATTTCTTTGACATTGGCTATGCAAACATTTCCTCAGACAAGGGAAACAAAAGCAAAGTGAAAGGATTGGGACTACACCAAAGTAAAAAACTTCTGCACAGCAAAGGAAATCACCAACAAAATGAAAAGGCAACCTACTGAATAAGAGAAGGTATTTGCAAATGACATATCTGATAAGGGGTTAATATCCAAAATATATAAAGAGCGTTTACAATTTAAGATCAAAAAACCAATCTGATTTAAAAATGGGCAGAGGATCGAATAGACATTTTTCCAAAGAAGACATACAGCTGGCCAACAGACACATGAAAACATGTTCAACATCACTCATCATCAGGGAAATGAAAATTAAAATCACATGAGATTATCACCTTACACCTGTCTATCAGAATGGCACAATACAGAAGAAATAACAAGTGCTGGTGAGGATGTGGAGAAAAAGGAACACTTGTGCACTGTCAGTGGAAATGCAAATTGGTGCAGCCACTATGGATAATAGTATGAAGGTTCCTCTAAAACTTAAAAATAGAATTACCATATGATCCAATAATTTCACTACTGGGTATTTACCCAAAGAAAATCATAACACTATTTGAAAAGATATATGTACCCCTACATTTATTGCAGCATTATTTACAATAGCCAAGGTATGGAAACAACCCAAGTGGCCATCGATAGATGAACAGATGAAGAAGATGTAATATAGACACTTGGAATATTATCCAGTCATAAAAAATGAAATCTTGCCATCTGCAATGACATGGATGGACCTAGAGGGTAAAATGCTAAGTGAAATAAGTCAGTCAGAGGAAGACAAATACCATATGATCTCACTCATATGTGGAAATATAAGAAACGAAAGAAAAAAGAAACCAAGAGAAAAGAAAAAGCCCCCCCAAACCAGATGCTTAAATACAGAGAACTGGTGTTAACACAAGGGAATGGGGTGGGGGGATGAAATAGTAAAGGAGAAATATATAGAATTGTTGAATCCCTATATTGTACACCCAAAACTAATATAACACTATGTTAACTGTACCTGAATTAAAGAAACAAAGAAACAAATACTGGTTAACAGTAAAAAAAAAATTATTTGATTTTAGAGGAATCCAGTTCCTATTCCCTCAACCTTTCTTGAAAGGGCCGTGGGTAGGGAACACAGTACCCATTTTCTCTCCCACAGATAGCTGAAGAGAAGTCCTATTTATGGGTAGGTAGCTGAATTTACTTATAAATAACAAGGTGCGACAGAAATATTAGTAAGGGACAACAAACCCTCAAAAAGAAACAGAATTTCTTTTTTCACTGCTTTAATTTTTCATACTCCATTCTATTGATAATATGAGAGCTACCACAAGTCATTCCAATCAAATAGCTGTAGAACCTTGAGCAAATCACCAGCTCCCTGGGTCTGTTTTCTCATTTTTAAAATGAACGAGCTGAACACATTGATCTCCAAGGTCCCTTTATATTGGAATATGTCTTCTTTATATTCTCAATTCAATTATAAGGCAGATTAAACATAGACTTATCTAATTGTCCTTTAAGGCAGTCATCTCCAAAATGGGGCATATAAGGCAATTAATAAGAGGGTTGGGACAAAATATTCAAAATTTAATTTATATGGGTTTTTAATGCAAAGAGTTAGGAATAAGATTTAGTTTTACCAATCTTTAATACTCTGACACTGGGTCTGTGAGAGAATAAGAGCTCCAGAAAGTGGAGGTGTTGACAGGGAAACACTCTTTCTTTGTCCATTCTCAACACACAGCATGTTGCTTGTGCCTGGTTATGGCGACTTACAGATATTATCACATGCATACCGATGGACAAGAGGCTTACAGTGCTTCCTGTGAAACAGTCTCAGATTAAAAATAATACCGATAATGTAAAACTAGTGAATGACTAAAAAACAGCTGGGCCAACACTCTTCCTTTTCTTAAAACAAGGGTTTTTTTGGTCAGCCTCATTATGTGAGGTAAAACAGTGACTATGGAATTAGATTAGCTCTGACATGATGTTGTCCTCCCAAATCGAAATTATCAAGAAGTACTGCAAGTGTCCAGTCTCCTTAATTCTGAACTTTTTCCTTGGTGGAGAATGGGTGTTGAAGTATTTATTAAGAATGATAGTACACACACAAAGATTTTTAAAAGACTTCAAATACATGGTGACAAAATTTTATACTGATAAGGGTATACAGGGAACAAAGCTGAAAGCTGTGTGTGAGAGAGTGGATGCAGCGCGTTGGGAATTTAGTGCCATGTCTCTGTGGTACTGCTGTGTCAGCATTCAAGTGGCCTGTGCGGGACCTCCAACAATGCTAGCCCCTCACACAAGTGCACGCCCTGGAGAACAGCCTGCAGAGGCACAAGCAAACCCAAGTCCCTCATATGATTCCCCCAATCGCCCTTGTGAGCGACAGTCTCCTCTGCCTCCAAGGGCATTTCCCTTGTTCACTCCGTAGAAAAGACCCTTGTGACGCTCAACCAAAACCTAGCTCTTTTGGGTTTGATTTGACCAACCTGGTCTTAGCCTAGGACCCCAAAGGACTACACCCTCCCTAATAAGGGCATGTGCCCCAGGTCCTCTGTCTGTCCTCTGCCTTGACGTCTCTGTATGGCCCCCGGAGGTTGCTGTATCTCTTTATTTCAGGACCTCTTTATTTCCATCTCTCCGTGGTCTTTTGTTGAGCTGTAACTCATCATCTGGCACCTTGTGCTCCATTTAACAAAATCAAAACAATGTGCCATGGCACCGTGCAAAACAGGACCTGTGTGGAACCACCCAGATCCATGCCGGACTCACAGCCCGGACACACAACTAGCTGTGACCTGGGTGAGCCTCTGGAGCTCTGGTTTCTAAACTGTGCAGGCAGGAAAACAATGCCCATCTCACAGGATGGTTGTGGGACCTGAACAGGAACACTTGGCACACAAAGGTCTCGATAAATCCTAATTTCTTTTTCCTTACTCTTAATTTGCCAAAAAAACAAAGATGGACTTGTGTGGTAATGGAGGGCAAGAATACAGTGTGGTACTATTTAAAAAATTGCATTATTTGTTTCTGCTAGGTCATATAACACAATAATTGGCCCCACAACAGAATTTGTCCATGTTAAGCTGACATTTAAGAACTGAATTGGCAACTTTTGTTTAACTCACCACATTAAAATCTAGATTTTCTTCAACCCATGATTTTGCCTCTTCAAATTCATCTTTCATTTCCATTATAAAAAGTGTATCCAGGGCATCTACTATTGTTGCTCCTTTAATACTACCTGAAAATATCAGAGAAATATTTATTGATTAAAATATTTGACAGATACATACAAGTAAATTGACCGTACTTGGAAAGGGAGAGGATAATACTGAATTTATTAATAAACGGTAACACTGAACACAGTCTAAAATTCTTTCAGTGAAAGAAAACTTAAAAGCTGCATTAAAACCCAACTAATAATTATCATAGGCTATGGATTGATACAATAATCTTTAAAGTCTCTTTTGAGTAGTAGAAAATATCTCTTAGAAATTTCATTTGTGACTGCATTCTCTAGCAAGAAAAAAAATAGATCTGAAACAAAGGAGCAATACACATATTAATTTTAATGTAATCACATCCAAGTGCACCTGTGCAAAACTTTTAAATATAATTAGATCTAAAATTATGATAGCTCTAATAAGCCATTATTCAAAAATGGAATTCACCTCCTCTTTGAAAGCCTGACTGATCCTAACCTCCCCTCCCACCTACCCAGCCCATCTCGACTCTATGATTCACTTCCTCTGATCTCCCTTGCTGTGAAGATCTTATACTGATCTTGCACCCATCACTTTCTGCCTTCCATTATAATTACTCGTGCGCATCTCTTTTAGTCTGTAAACTTCCTCAGAATGGAGAAGTCACGTCTTCTTCATCTGCACATTCATCCTAAGAGACTTAGTATGTTTCAAAGCTTAATAATAATTTAAAAAATCATCAACATATCAACAGAGAACAAATAATCTCTTTGATAAGGATTATGACAAATTTACACAAAATCGATTTATTTATGATACAGGCAACTTTCATAGGAATAAAAGCAAAAACAGAATTAGATTTTAAAAAGTTACAGTAAATGATGAAAAAATAAAGGCCTCTGAGTCTGCATGAAGTTTCTCAATTCCTATGTCTCATCACCCATGTTAACTGGTAACTGTGTCCTGAAAACACTACTTTTATAAACATCTGAAATCACTTCTACTGCTACTACTCCAGGTTTGGGCTCTTTTCATCTCTAAACTGTGTCACTGTAATAGGCCCACCAGCCTTTCTCCCATTCTGCCAGCTCTTCCTAACTGTTCTTCCAATTCCCTTCTCCCTACCTGAGTTCCTACTTCATATGAGTATCTGCACTTGAGATGAGTACCTACTGAACCATCTAATGCTTTGACAACTCACTATTGACACACAGGTCTTCTGCACTAGGCCAGGAACTCTGCAAAGACTTGTATTGTGTTGATTAACACCAGTGCTGGAAGGAGAGCCAAACCCATGGAAGATCCTGAATATAAATGGAAAAGCATAGTGTGGTGATTAGGACCATGGACTCTGACCTTAGCCACACTGGGGACCTGGCCCCAGTCCAGTCAGTTGGTATGTGGCTAATATGGGGCAAGCTATTCTGAGCTGCATTTTTCTCATATATAAAATGTGTACAATAATGAGGTTAAGTGAGACTTCACAAAATGGCACTTGGCACATAATAAGTCTCAGTTGATACTGTTGTTTGTTATATGATCTGATACTATTTAACACCTTCAGTTACACTGTCAAAAGTCACATTTTCTATGGGGAATTAAGAAGTGTCAGAATGAGACTCTATCCCCTTCATCCTGTTACTCATTAGGCAAAACTGTGCAGGTTAAAAAAGAATCCAGTGCAATAAGAAGGGCACTGGGCACCTCTGCGACCCAAGGAACCCAACATTTCTGTTACCTAGCTTCCTCACCTCCACAATGGGAACGTTATTAACACTCCCAGTGCCAATCACCAAGGGATGCTGTGAGGACCAGATGCAATAAAGCATGCCAAAGTCGATAAATGGAAGTTCAGATGACTGACCTAATCCACTCTCAGTTCCTCTTCCACGGCACAAACAGGAGAAACCCAGAGCTAAAGCTGAGAGTCACCAAGATACAGTGAAGATCACCATGGCAGGCTGCCTTGGCCAGCTTATCAATAAAGACACAGCTTTCACCTGACCGGAAGCAGTTACTGCAGCTGACCCAATGTTCCTCTGTGGGTCTCGCCCCTGGAGCTAAAAATCACGATGCTGTACCTATACCCATGAAACGAGAAGCTTTGCAAGTGTGCCGTGGGCATTAGTATTTTTTTCAAGGGATGCAAGTGAGTCTAACGTAGAGTGCTCTGTCCAAAGGACACGAGGCACCGTCCTTGCGGGCAACTCCCATCGGGTATGGAAGTTTCCTAGCAACATGGTCGGGAGGGGCATACAAACGTCACCACCCACAAGTTCTGTCAACTGGAGAAAAGTTACTGTCACTAAGAAACCAAAGCACAGTCTACTCACCAAACAAACTGCTCGAATGGCCTTCTTTTGATATAGGCTTCAGTTCATTTAATCCCCAGGCGTAACGTTTATAATTATTCCAAGCATGTTTCATCATCTGAGAAAAGAAATGAAAAAGTGATTATAATTTGAATTTGAGAGGTTTTTGCTACAAAATAGATCATATACTGAAGTCCTAAAGGTTAAAACCTTGAAACTCGCTGCTTAGTTAAAAGGATGATGATTAATTAAAAAGGTGGTATGAAAATTAGCACACACATACACACACGTACACATTACCTCTTTTTATTTACAAAAGGAGATTTCTTGTTTAAAAGAGCACCTATCATTTTTTATTTAAATTCAATTAGCCAACATATAGTACATCATTAGTTTCAGATGTAGTGTTCAATAATTCATCAGTTGTATATAACACCCAGCGTTCATCACATCACGTGCCCTCCTTAACGCCCATCACCCAAATACCCCATCCCCCACACACCTCCCCTCCAGCAACTCTCAGTTTGTTTCCTATAGAGTTTTTTATGGTTTTTCTCCCTCACCGATGACTTCCCATTCAGTTTTCCCTCCCCTCCCCTATGATCCTCTGCGCTTTTTCTTATATTCTACCTATGAGTGAAACCATATAATTGTCTTTCTCTGATTGACTTATTTTGCTTAGCATAATACTCTCTAGTTCCATCCACGTCAACGTAAATGGTAACTATTCATCCTTTCTGATGGCTGAGCAATATTCCATTGCATATATGTACCACATCTTCTTTATCCACTCAACTGTCAATGGACATCTCAGGCCTTTTCACAGTTTGGCTATTGTGGACATTGCTGCTAGGAACACTGGGGTGCAGGTGCCCCTTCAGATTACTACATTTGTATCTTTGGGGTAAATACCTACTAGTGCAATTGCTGGGTCATATGGTAGCTCTATTTCTAACTTCTTGAGAAACCTCCACACTGTTTTCCAGAGTGGCTGCACCAGCTTGCATTTCCACCAACAGTGTTAAGAGGGCTCCCCTTTCTCTGCATCCTCACCAACATCTGTCATTTCCTGACTTATTAATTTTAGCCATTCTGACCGGTGTGAGGTAATATCTCATAGTGGTTTTGATTTGTATTTCCCTGATGCCAAGCGATGTGGAATTTTTTTTCATGTGTCTGTTGGCCATTTGTATGTCTTCTTTGGAGAAATGTCTGTTCATGTCTTCTGCCCATTTCTTGCCTGGATTATTTGTTTTTGGGGTGTTGAGGTTGATAAGTTCCTTATAGATCATGGATACTAGTCCTTTACCTGATATGTCCTTTGCAAATATCTTCTCCCATTCCATAGGTTGCCTTTTAGTTTGTTTCCTTTGCTGTGCAAAAGCTTTTTACCTTGATAGAGTCCCAATAGTTCATTTTTGCCTTTGTTGCCCTTGCCTTTGGAGACATGTCTAGCAAGAAGTTGCTGCAGCTGAGGTCAAAGAGGTTACTGCCTATGTTCTCCTCTAGCATTTTGATGAATTCCTGTCTCATATTTCGGTCCTTCATCCATTTTGAGTTTATCTTTGTGTATGGTGTAAGAGAATGGTCCAGTTTCATTCTTCTGCATATGGCTGTCTAATTTTCCTAGCACTATTTATTGAAGACACTGTCCTTTTTGTATTGGATATTCTTTCCTGCTTTGTCAAAGATTAGTTGACCATAGAGTTGAGGGTTCATTTCTGGGTTCTCTATTCTGTTCCATTGGTCTATGTGTCTGTTTTTGTGCCAATACAAAAATGATTTTTTTTTGTCTCGATGATTACAGCTTTGTAATAGAGCTTGAAGTCTGGCATTGTGATGCCACCAGCTTTGGTTTTCTTTTGCAACATTCCCTTGGCTTTTCAGGATCTGTACAAATTTTAGGATTATTTGTTCCAGTTCTGTGAAAAATTTCGATGGTATTTTGATAGGGATTGCATTGAATGTGTAGATTGCTCTAGATAGCATAGACATTTTAACAATATTTGTTCTTCCAATCCATGACTATGAAATATTTTTCTATTTCTTTGTGTCTTCCTCAATTTCTTTCACAAGTATTCTGTAGTTTTTAGAGTACGGTACCTCTTTGGTTAGGTTTCTTCTTAGGTATCTTATAGTTTTTGGTACAATTGCAAATGGGATCAATTCCTTAATTTCTTTTTCTTCTGTCTCATTGTTAGTGTATGGAAATGCAACTGGTTTCTGTGCATTGATTTTTATATCCTGCCATGTTGCTGAATTGTTGTATGAGTTCTAGCAATTGGGGTGGAGTCTTTTGGGTTTTCCACATAAAGTATCATGTCATCTGACAAGAGTGAGAGTTTGACTTCTTTGCCAATCTGAATGCCTTTTATTTCTTTTTGTTGTCTGACTGCTGAGGCTAGGACTTCCAGTACTATGTTGAATAACAGAGGTGAGAGTGGACATCCCTGCCATGTTCCTGACCTTAGGGGAAAAGCTCTCTGTTTTTCCCTGTTGAGAATGGTACTCATTGTGGGCTTTTTGTAGATGGCTTTTATGATATTGAGGTACGTTCCCTCTATTCTTACACTGTGGAGAGTTTTAATCAAGAAAGGATGCTGTATTTTGTCAAATGCTTTTTTTGCATCAACTGAGAGGATCATATGTTTCTTATCTTTTATTAATGTGATCTATCACATTGATTGATTTGTGAATGTTGAACCACCCTTGCATCCCTGGAATAAATCCCACTTGGTCATGGTGAATAATCCTTTTAATGTACTGTTGGATCCTATTGGCTAGGATCTTGTTGAGTATTTTGGTATCCATGTTCATCAGGGATATTGGTCTGTAATTCTCCTTTTTTGGTGGGGACGTTGTCTAGTTTTGGGATCAAGGTAGTGCTAACCTCAGAACGAGTTTGGGAGTTTTCCTTCCCCTTCTATTTTTTGAAGCAGCTTCAGAAAAATATGTTATTAGTTCATCTTTAAATGTTTGGTAGAATCCCCTGGGAAGCCACCAACCCTGGACTCTTCTTTGTTGGGAGATTTTTGCTCACTGCTTCAATTTCCTTGCTGGTTATGGGTCAGTTCAGGTTTTCTATTTCTTCCTGTTTCAGTTTTGGTAGTTTAAAAAGAGCACGTATCATTTTTAATTCAGTTCCCAGTAATAGAAATTTAGCTTATGGTAAAAGGATGAACCATTCTTACATTTAACTATTTCATTCTCATGAAAGATGAACTCTGCAAACAGTCTATATTTAAGATTCTGGTTTTTGCACAAGATTCTGGATTTTGTCAACCTCATAGTATATAGACAAATACACAAGGTTATCACTTTAAATACTTTGATGTATTTTGACCAAGTCTATGTGGAGAAGTCTAGAAGATATAAATGAAACTCTATGATTATATCTAAATTTGGAGAAACTTCAGCTTGTTTTAATCAAATCAATCTTGAATTGTATACATGTGTGTATACCTGTTTAACTGAAGACTGATCCTGTATACTCCCAATCCAGACTCCTTGCACCAGGAAGGTTTTAAAAGGCCAAACCTCTCTGCCACAAATTATATAAATTATTTTTAAATTAGTTTTTAATGAAATTAATTTATCTATATTTAAAGAAAACCAAATTATTTTCTCCTGGTTTACAGATAAAGTTCTCACTTATTGTGCTAAACATTAACTCAAGTAGGAGTAAACGATTTTCAAGGGGAGAAATTGTTCTAAGAGCCTGTCGAAATAGTTGTATAACCACTGTATAACAGTTGTAGAATTTTTTTTACAAAGAGTAGAATTATTTTTTAATACATTTTTTAAAGAGGGCAAAGGACTCCTCATGTACCTAGTATTCATGCCACTATTCCCAATACATTAGCAACAGTAACCAAAATATGGACATAACTTGAAAATGTTCTAATCTGGTTCCATATTTAAGATATCTTAAAAAGTATCTCCTAAAGTTACAAATACCACATGAGGGCTGTTTATCACTAAAAATCTTCAGTGAGATCAATATAATTTTATTAATAAGTCTTCATACGACCCTGAACACAATAATAAACATCTTTCTTTAGCCAATTTTTATATTATAGTCCTATCTCACTACTATTACTATGAATAATAACTACCAAAAATCTGTACAATTTGCTGGGTACTCTGCTAAATGCTCTACATTCAGTATTATACTGAATTATAATTACAACTCTGAAACGTTGTATTACTATTGTTTGGTAGATAAAGAAACTGAGGCTTGGAAGTTAAAACCCAAAGACCTTTATTCAAGGTCCTGTTATTTCTTCACAGCTGAAGAGCCAGGGTTCATCCCTGTGTTGGCCTGACTCCAAAGCCACAGCATTAACCAACGCATTGCATCGTCCTCCTTTAATGAGTCAGCATCAGAACCTTCCTTTGATGAATCAGACTGTTTATCTTCCACCGGTCAATAGAATGTGGACAAGGTAGCATTTTCAAGATTTTCTTACAATTTTATTGGAAAGTATAATAGATTTAAGGATAAACTAACCTGATTTATAATCCCTATTATGCCACTGATTAGTCACATAAACATAGATGAGTCATAGTTTTTACGAGACTTTCTTTATCTGAAAAAATGGGATCATAATTCCTCATGGGGTGTATATAAGGATTACATGAACATAGCTTGTGATTGCACCTACTGTACTATTTCTCACGTGGTGGGTAATCACATGTTTATTGAATTTAACCCTATACTGAAACCAATTAAATTCACATCATAGAAAAAGAACCCAATGAGTGTCTGAAAAGACTAGGGATATGAAATCCACAAAAACACTTTGAGATTACATCTGAGTTTGATTTGGTTTTCATATTAAATGTACTACATTTGGTAAATTTCATTCCTGTAAATTTCCAAAGACACTTTATAAATTCAAAAGCTTTTGAAATATACCTGACACAAGAATAACCACAACAAAACTTTATGATGATTTGTTTCAGTTCTAAGTGGAAACTGGTGTCAGATACTATTAATGACTCAAAGATGGCATAAATCTTTCCCATAGAAGATTGCTGCTTTATCAAAAATTATCATTTATACAATGTACCACTAGTACAGAACCTCCTTGAGTTACCTCTGTAGTATATATTAACCTTTCTCATCTTTTTTCCCCAAGGGAAAATCTGACACTAATTGTTTGGCTTCCTACATTTCAAAAGTTGCTGTGACACATTTCTCAAAATGGGTTCCACATCCCATGAGATTTCTAGGGTTTGAAAGCAAAAAGAAAAAGAAAACCATGTGGTCAAAATACCTTGAATGGAGCATAAAGAGTGGTTTCTCCAGACCTTGTGAAATGAGAAGGAATGGCCATGTTGTTAACTGATTCCAGTGGCTGATGACCTCTGGAAATGATTTACCAAGTTAAAACCAAACAGAAGACATGGTGTGCGTGTCTCTCTCTCTCTCTCTCTCTCTCTCTCTCTGTGTGTGTGTGTTTAGAATAACACAGAGAATGAACTCACAAGTCATATATAAAGTTAGCTTTGTAACTAAGATTTATGACTTAAACAAATAACTGAAAACATTGAAATGCTACTGGCTTCTAATTTTACAATATTAAGCCACTAGCCAGCTGAGGGACCATGGGGATGAAGGCATTTAATCTCTCTAGACTCAGTGTGCTTATGAGCTGATGGGACAAGAAGGTCACTTCCAAAATTCAACTACTAACAAAGAAGTCCATGGATAGGATTAATCTTCATCTTCACATGCTCCTTAATTTTGTTTTGTAATCTTTCATCAATTTAATTAGAGTTCTACAGCCTGACATCCCTAGTAGAAGGATTAAAATAGGCCTACACTAGAGGTTGATTAGGACTTCAAACACAGCAGTGAAACCCTCATGAAAAAAAACCCTGAAAGCATAAGAAAAATTTATATTTTCCTGAATGCTTATAGTTGCACTAGTGAGGGATAGAGCTAACACATGGTGTGAATGGAAACAAACAGAAGAGAATGATACAAAATTCCAAAATAGCAATCCATTATCTTGACCCAGAGAAACTTGAATTAACACTTAAAATATCCAAAAAATAGCACTATTTCTCCTTGACACTATGCTTATCAAAGAGTCTTCCACTAGCGCTTTCTGCTCAATTGGCATCAGGGCTAAGTAATTAGGCAATGTCATTTACTGAGTGTCTACTACGCTATGAATCATAAGATGCTAAAGGATTAAAAGGAAAGTGTACGTGAGTCTATCATGCTTATACTCTAAGAGATGATGTATGGAAGCTTAACACTGTCTGTTCTTACATACTCATAAATGTTTATAAGTAAAGCAGAATAAGAAAACTAAGGTACCCAATTCTACTGTTGCACCTAATGATTTGTTTTCAATTTTATGTCCTGATATAACCAAGGACATGAGAAGCCATAAGCAAAAAAATGCTTGAATTTCCCCAGGTATGTATAGATTTCATAACTTAACATTTTTGTTGCTAGGAACTACCCTTATAAATATTTTTATTTGCTGATGCTTTAATCATATGATCTTAGGTTATTCACAATAGATCCATTAAAAATCTTTTTGAAAATCACTGTTTTTGCCAGATAGCTCTAACGAAGGCTTGAGGTTTCATTGTCCCTTTAAAAAAGCCTGCAAACTCAGGTCCCACTCATAGCCCCCTCCTGTGCGGTCTTCCACAAAATTTCCATCATTTGTACAGCGTGATCAGAGTAAGTCCCTGGCCCCAGCTGACTGACCTAGGGCCTGGTTCCTGACCCACAGACAGACAACTAAGGGCTGGCCATGAGCCCTGGAGAGGAGGTGTCTGGATGTAAAGCTCTCTCTAATGGATTGACCAAACCCAATCCTCTCCCTGCAGAAGTATAACAGATATTTGCAGAGAATCCAGAGGCCACGGTGAGGGAGAAGCAGGCAAGTACAAACACACAAAGAGAAAAGGCCATAAAAGGAGTTATGAGGCAGATGAAATCATGAGGGAGACAGAAGATGAGGAGAGAAAAGCAAGAGGAGGCCGGGAAGCAGACATGGTGCCCCAAGGGAGTTAGGCGAGGTCTGTAGAGCCGCTGTAGCACTTCAAACAATGCTGCTGAAACCTGAATGTTGATGAATTACCTACTCCAGTGAGGTGTGGCTCTGCCTGCTGAGACTGTTTACTTACTTCCCCATGTGTCCTTCTAGAAAATGTCACCTATTGAAGAGGAATGTGAAAGAGCAGATCACAGGTGCAGACATCTGACAAACTGAGTTCATATCCCAGTCCCACCATCATTAATACGACTCTAAGTGAGGCAAGGAATCTCTCTGAACCCACGTTCCACGCCCATAAAATGTAAATAAATAAAAGTACTAGCTTCATTGGTTATCATGATGATTAAGTAAAATAATGCACGTAAAGAGCCTAATACATTGCCTGACACAGAGTAAGTGCATGATAAATTACAGGCACTATGCTTATTTTTATTAAAAACCTAAGCACGTCTCTGATCATTGTAATCTGAACAAGCATCACACTTTTTCCTAAAAACATATATAAATAGGAGGGACAAATATACATAAAACCAGGCAAACCTATTTAGCACACAAACTCTAAATCTATGTATTTACAAATATATACAACTATTTGGTATCCAAAAGGTGGAAGAAGAAAGAATGATGTAAGGCAATATGGGTCAACGTTAATTCTGAAGATTCATATACTGGCTTGCTTGAAATCTTAGTTGTGCCAGGTATGCTTGCAATCTAGGGGGTTTGCCTGAGGGATGTGGGGGCTGATCCAGGGCAGAGATATGCCCACAAGAGGCAGTAATGCACAACAAGCTTTATTGGGTGGTGCCTGGACAGGGCTGCATGAGAAGTGGAAGTCCTTCACAGCAAGACTGTCCAGGGCGCCTGGGTGGCTCAGTCAGCTGAGTGGCTGACTCTTGGTTTTGGCTCAAGTCATGATCTCAGGGTTGTGGGATCAAGCCCTGTGTAGGGCTCCACGCTCAGTGCGGGGTCTGCTTGAGATTCTCTGCCTCTTCCTCTCCCTTTGCCCTTCCCCCCACTCACACATGCACACTCTCTTTCTAAAATAAATAAATATATAAAATCTCAAAACAAAAATAAAAACAAAAAACAAGAGGCTTAAGGAAAAGAAGCCATTCTCCAGAAAAAAAGGAGAGCAAGGGAACTCCCAGGAGAGAGGGAGCTTACATGCTAAGTGACTTCACTCAGAAGCATGAGAGGGAGTCTCTGGGTCAGAGAGCTCCAGAAGGGAGTAGCAGCCTGGGGAATTAAAACCACAAGGCCCTATCTTATCAATGGCCAACAGATGCTGGGTAAGGTTTCACAGAGTATGTAAAGCAGGCAGGCTGTAAATGGCTAAAACTCTGCTTGTATTTTTTATTTTTTTAGCAATTGAATGTGTAAAAATTTGAATTTAGTATCAATGGGCTACTGAGCTAACATTTTAGCCTACATACATGAGCAACTCAAGGACCAAAAGACAGAGGCCCCCTTTGGCTCATTTCTATAACAGCTTGACGTTTGGCTCTAAAAGGAAGAAACTGTAACACAGTTGACACTCACATTCCCCCTGTTCTGGAGAACAGGAAGGGCTGTGCCTGGTTCAGGCAAGGTCTAGGGTTGTGAGGTCAATCCACCTCACTGATTGTTAAAGCAGAAATGGATAGCATTCACTCTTGAGATTACACTTATAGTTGATGTTTTGTAAAACATGGATTTTAAAAGCCTGACAGTAGAGTCTATCAAACTTTGCGTGAAATGATTTGATTGTTCCATGAAAGTACCTTCTGGAACTTTCAGATAAAATCTCAAACACAAAACATTTTTAAGATCACTGTATCAGCCTTCCTTCTTTTAATCTTCGGTGGACTGGGAAGTGGCAGAAAGGAAAAATAAAAAGGAATTTCATGGAATGAAGTCACAGCTTCTCTAAAACCTCAATTACCCACTGGAGAAGACTTTCTCCATGTGTGAACACAAGACAACAATGTAGCCACGCCTTCTTGTTATCTGAAGCTACACCACTGCTTACATTTCCCTGTGGGAATGAAGGCCCAGAGAACCGGATGGAGCATTAGGCCAGGGGAGACCTGGTGCTGAGGCCAGCTGTCAGAGGGAGCAAAGCAAGCAGGCTTCCCCTGGGAAAGACGGAGCCCTGCTGCCTAAGAGTCTGATCTCACAAACCCTTAGTTTTCTCATCTTAAAAAAATAATAATCAATTGTAACAAAGTTACCACTGTAGTGCCTGATGTTAATAGTGGGGTGTGTTGGGGCAGGGATAAATGGGAACGCTCTATACTTTCCATTCTATTTTGCTAATAACCTAAAACTGCTCTAAAAAAATAAAGTACATATTTAAGAAAAGAGTAAAATCACCTTCCTCACAGAATGGTCAAGAGATCAAATCGGATATTGCACCTGGCTAGAAGATGTCCAAGGAGTACTGCTGGCCTCCATCCACACTACCTCCTCATTGCCCTCCTAGGCCACAAGAATTAAGCAGAGATAAGGGAGAACAGCCTGAAAAAAGAGGACACTTAGCTACACTCAGAGTAGGTAAGGCAATTCAGGGAGAAGTGAATTAACAGGATAGAAAAGGAAAGAGGCCAATGTCACGTACAGATGACAGAATGCAGAGCGTGGTATGACAGCATTTACAGAGACTGCAGGCCTGGAGTCTACCACAATTACAGCGTTTAGCATCCTCTAACAGGCACCAAGATGCACTGCAGACAGTCCTGGGAAGGATGCTCTCTTGACGCAGTGCTTCCCTGAGCAAGGCCTGAGTCTAGTACCCTTCTATCTGTCATTGCCCACTGAAGAAAAACCCTCCCAGCCATGACAGTTTCCAATTTTACCCCATATCAAATTAAAACATTCATTCATGAGCCTTGCTCAATTTATCTCTTTCAAATGCTGAAATAGATTAGTTCCCTGTCCCTTATTCCAAGGCTGCTAAAGTGTTCTGTTTCCAAGATTCTTTTTCCAAATGTTACAATGCCAATTGCTACTTATTGAGTACCTATTGGTGGTATGATGTGAATTATAAATGAGGATGGAGCAGGTCGCCAGATTTAGGAAATAAGAAAATTCCATGTGACATACTTACATAAAATACACATGTTTATCTGACATGCAAATTTTAACAGAGTCCTGTATTTCATCCAGCAACCCTAAGACAGAAGGACAGAACACATTCAATACCTGTTTCCGTGTCCAGGATCAGCTCCCTGGCTTGTGCCCTGCTCTACCATGGGCCTGAAAGAGGGACTGAAAACTCAAGGGCCAGACAGAAACAGAATGGCCAGGTCCAGAGCAACTGGGAATGATAGGGCAGGCGGTAAAACAGGGGTGAAGGCCGTGACTAAAGCCACTTTTAAAAAATACTAAGCTTGCTTTTAAGGTTTGAGCCAGGTTTTTGCGAGGTCTAGGGGGAAAAAAAAGTTTGTTAGCTAAAGAAAAAAAAATATATCTGTGAGCCACAGATCAGCCCACAGACCAGCAGTTTGCAGTGCAATCTCTGGCTTATGGGCACATGTCTAGATCTGACCGCTCTGTGTTTCGGTCTGCGGGCATATTGCTTACCCACATGCGCTCAGCAGGCAGCGCCTGGCCCACCTCTGGCACAGGCTGCAGTCACTGCCTGCTCTTGGACTGTGCTGGCCCCACCATCGGTCCTGTCCCTTTGCCAAGAATGACTGGAGTTAGCAAGGTCCTTGAGACCTGAGATGTATAAAGCACTATGCATACACTTCTCAGTAATTCTCTTCTGCTGGATTTCACATTTTAGAAAGCATTTACAATTTTAAATGCTCTGTTTTATAAATCAAACTGTAGGAGTTGAAAAGGAGGAAGTGACTGAACTTTGTCAATCATCTATCACAAGGTACCATAAGGGGATCCTGATAACAATTTACCACATACTTACTCTTCACAATGTCCCTGTGAGGTATTATTACCCCATTTTACAGGTAAGAAAGCTGAGGCCAAGCACAGGTGCAGAGGGAGAGCAAGGCTGTGAACTCACTAGTTCTGATTCTCACCACTATACCATTTAAGAGAGCCCCCACGTTTTTTTTCTGCTTGTCAACTTTTTTTTTTTGCTTTTTTAACATTTATTTATTTAGAGAGAGCACATGTGTGTGGGGGGAGGGGCATGGGGAGAGGGAGGGAGAGACTCTCAAGCAGACTCCTTGGAGCCAGGTGTGGGGCTCCATCTCACAACCCTGAGATGGTGACCTGAGCTGAAACCAAGAGTTGTATGCTTAACTGACTGAGCCACCCAGGCGCCCCTGCTTCTTGTCAAACTTAAGATAGTGAAACCCAGCCTCCAAGTCTTCCCGCTGCTCTGCATACACAGGGCAGCCCTCTCTGGGGTCCAAGGAGATAGCCAGGCCTGGCACCAAATGGCACTCACCAAACCAAGCTTGTGAGCCAGCTCAAGGAAAGAAGCTTGCAGCACTGCCTCTCCCTGTCTGCCTTGCATCCTTCGTGACCTTCCTTCCGCTCCACTTTGGTGCACCTTCCAGCTCTGTCCCCTGCTCTTCTCCTCCTGGCCCTGCAGACGACCTGCGCAGAGAAGATGGCCGCCCCACCCGTCACCGCCTCTCCTTCACACCAAGCTGCTGCCTGCACCTGCACCTGCTCTCTTCAGCTGCGCCAGTTCCTGAGCTTTATCACCACCACGGGGGCTACGCGTGGCCAGTTTTTCTTTCCTTTTCACCACTACTCTTCTTTCTTGTCTCCGTGTGAGCCATTTGTTTGTCACCAGGTACTTGAAGCTGCCTCGTAACCACTGAGGGGATATGCACATGTGCGTATTTTCTTCAGAGTCAGATGTCCTGAATTCTCCCACAGCCAATTTTAGTATACCCTTTTTTTTTTCTAAGACAGCAGAAGATACATAAAGGAGGAGTAATTATTTAATGCTATTGTATGAACCCCAATGGGCCACTGAGCATTAATTCCCCAGTGAACTGAAAGAGTGGTTAGCAGTAGCAATCTCTTTAGAAAAAGAGTCAGAATGCTTGATAAAGCCAGTTTTAAAAAATGAGAATTCTAGTTAATCACTACTTGTGAGGACAGATTGTCCTGTTTCTAAGAATTATCTTATTCCCCAAGAAAGAGCCAGTTTTTGTACAGCTAGCTCAGAGAACTGAATTGTTTGCTATTTAATGGTCCTCTTCCTTTGTGACCAAATTCTGACACTACTTTATAAAACTTCTGTGCTATTACCAAGTAGAGGAAGGTACAGGGCAAACAACAACAACAACAACAGCAAAATAAAACAAAATAAACAAAAACTGTAAACCACAAGAACTCCCAACTTGACTAAAATGTTTAATACATATCTCTGAAATATTCTAAGTGATAGTAAGTTAGCATCTCAAAAGTTAGAGGTTAGAAAAAGGTTTGTCGATATGTGAGTATTGAGTACATAGCTTTTTTGGGAAGAAGCATCGTTACTGAGAACGTTTTGCACATCGACAAGCTCTGCATCAGCTGAGGGTCTACCACTGGCAGTTATTTCCTCATCAAAAATATCAGTCTTGTGATTAATGACAACGGTCTCTTTATACAGATGTTGTCACTCAAGTTCAAAGGTTCAACCTCAGGGTTTTGAGTCTGATGGTTTTTAATTGACCTAAAACTGCATTCATTAGATTACCCTGGCTAAGACCTCTGTGGTCAATGGGAGGTCAGTGAGTGTTCCCTTGCTGGTCTGATGCCAGCTGATCTCCCCTGCCTGGTGCCCAGGAAAAGGGCTGGTCAGGCTTTTCCAAACTGGGAAGCATCAGCAGCTACAGATCTTTGCGAGCAATCAGGAAAAACTGCTGTCCCTTGTTGGGATATCATGAAGCTCTCTTTGTTCTAAAAGGAGATTTATTTTTCCATAGAAATATTTTTCCATAGAAAACAAATACTATTCTCATGGAGTGTCTCATCTCAAAAGATTTAAGTTTTAATATTTGTAATAAAAAGGCAAATCCAAACGTTCTTTTAACTCATGCATGTCATTCTACAGCTGCCAATTTTCACTACATTTATCTTTTTTGCACTAGTGACATAATGATTTTTTAGAACTGAAACATGCTCTCTTTAAGGGATTTGCTTACAGATTTGTCACGTTCATAATGACAGAGAACTTTTTGGTTTTTAATATTCCTTTTTTAAACTTTCCAAATACCATGATTTAGAACATAATTAATGATAAATGAAAAAAATTAGCTTGAAATTTATTTATTTATTTTTAAGTAAACAAACCAGCCCTAGGTAGTCAAACCTTGTTCTGCTTCTCTTAGCAAGAGGGTTACAGGGCACAAGTTATTCCTTTTTTTCCCCCTTCTTTCATGTATATATTCCTTGAATAGGCTTTATCTTTTAGAGCAGTTCTAGGTTCCCAGTGAGACTGAGCAAACAGTACAGAGATTTCCCATACACTCCCTGCCCGAACACCATACAACCACCTCCACTATCAATATCATGTGCCAGCAATGATACATTTGTTGTATCCATGAAGCTACATGACACATCATAATCACCCAAGTCCACAACTTACATTAGGGTTCACTCTTGTTCTTGCACATTCCATGGATTTTGAAAAATGTGTAACAACTTGTATCCACCACTACAGTATTATACAGAATAGTTTCACTACCATATAAATCCTCTGTGCTCTAGCTTTTCATCCCTACCCCCACCCCACTCATGAAACCAATGATCTTTTACTGTCTCCCCATTTTTGCCTTGTCCAGAATTTCATATAGTTGGAATTAGATAGTATATAGTCTTTTCATATTGGCTTTTTTAACTTAGTAAATATGCATTTGAGGTTCCTCCATGTCTGAATTTGCATGGCTTCCTAACTCATTTCATTTTAGAGACTGAATAACAGTCCATTGTCTGGATGTACGAAAGTTTATGTATCCATTCACCTTCTGAAGGACATCTTGATTGCTTCCAAATTTTGGCAATTAGGAATAAAGTTGCTAACAAAAAAGAAATGGCAGGACACAACTGTTTTCTTTCCAAATTAAAACCAGTTAAAAGATTATAGATTGTAATTTTCTAAGTTACTATTATTTGAAGGTAGAATGTATTAGTTATGAATGTATTAGTTATAAATGTCACACAGTATAGGAGAATAAGTTTTAAACCTTCTGAAATGATTACCCTTAAAATTGTTCATTATTAATGAATAGTTGGGATGCCCATTATCATTCTAGAATTCATGATTTTATATGATTCTAAAAGTAATCCTTCTGTATACTGGAGGTAACAGTTTTAGCCATTATCTGGGCATAGCAGTAATAAAAATGTTGTATTAAAAGGTGGTATTTTAAAAATTATTTGTGAAAAGCAATATTTATGTATACTAAATGCAGAAGCGCTGGTCCTGAGTACAGTCTTGGAGTAGCAACTAGTATTTCTACAAGACTTATAATCCATAATTGGTGCATCACATAAAGTACTTCCTCATCATCCTTAATAACAGAGCCAGCATTTATTGAACATTTATGTGTCAGGAAATATGTAGAGCACTTACATTCTCTCTCAGTCCTTTGCAACAACCCTGCAACGAAGGTAGTCTCCCCACTGAGATTCCCATTGCACAGATGAAGAAATCAAGAGGTTATGTAATTTCTCAGTGTCAGACCTCTAGCAAGTGGTGCAGGTTGGCTCTGAATTCAGGCTGACTCCGAAGCCTATGACATACTGTCTTGTACACTATCCTGAAGTAAACATATGACCCCTGCAATCTGGGGAATTTGCTTTCCAAATAAGCTTCCAAAAAACTATTAACTCATGTGTTACTGATACACCTCTTTGTATGTTTTCTATTACCTATTAAATTATTCTAGGGAAATTAAACTTTTTAATAGTGAAACTTTCAGGAACATGACATATAAAACCACCTTCTAATTTTTCTTTTTTTTGAAAACCTTCCGGATATAGAGGAGAAACATTATATTGGTAGATTAAGGAACTGAAATGAAAATAAGACAATCTCTTGCTTCTAGTGCCCTCTAGGATAAAGATATCTTACATACATTGAGAAAGAATCTTGCTTCACATTAACTTTAACCTAAAAGTGCCTTCCTTTGAAAGATGTTAATTCTTCTCTACTCAGACATCCTACAGTGCTCATAAGTTTATTCTTGGTTTCACAGTAGGTGACATTTTATCACCAATGGAACACCCTAATAATTTTGTTTTGTGGCTTTTGAAAAAAGACATATTACTCAATATGAGTTTAAATGTCAACAGCACACTATAAATTGCCCCTAAATTGGCAGCATCAGATTTTTCACTAAACACCTGCATTTAAAAAAGTAGAGATATTGATCATTTTTCAATGCTCTTTCTACTACAGATCCATTTAGACTTTTACTATGTAACTACGACTATAACTAGAGATAGAAAACAATTATCTTGGACTCTATGTGATATGATTTTTAAAGTAAGCATTAACATATAGTATGCTTATATCATTGATCATCCTATAAACTAAGATTCTCTATGGACTAAAGATCATCTGAGATGTTTTGTAAGTGATGGCAAGTATTTTCTGGGCTTGAAAATGCATTACTCTAACCATTCTGTTAGAACTTTAAAATCTGATAAAGCCTAATTTTTTTTCAAATGGTAGAAAAAAATAATCATCATTTATTCTGTTGCTGGATGGCAAGTGCCCAGCATTAAATATATGCCAAATTCAGTGACCTGTTAAAGTAGACTGCACTTCTTAGTATTAGCTTCGGGAACAAATGACTTCCAATTTTCTTCAGCTATTTTACAGCTTAAAGATCAGGCAAATACTTTCATAAATTTAAGAAGGAGGAAAAAAAGATGCCAAGTTTATCAGCAGAAATCAAATTATTTTACTATTCAAAAAGATGACACAAAACAATAATAAAAATGGGAACAATGAATCTATATTCTACCTATTGCAGATAATATAGGTTGACTTAGCCCAAAATCTCCTTCTCTTGTTTGTCTCCAGAACATGAGCTATAAAAGCCAAAGGTATGCTTTCCTAGCCTCCCCACAGCTCAAGGTGGCTCTGTGACAAAGCTCTGGCCAGTGAGACATTTGCTGATGTCTGCTGGCAGCTCTGCTTTGCCTCTTCTTTCTGCCTTGAATGAGGCATGATGTGAGCAGGTGAGCTGTCAGAGTGGCTATTCCGCTGCCATAAATGAGCGTAGGCTCAGGAGCACTGCAGAGGCATCATCCAACCAAGGCCCTCCCACCCCCCGTTATGTTTTAAGTTCACACTAAGGTTATTTTGCTAAGCATGTAAGGGAGGATTGTTATCATCAGGGAAAGGACAGGTGACACTGAGTCTGTCACTTGCCTCGCCCAAGCAACCTGGGGCTGTGTCGATGTGAGGGAGAGGAAATGAACTATTACCTTTAAGAAGATGGCCAAAAACTTTTTTGGTTTGTTTGTTTGTTTTTGCCTAGAATATCCTAAAAATGGAGCCAATGATGAACTAAGAAAAGGAGCAGAGTTTGGGAACAGCAGCTCATATTAACTGGATAACTGAATTAATTTTCACTTTGGGACTCGTGTGTGTGTGTGTACACATGTGCATGTGTATTTCATGTTTGGTCAGAAAAATGTGCCACCGTAAAACAGACTCTTCACTCTAGAGAACAAACTGAGGGTTGCTGAAGGGGAGGTGGGTGGGAGGGATGAGCTAACTGGGTGATGGGCACTGAGGAGGGCACTTGTTGGGATGAGCACTGGGTGTTTTATGTAAGTGCTGAATCACTAAATTCTACTCCTGAAACTAATATTACACTATGTGTCAACTAACTGAAATTTAAATAAAAACTTGAAATTAAAGGGAAAAAAAAACAACGAAGGTTATTGTAACTTAACTCATAGACTATCAACCACCAATGAATTTAACATCTGAGTCCCTATCTTTTGGTTGTTTTTTGAGTGATCAGATCAAAACTGGACTTATACCATACCCCCACTTAAGGGAAATAGGAAGTTTTTCTTTGCATTATTTATTTTCAAAATATTGCTTGGTAGCTGAAATTGCTCTAAACTGCTCTAAATGGTTGCATGATAATAAATCATATGATTTATCACAGAAATTATGGTAGTTGAGTCCTCTGTCCAAGCTTTAAATGACTGACATGTTACAGGGGCTATGGGGAGGGGCATAAATGGTTAACAAAATAGGTATGTAATCAGGGTTCCCGGATTCACCTACAAAACAGTTAACTTTACAGGACAATTTGACTTTTCTTTCCTCCACCTTGCTTGAAAAAAGTAAAATATTTCTTTAGAGTGGGATAAATTATTCAAATAAACATGGTTATCAGAGAAGACGACTACGTTGTATTTTTGGACAAAAATCTCAAATATTAGTTAAATTATCTTCTATAATATAATTATCCACAGCACTGGTAAAAACGGAATTACTCTAATACTTGCATCCCATTCTTGTTAACTATATTACATAGCTTAGTCTACCTGAAAAGGCCTCTCGTTAAAAAATATGTAGAAAGGTATTTTTACTTAATACTATGCTTCGAGTTAGTAAAACTAATAACACTAGCTGAAAAGTTTAATTGTTTATCTACTTTTATAGAGTTACATGGCTGAGTTACAATTTCTTTTTCTCAAAAGTAAAATTTCTCTCCCTCAAATATGTGTGTGTGTATATATATGAAAGAATACATTTCCCCCATGTTTTATTATAACTACACCAAATTTTGTTTAAAAGGTCAGTATACTTGTGATCTTCAACTACCAATTTCCATATAAAATTGGCCTTCTAACACTATGTATTTTCTTCTCATTGTTTGAACAATATTAGAATTCCATATCCTTCGTTTCTGGAAACGAGACTGTTGTTCCAAATAGAGAAGTATGACCTTCTACAGTTGACAGAAAATACCTTCCAAGTACTGAATATAAAATACTGTCCTTGGCTTAGGACTCTTTAACTTGATTTAAAATATCCTTGTTTAAAATGCTCCTCAGAACCAGAGAATATTTTGCCTTCTTCCAGGATGCTCTGTCAGGATTTATGAGGAATCTGTCCATCCTCCCCACTTCCTTAGTCCTGTCTTAGAAGAAGGATGCCCTTCCAGCAGCTAATTACTCATCTTTGAATTTACTGACAAAGATCTGAGGTCCTAGAATCTAATGGATCAAATGCATGGCCTGCAAATATTTATCCATGTTTGCCCACAGGAAACAGGCTGGGCAGAGGGGAGGGTGTTAGAGCGGCCTCAGCCCTCCTTCACACTGGCTGGCTCTGTAGAACATGCTCTCACAACAGGAAGCAGACCAAACTTTTGTCAGTCAGGCAGAGAGAAAATTCCGGGACAAATTGTTAGCAGCGGGGTGCAACTGCCTGCCTGTTCCAGTACTAGACTCTACGGACCCCAGTTCCAACTCCATTCCCACAGGTTCCTTTGTGCCTGGCTGACCCATTCATTCCTTCCACAAACA
This sequence comes from Ursus maritimus, assembly GCF_017311325.1. Lineage (NCBI taxonomy): Eukaryota > Metazoa > Chordata > Mammalia > Carnivora > Ursidae > Ursus > Ursus maritimus. The sequence continues at coordinate 28,669,876 of NW_024423675.1, forward strand.
TCTGAGCATTGAGAGCTACATAACCCACACTGCCTTCCGTGCCTGTCCACCAGGGGCTAACCTTTGCACAGGTGAATGTCTGTAAGTCTTATCAGTGCTCCTAAGTACTTCAGTTCTGGGTCTACTTCTGCTCTTCTGCTTTTTCTCCTCTCTGACTTGGATCTTTCGGTACTGGGCTCTGTTCAGCTTCGACCCATGACTACCATGATACACGGTGCTGGTATTCTTTGAAACCCAGACTCACACCTCAACTCTATTCTCAGGATTACTGGTAACCATCTCTTGTAAAGAAACTGCCTTCCTAGCATGGTCTCTAGTCTTTGGGCCCTGTTAACTACTGGCCTAGTCCATCAAATAAAATGCCACTATACGTGCTCACACGTATGTATACTTCCACAACGCCAGAAGCAAGTGCTGTGATGCTTGCTACTGAGCTGATCCCATTTACAAGGTGTTTTTGTTTTTTCTACTGAGTAACCTGCGTAGATGCTGATTCATTACAATGCAAGGTACCTCTCTCCTAAATCAAGAAATTCTTGATAGAGAAACTTAGGCATTCCTCCATGTTTTTCTAAGAGTTTTTCCAAAATGTCTTCAGCACAAGGGTCTAAATAGTGAAGGGGTAATTAAGATTTGGGTAATAGTCATTTCAAAATTGAAGGAAGGCTTTGACTACTTTTCAACTTCTATATAGCTCGATCTTTAGCGTGGTGCTCAAGGGCGTAGCCAAGTCTGCAGTGAGGTGGCTGCTGACAGATAAGGTTCTCTATTCTAACAGCCTGAGATCACAGCAAACAAGCTGGACTTTGTCCAAACCCTTGAAAGATGCCAATTACACTTCATCCCTCTTAATCACGAAGTCTGTGAAGAAGTAGTTATCACTGCTCTACCACTACTAGAGAGCGTCACAAAAACAAACCTGTGAAGTTTAACAAAAGACCACATTAAAAAATGTAATTCTGTTGGAAACCGCTTTTCCCAGTTTCTATCCCCGATGATAAAGTATGGCAGATATATGGTTTGTATGAAAAATGTTTTGTTTGCTCCTTTTAAATAAAGTGCTTGGGTGTTTCTCTTTGTACCCGTAGATTCAAAGTTGTAACATAATGACCCAAAAAAGGATGGAGTGGATATCAGTCCTCATTTCAATGAACACTTTCCTTTGGCTGACATTTATATAAACCAAGAATTTGTTAGCTACAATAAGAAAAATGTATTCTACTATAGTATGATCACAATCACATATTTTATCAATACTTAGCAAGTGTATTATGTAACATGAGATCAATTACCAAGTATTTTTGAGCTCCTAACTGGTTCCCAGCATGTCAGTTTCCTTCTGCTTAATCCATAACAATTCACATCTGGAGGCTGATGCTGTGTTTGTGTCTTGTAGTTATGTCTCTCCAGGTAGACAACAGAGTGGAAAGTATGGGAATGCACCCAGATTCTTTCCTTTCCTTCCCAGGATGTCAGGCGAACCAGCTCTCTGTACCCACTGGTAATGCAGAGATTGATGACTAACAGACCCGATCATCTGAAGGACAAATTCTGGGACAAATAGATAGTGAGAAAGACAACTCAAAGAGCTAAACTTGAGGTGGAGGTGACAGGGGGTAGGTGTGGTGGAGAGAAAAGATTAGTTGGAGAATACGCTAAATAACTAGTTATGTATAAGAAGGGGATGGGAGGGAGTGAAGACACAAACACACAAACTTTATATAATAGAAGTAAAAATGACACTGGCAAAAACATTTCAGGGCTTCCAAACCATACACTACAATGTAGGTAAATTCAAAACAGGTAACTGCAATGGGTACTTATCTTGACTATTACTGTGTTTCAATGTACACAGTAACAGCAAGTCCCCAGATTCAAGTAATTTCTTTCCTATGATCACCAGAAGAAAGTTCACTGGAAAACTAGGAAATTAAGAAAATTAAAAATTTCACTCAAATTTTCATGGGAACAGAGTATTTCTAATCCCTAATTGAGTATTCAAGGGGTTATGCACACTCTTGTGAAATCTGTGTTACATATAAAAAGAGACAAATATACACAAAAGTTTAACACCAGAAGATGTTTTTTCTTTTTATTTTATTGTAAAACTCAGAGCACATGGCTATCAGGCATGAGTATCTTCAGTGTTAAAAGTCACTAAGGAAACATGACTATCTTACTTGCAGATGAAGTTGTTACTAAAACCATAAAAGGCCACTGGTTTAAAACATGGTTTCTCAACCTCAGTACTATTGACATTTGGGGTAGATAATTCTTTGTTGTAGGGACTGTCCTGTGTTCTGCTGGATGTTTACCAGTATCCCTAGTTTCTACCCATTAGATGCCCTGTAGCACATACCCCCAGATGTGACAGCCAATGTCTCCAGACATTGCCAAATGTCCCGTGGTGGGGGTGGATGAAGGCAAAATAGCCCCAGTTGAGAACCAATGGTTAAAACAAATAGTTCCATTAGAATAATAATCCAAATACTTTTACAGGACTATGTACTAGGCACAATTCAATTTAATCCTCAATAAAAACTCTTATGAAGTAGGGTCTATTTTAGCCCCCCTTTTACAGATGCGGAAACTGCGGTACAGAGAGGTTAAGTTACTTGCCCAAGGTCACTGGACATAAGAGTGGCAGGAAGGGAAGTCAAACACAAGGGATCTGGCGCCAGAGTATGTGCTCCTAATTTCTACCTGATACCTTTCCTTCCAGAACGTCAGGCGAACCAGCTGATAGAGGCAGAATGCATACAAATCAGAATTATTTTTCATTCAAGATTTTTAGTAGTCTTATAACATTGGGCATCTTCTATATCCTAGTGAGTTCAGAAGAGTCATTTGTAAAACAGGAACCATAAAGAGATTAAAACAAGATACTTTATCAAAGGTACTTAGGCCTCAAAAAGTTCTAAGAATAATGAATAGAATATTCCTATTTATCCCTACTCTTTACATGTGGATCTATCTTTGGTTTCTCTTCCCTATTTACCTGCATACAGCAATTAGAACCAGTTATACAAAGAAACTACTATACAACCTGGCTGCTTCTGCTTTGGGTTACCCCTACTGGTAACCTGAAGCACAGAACACAGGCTGATCACAAACCATAGCAACAGGCCATGCGATTTGCCGAGGGCTGTTGCGTCGCTCCCGTATGTGGGCTGCACTGGGCTTCACAGACTGCATCGCTCATAGTATCCACAGACAGCAAGGAGAAATCCCCCCAAAGATGTCCACCTCCTAATCCCTGGACCTGTGAAATGTAATTTTACAATGCAAAAAGAAGAGTTTGCAGATGTAATGAAAGTTACATCTAATTATCTGAGGATAAGTAAGGTAACCTTAAAACACAGAGATAAGCCTGGATGATCTAGGTGGAGCCCATCTAGTCACCCGAGGCCTTGGAAACAGAGAATGTTCTTTGTCTGGAGGCAGAAGAGATGCAGCAGAAGGGAAAGTCCAAGATTTGGCTGAGTGGCACTCGAGGTGACGTTGTCAGTTTGAAAACGGAGAGGCAATGGGAACAGGAGTGCAGGCAGCCTTGAGGAGCTGAGAGGCTCCTCACTGACAGCCAGCAAAGAAATTGGGACCTCAGCCCTGCAGTTGCAAGGACCTGAATTTCTCCAAAAACCTGAACGAGCCTCTAAGCGGATTCTCCTTCAGTGCCTCCAGGTAAGGGCCCGGGCTGCCTTCATTTGGCCTTACGAGACCCAGTGCAGAGAAACATACAAGCCCACTCACTCTGACCTACAGAACTGCGAGACATTAATTTATATTGTTTGAAGCATCTACGTTTGTGATAATTTGCTAGAGCAACGAGAGAAAAGAAACACAGCACACGACGTGCTTGAACAAGGAGAACAGTAACGCACGCGCTGCCGCACCACGGATTACCAAGGCGCAGACAAGGGTTCAGAAACCTGCTCTTTCGACCCCCACACTATTTCTTTCAATGATAAATATCTGCATCATCCTGGAAGCAAATGGTTTTACATCCATTTACTCACTGGCTCCTCACAACAGCCATGAAAGCTGTTTACAGACGAGAAAGGCTCAAAGGCATTGTGTACTGACACAGGGTTGGACCGTTAATAAGTGACAAAGCCACGTGCTTTTTTATCTCTTTGCCTTTGCATGTGCTGCCTTTAACAGTAAAAATGTAGCAAGTATAGAGGATTAAACAAAGCAAGGCATAAAAGCACAGAAAGGCAAATGATTTTCTGCTGAGGGGAAATAGGTAAGAATTTGTGGAACTAGTAAGATTTATGTTGGGTCTGGATGCACAGGTAGGATTTCCAAAGATTGAATGCTAAAATGTGATTTTTTTTTTTAAACATGGAATCAAATTCTGGTGTGTGTGTGTGTGTGTGTGTGTGTGTGTGTGTGTGAACTGGTCACCATTAAAGTTAAAGTGTTTGGGCTTTATTCCGGTATGAAGCAGCGCTGAGAGGTTGTTAAATAGAGAGCATCTCCGGGTAGGTACATTTGATTAATGAACCAGTATTTCACAGGTATGTTTGTATCACAGTTAATGGAACAACATGAAAATGCCGGTGAATTGTCATTTCAAGGACACAGAATTTTCTGTAGTGAAAATACAGCAGAACCCCAGACAATTTTCCTCTAACAAGTAGTCCTATGACAAAGACACTTCCAATAAGATAAATGCAGCTGGATGCAGCAGAGATGGAGGGACCCCTCTGTGTAGCCAGGCAACCCTGTCTTCTCCAAAACTCAGGAGGCTCTGTGCATGGCTATACTGGTACTAAAAATCAATACTCCACCCCTTGGCCACAGCTGATTAGACACCTAACTACAGCTGGGTCAGACCCTCCATTCTGGGAATTTGGAATTGAGTCTCTGAGACGCTTTTTGGAATAATAGTACTTAACTCAATGTAAACTAAAGGACTGAGTCATAGAGAACTTGTTTTCAGGGGAAAGAATAAAGCAGATATATCTAGAGACAAAAGATCAAGTAACCCAGGATAAGAAACTGGAGGGGGAATAGCGGTCTTGGTACTAGGTGGCTTCCAGATTCCTTGTTCTACGCCCTGTGATGTCTTGCTGCATTTCTTGACTTGGATCCGTGAGATACCCTCTCTTATCTTTACAATAAATATCCCTCCCCACTTATTTCAACTTAAATTGAGTGGATTTCTATTCTTACAAACAAATGATCCTTGCATCAAATTCTCAGAAAAAGCACTTGGGACCATGTGTCTTTTCTCTGTTCCAAACACTTGGGAAAACCCGAAGACTAGGTCAATCTACTTGTCTGCCTTCTTCAAATATGTCAGAGCGGCTGAATCCTGCTAAAGAAGATCAAACAAGTGAACAGATGGGTCCATCCCAGAGCCATGGCTGCCACCCCAACTGTGTGCCAGCAAGCCTCCTGTTTCTCTAGTCACCCTTCTTGTTGTCCCTAGGCATCTTGCAGCTACCACCCCAACCTCCAGTTCCAACCATTGTGGCCTTCTGGAAAGAACTGCCTCTGTACTTCCCTACCTCACCGGCCACAGAGCCTGCTCCAGTACGGGGCCGATTTCTGCCAGCTAGTTACCAAATCCAAAGGCCAATTCTTAGTCCCTGTTTCTCAGCATCATTTGACACTGCTGAGACTCACAACCTAAAATGTTAAATACCTAAAAATGCCCCAGGGTGCCACACTCTGCTAGTTTTTTCTTTCTGTGCTTCTGATGTCCTTGCCTGTTGTCTCTTCCTCTGTGTATCCCTTAAATGTTCATGTTCCTCAGGCTTCAGGTCCTGGACTCTTGTAATAGGACACTCTGTCCTGGAGGGAGTTTATCTACTTCCGTGGCCTAACAGTCTTAAGATGAGTATCTCTAGTTCAGTCCTGTCTTTGCAGTGTTTACTGTGTATTTCCAATGGCCTGTGAGATCTTTCTCATTTAATGCAAAACACCCCAAACCAAACCCACCTTACCTCTCTCCTCTTCTCCTTTGCCTGGGTCCCCCCCCCCCATTACCCCATGTAAAAGAACCAGGAACCCAAGTACCCTCTTCGACTTGACTCTACTTCCTCCTTCCACTTCCCTATAAATGTTCCCAAAGTTCTGTAAATGTGATCTTTTAAATATCTCAAGGATCTGTCCACTTTGGCTCTCCCCACCATCCCTGTATTAAGTAACCCATCATCACCTCTCACCTCGATTACTGGAAAGCCTCACGTGTGTCTGACTCCAGCCTTATCCAAAAATGCAAATTTGGTATTAAAAATGCAAATTTGATATTATTTGTTCAGTGTATCATCACTTAGGACCAAGTAAACATGCTTTGTTGTTACTTCTACACAAAATCTGAGTGCTGAGTCAGTAACAGTGCTTACTTTGACTCACAAATCTTTTTTGGTAATATACTTCATTATGAATTTAAAATTAATATTTCACTTCTGTTAGTATGGTCCTACTTTATGAACTGTCTCCCTTAAAAGTTAAATAATTGCAAGATTATTTATTCTAAAATTCAGAAGTCATAGTTGCCCCAGGACTGAGGGGTGAAAAGGAAGCACATTTAGACTTCCTGTCAGAGACTGACTGACTTCTCTCCATCTTGACTTAAACAACTTTCCGGAACTTCCAATTATTTTCATTAATGCTTTAAGTATTATTTTCAATAATTATATACACACAACCCTGTATATGTTATGTATAAACATATCATTAAGGTATGTACACATACATTAATACACACTAATAAACATGTGCTTCATGTTCAACACAATATTATTAAGAGAAGCTTTTTCAAACAAACTGATCATGGGTTTTACTTTCAGAGTAAGTGTAAAAACAAACCAAAACAACAACTAAAGAACTAAAAACCAAAATGAAAACAAACAAAAACAAAACGCCAGGCTAAAATGGAACACCGTCAACCCTCATGCTCCTGTCTCCCCTCTCCTTCCCGGGCAAAGGAGTGACTTTGTGACTCCCAGTTCTTTAGTCACAATGGGTAAGATCCTCAAGGATGCCAAGGCAAGAGGAGGTGGGTGCGTTTGCCGGGAGTGAATGCAGTCGTGGGAGGAGGGTGTGTGTCAGACAGACCCAACGCCAAATCCCAGGTGAGGCACCCAGGACCTCTGGAACCCCAGGAAATTTGCATGACCCTTTTTGGCCTCAATTTACTATGTATAAAATGGGGGAAATAATACCAAATTACAGGGTTGTTCTGAGAATGCAGTGAGTTTATGTATGTAAAGTGGTTAGCACAGTACCTAACAAGAAACAAACACTCAACAATGGTATGCTGTAATTACTTTCATATTTTTCACCACTCTAGAATTAAAATTACAGATAAAAGAGACAAAAATCTATGCAAAGATGAGATTGTAAAAATCTAGTTATTGGTTGTTTTAATTATATATAGATCAGGCTACACAGAAAATCACTTAAAGAAACTATTCTCAGAACAAGAAGAATAACATGCATTCTACTGGGAGAAAGAAGGAAGCATATTATAGAGGATAAGTAAGAAGGAGTACTTTTTATTAAATGTGTGGTCTTAACTGCTCCCTCTATTTTAAACCTAGAGAAGAAGAGAAAATTATCAGGTGTTGTTATTGTTGTTTTTCTTCAGCAAATTAATAGCTGAAGTTTAAAGAGTCAATTAAAGAATAAATAAGTTATTTTAAATATTCAGGCAAAATTCTGTTTAGGAACTGGGGTCTTCTTATATAATGAAGGGAAACTCTAGGATTCATTATATACAGACGTTCTCTTTTATGACCACTAACGTGCTCTGTGCCCCTGGGGTTTGTGAAGACAGGGAACTCCAGGCTGAAGTACGGGAGTGGTGGTCTCACCCAGGGATGGAGGAAGAGCCATCCCTCCTGCCAGTTTTGCCAGTTTCGTTTGCCACCTTGAGACCAGCTCTTGAAAGTGCTGTCTGCAAAAATCCCCCAGTGCTTTGGAAAGCCCTAACAACTCTATGGTGAGGCCTGCGATTTCGAATCAATCAAAGGCATTCTGTCCTGAGACAGCCTTCCAGCAATTCCGCTGAGAACCAAAGGCCCACAGATATGCTAACCAATCATGTAACCAGAGAGTTTTCTCCCTTAGGAATTCTGAAACCTAGCAGCAAGTGCCCCACAGGTCAGGGAAAAGGTGATCTGTCTGTGCACCAGCGCTAATGTCTGGAGTTCACGTCTCAAGCTTCCAGGAAAGCGAGAGTGCTTAGTCCCCTCTGACAAGCACAGTCACTTCGCGATGATTAAGGTGACTGGTCTAACATATACAGTCCCACTTCTGCTACTCTTCTGCTATCCGCCTTCGTGTCATTAGGTCCACCTCTCTGTGAGAGAAGACACAAAAGGACGGAAGAGGATTAATAGCATGGGTAGAAAATATAAAAGAAAAAGACAGCTAAATTAAGACAGCTAAAACTAATACTTGATTACCTGTGGCGTATTTGGGTGTAAAATCCTAAACCTCTGTTACCACATTACAGCCAAAGTAGAGGAGTTAGGGCAAAGCTTTTATTTATCAAGAACACCTACACCCAGATTCCTTTTCCTAGAGAGAAATCTATAGTCGGTTAACTCAAACCTTGTATTACAGTTTGTTAAACTTCTAGCCCCCAAAGAAGTCCTTTCTAAGTGCCTAAATTCTAATGCCTTTACCTTATGCAAAGCTGGGTTGTAATTCTCCAGATCACAGGTGGGTGGAGAACTACAACCACAGAAGCAAGTACACTGAATCCCAGATTTACAGGCAGGTTCTAACGGAACTACATTAAAGAAGCATTAAGACAGAAACAGATGAGCGGCATTTCCCCCAAGGGCGACTGGTTTTAAACCTCTGTATTTTCAGTTCATCACACTATGCTCTATCTTGGAATAGGACTCTTTCCTATTTATAAAATTACTGTCTATTTGATTTCAATCAATTGTGGAAACATTGACAAGGCTTGGGAAATGCAGGTATCTTTTGATTTTAACTTTTCCTGTTTTCCTCACCACCGATGGCAAGCAGATTTAAAATCCTAAGGCTGAAAAAACAGATTGGGGGGGTGGCATTAAAAAAAGAGCTAGAGATAAAGGAGACTAAAATATACTCGGGGTCAGCAAAGAATACCTTTACCTTCCTACATTAATCAGTTTTTATTAAATAAATCCTACTCTGAAATCTAACTTAAAAATTAAAAATAATACCATAGGTCAAAAGCTTTCTATTATTTTAGGTTGAATCATAAGAACTCAGGACAAAATTCAGGCAAAATGTTCTTCAGAAAGTCTTTAAGAATATAATGTTCCAATAAAAGGAAGTAAACTTTGAGAACATTAGTTGATGTTCTGTTTCCAAATCTAATCCTCCAGGCATAAACTACAAAGTTAATAAAGAGCAGATTAAAACCAACCAAGAACAAATTATTAATTCCGTTTTCCATTTCGCTCTTCAATTCTTATTTTAAATGCACAAGGAATCTCTGCCGTTAAAGCTGCAGCAGCTCTAATAATCAACGGATCTTATCACAAAGGGGGTAGATACTTTCTAAATGAAAGCACCATATGCCTAATTATGGAGCTAAATTTATACATGTAGCTATCTCTGAATGAAACATTTTCAGCCTTTCAGCTCACAGAATATTTCTTTCCATGCCCTTAAGGTAGTTCCCCAGATTTCATTCTTCTCCTTTTTTCCCTCTCCCCCAGTCAGCGCACCAGGCCAGGAAGCCAGAGGTAACTGGACACCGACGAACGGTCACACTCCCATGGTCTTAAGGATGAGCATCGCTCCGATAAGATGACAATTGAAACGAGGCGAAAGAATGCTTACTTTCCTGCCACAGGAAACAGGAATTTTGGCAACAACAACTGAGTAGGGAGGTAACAGCAGAAAATACAAGCTAGTATTGGTTAGTGCAACAATACTGCAGCCAAAGCTTCCTTTGCTTTCCTGGAAATGACTTCTCAAATCCAGTTACTTACCGACAACCTTTTTCTCAACAAAAGTCCAAGCTTATTACTCTAAATAATCCCTAGTTCCTGATAAATAAATACTATTTATTGAATAATGAATGCTATGTGCCAGGCATTATGCTGAGAGATTCACAGATACATTTCCTACTTGAATTCTCACAATGACTCTGCACCAAGAGAAATGTTAGCCCCATTTCACAGGTGTGGAAAGGGAGGCCCAGAGGGTTTGTACTCTGCCGGTGCTTCACAGTCTGACTAGAATTCTGGTGATATACTTAAATTGTTCCTCAGTTTGGTTACACTTAAGACAAACTGCCTTCCATTGTTATATTCTGGGCGGTGAACCTATAGTATAGAAAAAGGTGTCTCCACCCTTAAGGGGTCTATATCTAGTTGGAAGATAACATATATGCCCATGAAATGAGCAAACCCACAGGGCAGAGCCAGAAATAACAAATGCCATGGAAATCTGGAAAAGGGAGAGAGATCAGTAAGTGTTGGGAATGTGAGAAAGGGCTTCACGGAGGACACAGATGCTGAGCAAGTAAGAGGACATTCCAGTTGAGAGGAATAAACCAAACAAGGCAAAGCCCTTAATTAGCTGTGTTTTGGAGATGGTAACTACGCAAGTTTAGCTAAAGCAGTGTAGTGTAACTCAGGCTAAAGTCCCTCCTTATTTAAGAGCTGTGACTCAAGAAGCAAACTGGGGCAGATTTAGAGAAGACCACACCAGCTTAAGGAATAGAGACTGCATTCTAGAGCAATGTTTTTCACACTCTGGTCACTGGATCAGCTGTTATCAGTCACCCGGGAACATGTTAAAAATACAAATTCTGGGGCCCATTCAGATCTACTGAATCAGAAACTCTGGGGGCAGTGCCTAGCAATGTGTGTGCGTTGACTTGCCCTCTGAGGGATTCTGAAGCCGGCTGGAGTTTGAATCCCTACTCCACAGGATAGGTGACTTGAGAGAAGTGATATTTTAGGAAGATTAATCTAATAGTGATCTACAGAATGAATTGGAAAAGGGACCATTTACAAATTCATAAAACCCACAGAGCTTCTACCGTGCAATTATTTATACGAGCCCTTTTCAGGAGCTACAAAATATTTAACTGGGAAAAAGAAGACTAAGGTTCTTTCCCAAAATATCATACCTTCTTACAGAGAAAATTTTTATTAAATTCTAATTTCTCTAGTGGAAAATAACCTCTAACCTATTACTTTTCATTTCAGTGTGGTACTGTAAACATTACTTATAAAAACATCATTGTTTCAAAAATATTTGCCTGGGGGGCAGGGGGGACCCAAACCAACTTTAATTGGGTGTCTCATGTATAAAACTGAAACCTAAGAAAAATGACAACTCTTATTAAATGTAGTCCACAACTCTAGATAATAATGAACAGAAATGATTGAGGACTCTACCTAATTTCAAAATCACACACCTGAAAAACAAAATATTGAGTATAAATATTAAGCAGGCTAACTTTTAAATAGAACAAACTTTTATATTCAATTAAGTGTTGACTTTTAAAGGAATATTGCAAGTATTTACATTTATTCCAGCAATGTTACATCTGCCCAAAAGATTTTTTATGAGCAACCTGCACAGCCAGTTTATGAGTCATACAAGAAAGTGCATTCAGTTTTTCATTTTATAAATCATTGTGAAAACAACTTTAAAACGGGTAAAGGTATTTCCTACATTGATTGATCTCTATTCACTAGATCTGGTTCTGAATGACTTTTGACTGTTACAAAATATCAAGCTTTCCCTCAAAAGACAATGGCTTATAGCCTATGAGGATACACAGAAGGGGCTTCAAAGATGAGTGGACACCATTTTTGGTTTCTGGGATTATATAAAGTGGGGGTATGTGTGTCACACTTAACCTGAATAACTCCTCTTGGTATGTTTGCTTAAACAAGCACATTCATTCAACAAATATTTACTGAGTCCAATTAGGGGCAAGGCCCAGGGTTAGCTGACCCACTGGGTGCGTAAGGGGGAGGTTCTTTATCTTGCTCTCAACATGGCAGTCCTGGAAGAGATTCAGGACTATGAAGAGCCCATGTTACAGAGATTCTGTACTCTTGGAGGGAGAGAAAACAAGCACTTCTAACCTGTGCTATGGCTTTATCTTATTACTGATAGAACACTTAATAGATCGTAATTTTTATTCACCCTAACTGCTAAAGCAGCTTAATGCAGTGGTTAATAAATCATCTTCATTTTTTATGCTCCTCAAATTGCCCAACCCATCTGACTTCCTATTTGTTGGTGTTGGGGTTGTTTTTAAGCTTCTGAGTTTTTCATCATGCATTCTAAACTAAGTAACTCCTAGGAGGCATAAATAATGAAGACTAACCAAAATGTTTAATATGAGTACACAATGTATTAAATATATGCCAATTACTACATAAAGTTCCTTTTACACTTAATAAGAATGCCTTATAAAATTGCTGACCTGGGCTAATAACTCCTGAAAACACAGTATGGACTGTTGAAGCATTTCTAATTATGAGATGAAAACCTGTAGTTGACTAGATACATTATAACATTCGACACTGCTAGTTGACTACAAAAATAACATGTCTCAGAGAACAGCATCCTAAATATTCTAAAATTACTATCATCTCAAGCCACAATTTATAAAAATAATATAGTACATTTATGTCAATCATTATTCACCGTGTTAACGCAGTCTTAAAGCCAAATTTAAACAGTTCTGGCGTTTGGCAGACTTTTATGAATTAACCAAGGTCAGAATAAAAATACACTTTGAAATGTGCAGCTCCTCACTATCTTAAAAATGCATGACTAAAAACACACTCTTTGAAGGAGTAGCAAAAAAAAAAAAAAAAGAGCCCAAACCTCATAAACAAATCAAGCTTTTCTTTTATTCTCAAGATACCTTAAACAAAATGCATATTTATCATATTTAAAACACCAAAGGCCTCTAACATATGACATATAATGTAATTTTCCTTCTGTAAGAATTCAGCTTTGTAAGACCATTTTCTGGCATCACTAAAATCACTTCTGAAATTCTATTTGGACTATTTTTGATCTTCAACTATAAACTTAAAATATTGGAAACCATCCTGATGAATTCTGAAAAAAAGAAGGGTCCCTCACACCTTCCCCAGATCTTCAGAGAGGCCAATACTTTCCTCAACTATCTGATGCAAAAGCCCAACTATAACCTAACAATGAATATGAGCTGATGGGAGATGGCTGGGTCTTAGCTGAGGAAAAGTGGACTGTTCCCAAGGTGCCTGGTAAGTCCTCTTATCAATAAAGAGTACTTTTTATCCTAAGAGACCAACCCAGGGAAGAAGCAAATTTTGTTGTAAGTTGGGGTTTTTTGTTTTTTGTTTTTTTGGTTTTTGTTTGTTTGTTTTTAAATAAAATACTGTATATCACCTTACAGGCCCTTGCCTCCTTTGGGAGCCCATGTCCACCAGCCAGCTTGTTAGATCTACTTTCTCCAATGGACACCCCACTCCCTAGGCTTCCATACTTTGCCTTTACCCCAAATCCTGCCCCTTTAATAACTTGTTCTTTTTTTTTTTAATTTTTTTTTAAAGATTATTTATTTATTTATTCGACAGGATAGAGACAGCCAGCGAGAGAGGGAACACAAGCAGGGGGAGTGGGAGAGGAAGAAGCAAGCTCATAGTGGAGGAGCCTGATGTGGGGCTCGATCCCACAACGCCGGGATCACGCCCTGAGCCGAAGGCAGACGCTTAACCGCTGTGCCACCCAGGCGCCTCAAATAACTTCCTTGTTCTATCCAACTCACAATGAGGAAATGCAACTAGTCAACCAACACAGAAGAAAATGTTGCTCAAAGAAAAGCAAATTAAATACACAGATACTGTTTCATCACCTATGAAATTTACAAAGATTCAACAGACTACATTCACTATATTACAAGTGAAAGTAAAAATTGTTTCTGGAAAGTAATCCCTCAAAATGTACTATGATCCTTTGACCCATTCATTTCCTCTTTCAGGAATTCAAGGGGAAATCCTACTTATGTGGTCAGGGCAATGAAAAACAAGATGGAAACCTAACGGCCAAAGGTGTTTATCTCAGCATATTTTTTTGAAAACAAAAAACTGGAAATAGGGGCGCCTGGGTGGCACAGCGGTTAAGCGTCTGCCTTCGGCTCAGGGCGTGATCCCGGCGTTACGGGATCGAGCCCCACGTCAGGCTCCTCAGCTATGAGCCTGCTTCTTCCTCTCCCACTCCCCTGCTGTGTTCCCTCTCTCGCTGGCTGTCTCTCTCTGTCGAATAAATAAATAAAATCTTTAAAAAAAAAAAAAAAAACTGGAAATAATCTAAATGTGCAGGTCCAAGGGAATGGTTAAATAAACTATGATGCTTCTATTTCATATATTATGCTATCATAAAATGACACTTCAAAAGAAAATGAAAAAACACACATATATACAGTGTGGTTATAACTGTGGGGGAAAAAACTCCTATATGTTGGGGCGGAGTAGTGTTCATATTACCTGTGACTAAGTGATAGGAATGTGAAGGATATATTTTTCTTTTTTCTATTCCTGTGTACTTTCAAAATGTTTTTTTCCTAAACCAGCATTAGTTTGCAAATAAATAAGACAATGAAAGACACTTCCTTCTTCTACAAAACTATTCTCACCGTTGCTAAGACAAATCTCAATATATAATAATTTCTGCTGGGCAACTTGAGTGATATACTTTTAACAGCAGCCTTTAAGAAGCAATACATCAACAAAAGGGAGGCACTGATGGTGAAATTTCAGGCAGCTGGGAGTGAGATTTTGCTACTGGGAACACACCCCTGTGCTTCCTTAATCATTCTACAGAGCTGTCCTTTTGCCTTATGCCCTGATAGAGATACAGGGAGGAAACACACCCTTTTAGCAGCTCCAGCACATGTTCTTGTGAAAGGGGAACTAGGGTCAGACAATCACGCCCACACATCAGTTCAGGGAAGCTGGACTAAAGCTGGACTTGGCCACCCCCAGCATGGGCAATACATAAGCCTTTGCGTCCTATCCATGGGCCCTCTGGTCCCTTAGAAGAATCAAGTGCTCCTCATAGGACTTTGAACAAAGACCATTCAGTGAGAAAGGATTGGGTAGATAAAGTTTCCAGCAGTATCTCATGGTCTTTGCATGGCCTGAATTCACTGTCCCCCACAGTCGTTCACAGGTCTGTGTCCATGCCCCACGGCCAGACCCTTCCATCCCCACCCATGCTGCTGCAAAGATGCTGTTAGTGCGTGGTGTGCTGTTATCAGACCACCCCTGAGGAAGCCGGCATCCTTCCTCAGGTTCTCACCCCTCTCTTCCATGCTTCCTCTCCCACTGAGCGCCCTCACGGGAAGGACTGGGGACAGGACGGTCCAGTGGGAGACCCACATACAAAAGCAAGAAGACATGCAAATTAAAGTTACTATAATAAGGCCTGCGTGTCACTAAAGGCAAGGATGTAGAGCAAGAGTGATGAGAACACAGTGGGGCCTTTCGGGGACTGGGCCTTTGATAAGCTTAATAACCAGGGAGACGAATGGACTGACAGAAAAAAGGAAGTGAGGGAGGCATTCTAGTTACAAAAGGCAAGTGAACACAAAGGATGGTGGGCTTTTTAATTTTATTATCTCTGTTCTGGATTATCTGCAGGACTGCTGGGCTCTAACGTACCTAAAGCAACTGCTTCAAGACGGAAAGGAGGGCTGCAAATGCTCTTAAGCCTTAATCTCATTTGGTTTTCTTTCAAGTAGCTAATGATCACAGAAGTCTTTATCAGGACAGTGGGGGTAGGGCACTGCTGCCCCTTCTTCAGAGCCAAGGAATTAGCCAGCATGGCTTTCTCAGGCAATACCTTACCAAGCAAAGATGGTCCTCTCCCTCTAGGATGGTTTCAGTGGGGCTTCTCCCTGCTGGCCTGCCATTCAGGGCTGAGAAGGGAGGGACAGGCTAGCCAGTCTCCAAAACACATGTTCTCATCAGAGTCAAGAAATCACAGGCGGAGTGTGGCCTTCAGGCTGAGAGGCAGTCCCCAGCTCTGACGTTGGTGCACTGGGGGAATCTCAGGAAGTCACAGCTCCCTGGGCCTTGTCTCTCACATGGAAAATGAGGACTGGGCTTCAGGATCTCCGAGGTCTTTCTGGGCCTGGAACCTTAAGAAATCTCAATTCGTGGCTCTCAAAGAAGGGCAAAATCTTTGAGTTACAAAGTACAACTGATTTATGTGAATTTTGATTATTAGATGATAGACTGAGCTCTGACTATAGCATTGATCATAATTAAGTAAATTTCTGTCAAGTCTGAAATAATTTTCTTCTCATTTCTTAAAAACATTCCTCCAAAGATAAAACTGGTTAAAATGCACTTTACTCAATTTCTCTATTTTGGGGAATGGTTTCAATGCCTAAGGAGGTAACTCAAGCACTGGGATTCCTCTGAGAAGTACCACTTCAAGGAGCAGGCACATCTGACTATGAGAAAGAGACTAATTCTTTATCAAATACTTGAAGTATAGAAGCTGAAGAAGCATATCATTTTAAAGATACCTAAAGTTTTTTTTGGAATTTGGAAGGAATCTGAGAAAATCAGAGTTGGCAGTAACACAATAAAATCATAGCTGTCTGGAAAGATCATCTTGATGAAGTGGAAATGTATCCTTTTAAGCACCAAACTTGATTTAAATTGTTTTTGGTAACTTTTTGAAACTTCATTATCCACTTCCCGATTTACCAAACATCATGAAACAAAGTAATCTTGGATTGATGGCTTTAGGGAGTGACTAATAACAGTAATAGCAGCAAGTGGCATTTATCATACATTGCGGGTGCCTGATACCCCTCTAAGTGCTTGCTGTGGGTGATGACATTTACGCCTTCTGATCGCACAAAATGGGTGCCCATTGTCTTCATTTTACAAATGAGAATACTGAAGCTCTGAAAGATTCAGCTGCAACTTGCTTAAGGTCACAAAACTTGTAAATGAAAGGGATTTGGGTCTGGGTCATCTGCCTCCAGACCAGCCCTTCTCACCCTGCCACAGCGCTGCAAATGGACAGAGCAGGAGCAGGCAAGGGTATCCAGAGACTGTCTAGGACCTACTTGGGCAAAGAGAACTGTGATCCTACAATAAAGAACCCATAGATTGTTGTAATTTTTAAATGAATGTTTACTTTTTAAAAAATATAATCCTTCAGGCTAGCTGTCAATTCTTCTGTTACACATCATGCAATGTCAAAAGAGTATGTATATTTATAGTTTGAAAGAGCTCCCCCATGCTGTCAGACTCCCCTTCTCTAAGCTGCCTCTCTTCTTCCTCCTTTTGGCCTCCCCGCCTCTCTTTTTAAAGAATGTCCAACTGAATGATTACAAGGGCCTCTGCTTCCTGCCGAGATCTTTATCAACAGAAAAAAATGTCATGTCACACTTTTCCTGGGTGGCTTTAAAAAGAAAAGGTCTTCTAAATCATGCCACTAATCAGATTTTAAAAATGACTATAGTTAATGTCACTTAACTACTATAAGGTCAAATTTATAATACTGCAGAATTGTGTTTTGTACTCATTCTACATTAGCGTCTGCAAATAATGAACACGGCCAGTCCATTTACATACTTCTGTGGCATTTTATTCAGGAGACAAGCCATATTAAGATAGTGAGCAACACTCAGCAAGGATCCAGCTTCCATCCTCAACTCAACTCTAATCTGATTTCCAGAATAATCTCTGTCTCAGTTGTATCTACTGCAAAATGAAGAAGCAGAACTATCTCTAAGGACTCCTACAGAACAATACTTTATGACTTAGAACATATGTGTACTTTTAAAAATCAGAGAGTTATAATTTTTATGGCATACTGTTGGTAAAAGAAACAATTTGCATAATTTTTGTAAAGGATCTTTAAGCAGGTTTGGGAGTGAGGGTTAAGGGGGTGCTGGTTAGAGGTAGTTCAATTACTTAACACTAAACAAGACATGAAGCTAAGAACTGAAGGAAAAGTCATGACTTAACTTTCCCAAAGAAAGAATCTCTTTCTCTTTCTTAAACTATCAAATATTGGTTTCTCCTTTACGCTTTTTGTCTGCTTAGCGGAAAGGCATTTCATAGTATCTCTGGAATCCATGGGGTGGATGTTCCTATTTTGATCAATCAAAACTCATCTTTGACAAACACACACATCTTTATGGTTTTGTAGGTTACAAAGAACTTAAAAGGTCATAGGTTCTCTATTGGGGTATGGGCTATATGCAGGTTCCAGCGCAGTTCTGATTTACCCATGTGTATTGATCTCTCATCCTCACACTGCTCTGTAGGTATTCCTCCCCTCTGACCTTGAGACACATGCTTGAAACTCTCTTTATTGAAGAATTTGTACTACCACAGCATATGGAATAATTCAATATAAATATGTAAGTTTTCCACTGCATTCCAACAAGTTCGGATTTCATACAAAGGCACTTATTGTACATGTGAAATATTAAGATAAAATTCTCAGGATGGTTTATTTTATCAGCTCACCTAAAAAATACAGAAGCACTGACTCAAAAATGCATTTTTTTAGCCACTTTTCACACCTTAACTAGGTTCTAAGGCCTATGAATCTTAAGTTCCCTGGTAAGAGGAAGACAGAATATCCCTCTCAAACAAAATTATCAATAGCTTACAGAAGACTAAGCTGAACGTAATTGATCATCCATTAACAATCTTTTCTTGCTTTCATGTACTAAAGTTCAATAGTCAGCATCTACTCCACCACTTACAGTGTTGAAATCTTAATTTATTCATTTACCTAGTAAAGAGAAAAAATTTTTACAAATACTTTATGACCTAACTACTCTGGAAAGACCTAAGAGCAGGGAAATTTTGCAGTTGCCTATTGTCCATGTCAGGTATGTTTCAGAGTAGGGTGAGCAGAACAGGCAAGGTAACTCAAGGGTATTGAAGTTCCTCTGAAGTCAGGTCTTCAAATTCTGGCTTTTATTACTTTGCAAATATTATTTTCCACACCGTACAGAACTACCATACAGATAAATTGGAAAGTTAAGTTTTCAAAATAAAAGTATTTGTCTGGGTAGCTTATTTCTACATCTGATCTTTAATAAAAGGGTTAATCATCAAAACTTAACATAAATGATAGATTCAAGAACAACATAAGGCTAGTGTAAGGCATAAAAATATATTTTAACCATTACCCATCAATATGAACACTTTCTTTAAACTTATGATCATATAAATAGGTCTAGAATAAAAAAACTAAAAATGCTTTGAGAAACCTAAAGACAACGGTGACCCCCATGGCTGACCAATCCTAAAGCCTTACCTGAGAGACCCAAAATTGACTGTCAGCCCCTTCACTTCCTGCCCCATTTAGGTTGGTGGAGATTCCAGTTTGAGAAGGGAGGAATCCCCTCTGACAAGTTGTCTTCAGCCCCTATTACTCTAGGACTCCTCCATAATTCCAGGAGGGGAAAACCAAAGTTATTCATCCTCTAAATTAGGATTATGGCTCTAATCCTAAAGGATAGTACAAGCTCTTTGTACAGTCTCAAAACAAAACAAAAAAGAAAAGATAGAAAAGAAAAAAGCTTCCTGATTTTATAAAAGGGTTAAGGTAGAAGAGGAACTAGACTATTCTTTTAAAAATTCCATGGTGCTATTTTACCTTCTGTCCATTATTTTAACACTGCTTTTTAAAACTAAGGATAACTTAAGTATAATTTTTAAAAGATCAAACTCATGAAAATATGTACTATGTATTATAAAATTCAGGGAAATTCAAGAGTTGATTTATTTACAAAGTTTTCATGGGGCGGCATCTTGATTTCAATTTTCGGTATTACAGCAAAGATTTACCATCCATCAAATTAGTAATGGAATTCATACAATGGCTTTTTTGTGAAGGGAGCTAGGCAATATCCTATTTGAAATTACGACTGTGTCCTCTAGGCACAAATTTGTTAAAAATTTACCAAGGTACCAGTAACACAATTGTGTTGGCAATATAAAAATAGTATTAGCTGTCTTTAAACCAAATTTACAAATTAAATGTTTGGCTCAGAAATTACAGTCTAAGCTCTCAACATATTAGACTTGCCTATACTTTCTAAATTTTAGCCATCAAACTCTCAGTACATTCAGGTGTGATAGAGAGCCTAACAAAAAATAGAGAACTAGAAAATACAGGAACAGTAAAGATCCAAACCAAGGCAAAGATCCACTGGTCCATGACAAAAAGTCCATGGTGGTGCCAGAAACTGAATATGAAAGTGTGAAGTTAACGTGCAGTGCTCTATTCACAATAGGTAACCACGCTTTCCTTTCTGAAACTGAACATTTTCAGCACAGTTTTAGAATAGCATGAGTTACTTTTTTTTTTTTTTTTTGGTTTACAAAGGAACGCATCTGCCTGAACTAATCTGATGAAAAACCATAATCCATTTCTTCCCATTAGCTTTTGACTAAATACTGAAACTAATTATGCTAGCTTTTTTGGGTTCTCACGGCAACATGGAATTTTAAAGAACACATTTAGTTCCACCACTTTATGCAAGACTGGGCAGTTTCAAAACATCTAACTGCTAAGATGTTAGCACCACACAGATACAGAAGGCTACATAAATTTTCTTTACATGGCTAATTAAGACCTTTTGATTTAGAGAGACAGATAACATGGATCCAGTAAGGGCAGATAGGCATACTGTTAATATGCTGTCCTGAATTCCCACTGCTTCTGCTCTAAATGCACTTTTAATCACTATTGGTTGGTACCGATAGCTTTTTAACAGCCATGAGTCTTTAGTATTTAAAATAATTTTCTTGGACAACTGTGATCTGGCAGCTCATAGGAATTTAGAGGCATGAAATGTGTGAATTACACTGTTTTAAACTTAAGGGAAACATAAACATACAGATCTGGGGTTAACTTACCTATGGGTTTTGTTTGGATATTTTTAAGGAGAATGGAAGATGAAGAGGTGAGGGAAATTGGTGAGAAATAGAGCTTTTTATCCACTTTGCTGGTTTGGTATCCCTGACAGGATTTCATGGAGAAAGGAATCTGTTAGACAGAAGTTGTCTGGGAGGCAAAAAATCCATTTGTCCAAGTCTGGGGTTCTATGCCTGAGGAAGGGTCCCAAAGTAGAAAGCTGATGGGCTGGAGGAAGCTATCTGCACAGTAGGATGAAGGCACCCTCTTTGTGCCTACGGTAAACTGAAAGGGACCCAAATCTTCTTTAACTTGCTCAATTACAGCTAACCAAATTCACCTGGTCTTAAAGTTGCAAATCCTGTAACAGTCAAGCTGCCTCCATTCTGTAGCTACTCAAGTTAAATACCTCTTCACCAACTCAAAATTCTGTTTACTTTCTGAAAACAGGACAATGAGGATGCCCTCTTTTCTGATTACTTACCCAAAGTCAAAACATAATATTTATTTTCACAGAGACTCTGAAATTTTTTAACTGCCAATATATTACTTACACTTACAATGCATTTTAGAAATCTGAATCAAGATTTGGGATGAAATGTTTTTAATATGGTTCCTACAGCTCTTGGGTTGTGTTAAAATCCAGGCTGGCATAGTTTCACACAGGAGAGTAGCTGTGGAAGGAAGCATGTCCACAAAAAGCCTGCTGACTAGTGACAGGGGACCAGGAGAAAGTCCTGGCTTCAAGTCCTGACTTGGTCACTAACTGACTCTGGGGTTTGGGCTCCTTAAATTTCATCTTTAAATTGACAGTCTTACATGACTTTAAAGGTACCCCTCAGCTTTAAGCCAGTTAAGTAGCCATATGCTACAAATGCTAACCGAAAATTACAAGAAATAAATTATGAAAGACTTATCAAAGTCCATGTTTGTCTTGGATTAAGTTTGTCATCTTTGTGCTGCTATGGAGGCAAACCTGTTGCATCACATAAAATACTCTTTTTCTGAATACACCAGAAATGCAAGAAACAATAGGCTGGCTTTTTTAAATTTTCATTTTTTAAAATGTAAACAACGTGTGTCCCCTACGATAGGAAGTTCTCAAGTTTCACCTTTATAATCTATAAGTACACACAGGATGCCACCTGGCAGCATAAGGCCACATGACTGAAGGCCGGGTGTGCTGGCTTGCTGTTAGAACCTTTTTATCCTGCGTGATCTATGCTTTGCGTTTACATTCAACGTTCATTTCAAGCCACGTCCAAGCCTCAGTAGGGGGCTGTTTGGGACTTTCACGGTCAATGTTCTCAGGGACTATTAACCATGTACGGGCCACTGAAAGAGGAGGTTTGCACACCACCTCACCTGCCCTTGTATTTAATGCCTACCTCACGTGGTTTATGCTTACCAGAGCACGCAAATTAAAAGCAACGGGATTCAACCTCAGATCTTAATTGGCCGCATCTACTGTGACAGTAAAAAAAAAAAAAAAAAAAAAGGAAAACGAAAGAGCCTTTGACATAGTACCTGGTGGAAGCGGAAAAGCTCTACGTCCCCTTACACTGTAATGCTATATAGTCTTTAGAGTTTCAAAGGTTTGTCTTTTTTCCCAGAAAAAACGCTGCCGGGCAGGAGAGGTTTCCAGAACGGTGCACTCACCTCTTTGATCTTTGCCCTCTTCTCGCGGATGGCGGCGTCGGCCGGTTCCCGGCCAACCGCCCCGATTGGGGGCACGAAGTCCACCGGGGGCAGCCTCCTGAACACCGCCTTGTCACGCAGCTGGTCCTGGGCCACCTTCTCCTTCTCCAGCAGGATATCTCTTTGAATCTCCTCGGGCAGCTTCTGCAGGGTCTCCTTGGCTTCCCTGAGAGCCCGCTCGTGGTTTTCGCGGATCCTGGCCAAGTTATCCTCCAGGGCGGCCCCCGGGTCCCCGGGCGCGCCCTCCTCGCCACGCCTGGCTCGCCCATCTGCCGCGTCCTCGGCGCGCGCCCCGGGCCCGGGCTTATGGTCCGCGGCCGACTGCAGGGCGGGGCTGGAGTGGAACAGGACCCCGCTGAGCAGCTTGGAGGAGTCGGGCAGGAAGAAGATCGCCCCGAAGCAGAGCGTGATGAAGGCGCTGAACACCAGCAGCAGCACGAACTTCTCTGTTAGGCGGAAGGCGGCGGGGCCGGATCCCTTCCTGCCGCCGCTGCCGCCGCCGCCGAGCCCCCCGCCCAGGCCGCCGCCCAGGCCGCCGCCCGCCGGGCTGCTAAAGAGCGGCAACAGGCCCCCCACCGGCATCCCTCCAGCCGCCGCGGCCGCTGGGGTGCCCGCTGTCCAGTGGCCCTGCGCCGCGCCGCTCAGCAGCCAAACTTCGCCGCCGCCCGGCGTCAGCGGCTGCGGGGCTGGGTCCTGCGCATCCAGGCCGCCCGAGCCCCTGGGCTGGGCTGCAGGTATGCCCTGGGGAAACAACTCTTCTGTGGGTCTTCTCCCAGGGGCAGGTCCTTTGGCAAACAAGCACGCGCGACAGACCGCTGGCCGCAGCCCCTGCGGGGAGAGAAACAGTAAAATGTAGTAATTACGATGATGGTGATAAAGTTTCCAGCGGGTCTCCGCCCTCCGACGGCCGTGTGAGCCACCGGGACAGCTCCCCCAGAGCGGAGTCGGGAGTCTGGCTCCGGGCACCGCCCTCGGAGCTCACTCTTTGGACTTGGGGTGAAGTTTTCTGGTCCCGGGGGATGGGGTGTCCTGAGCACACCTGGAGCAGGGCCGCGTGCGGGCACCTCCTGGAGAGGGCAGCGCACCTCTGGGGCTGGAGGGACGCAGCGCGGGTTGGGGGGCTAGTCAACTTCGCCAGCTCCCCATCTCGGAGCTAGGACTAGCTGCCACTGCTTTCCAGGCGGCGGCTGAGCGTGCAGCCCAGCCGCCCCGCAGCCCTGGTCGCCGCTCGACTGGGCTAGCGCGCCGACCCGCGGGCGAGTAGGAGCAAGCAGGGCTGCACGCTGCCCTCCACCGCGGCCCCGCGAGCACTAATACCACTGCCGGTCTCCGGGCGTTCGGAAACGAGGGCGGTGACGCGTCCGGAGAGTGATGGCGCGGGCGGGCCAATCACGCACCGCTTAGGGACCCGCGGGGGCGGGGCCGAGGCCGGGAGGGGGCCGCGCGGGGCGGGGAGTTTACGGGAAGCGCAACCTCGCGGGGGCCCGGCCGGGGGCGGGGAGGTCGCGGGTCTGGGAGGCGCGAGGCCGGCGGGAGCGGCGGCAGGGAGGCCGTCCGGACCCGCTGCGGAGGCCCAAGGCGCGAGGAAACGAGCTGGGTTCGGAGTCGGGGAGCGTATCCCGCGCGGTCCGCGGGCCCGGGTCGCAGGGGCTTGTTGGCCTTGAATGGCCCGGGAGGCGCCCGGACTGAGGCAGAACCTCCCTGCCGCCCCCTCGGACCCGCCCCCCAAGCCGTGCGAGGCCCGCTCCGAGGGGTCCCGCGAAGGGCAGGTCTCGCTGAGAATCGTCCGACGCTGGGTCGTTCTGAACGTGTCTTTTCTCCAGTTCCCTCTTTTTTTACCCAAGACGGGGATTCCCCCGGTGCCTGGTAGCAGTCAAACCAAAAGTCCCCCGTAGAGAAGCCGTGGTCGGAGAGCATTTGAGCTCTCTGGTCTAACATCCTTTTACGTCCTAAGATTCTCAGCGTTTTGTGGTTGCTTAGGATGCTTCTTCGTCTGCATCCTTTCCCCACCCACTTGAAGAAAAAAAGTTGTCTACCTCCCCCACCCACTCCCACTTTCAAAATTCATTTATCTCATAGAAGTTGGTCAAATTTTCCATTTAAAGAAGACAGTTTTATGCCATAGTTTCAAGTAATGAATTTGAACACTGTGTTGAAATTAAGTCTTGGATGTGATTACTTCCAGGGAAGTAAGGACGTGGTCCAATAGAGATTGTTTTCAATACAGCATTATTTTACAAAATGTGTTTGTAATTTCCCAGTTTTTCTGCAAAAAAAAAGGGGGGGCGGGGGTTATCAGAAAAGAAAAAGTTGACTACTGACTTCTCAGTCTTGTAGCAACTAGCTTGGAGCAGCCTTATCCTATGCTTCCCCCTTCTCTGAAAACGTGATTTTAGCTGTTTCTGCTTGCCATTTTTAAAACAAAGGAAACAGCTGGCAATTTACAGGAAGGTGCCTACAGTACAGTCGTTTCAGGTGTAGACTGTACGAGAAAATACAAAATTAAATAAAAAATCCTTATTACAGTTTTCATTTAACTGTTCATTTAAACCATCATTATTTGTTGTATATTTGTTTTGTGTAAAATGAGTTATACCTCCAACGTTTCTGTTAATGGGAAATTGTTGTTTAATAAAACTGACCTTTTGGCTTGGTTATTCTGATAACTGCTATGAAATTCTATGCCCAGAAGAGTGCAGCATATCCAAGCAGGGTAACAAAGTTTGGAAGGACTGAAAAAGAAAACAACGATTTTTTTTAAATTAAATGATGGAATAGTCATTTTTATTTCAAACTACATTTGCAAGTTGTGAATAGGCTGAAAAGTTTGAATCAGTGTGAAATAATACTGTTTATTTTCAACAGCTTTAAAATTCACTTACCTCATGGATAGATAGATAATAATTAGGGTTAATACCCTAAAAGCTAATCCCTTTATGATCTTTTTCCGAATGATTTATTATTTTAATTATTATGTTTTAGGAATGGAATTATTTCTTATAGCCACAAAAATATTTAGAAACTTTAATTTAAAGATAGTATACTAAGTATTTCAGAAAGACAATAAAAACTACTTCTAAGTGTATGTTAAAATGGTGACGAAAGGGGGTTGTAGACCTAATTCTGCTTCTGGCGCTCTTTAATTTTGATACCAAACCAGTTTAGACATTTAACCCATCACCTACAGTGGAAATATTAAAAATTTAGCATATGGTCTTAAAGATGATTTTTTTCCCCTAAAAACTTCAAGTTTGATTTATCTATATTGTGTTTACATCTTTTAAAGTGACTGCTCTGTTTATTTCTATTTCCCTTTATGGAAGGTTGCTTTAAGATTACTTTATTAATACCTGTATTTCTTATAAAACAGAGATTTATTATGAGTGAAGCCTGGCTTTAATGATTTGTTAAACAAGAAAATAGCATGGGTGGTTGATTATAGGATATGTTTTAAATGGGGCCAGTCTGTGTTAGGTAGGATGAGAAATATGTGGGAGTGCTCATATTTGGGCTACAGCAAGTTAAAAAAAAATCAGAGAGAAGGTATTTGAAAGGACATACTGACTAAATTAACCATGTAAAAACTTTTAAAACAACCACACAAAGTCCTGTATATTCATGGTAAAGGAGGAGTACTGGATGGTCAATAAATTAGAAATTGCATTTTGTTGAAGCAAAATCTGACACTTTGCCCTGATTTCAATACCATAAGCACTTCTCATTCCACAGTTGGAAAAACAGTGTTTTATATCTTGAGATAAAGCAAAAATACAGGTGACGGTTCTGGTTCCCAAATAAAACCTTGACTGTGTCCCATAAATCCATACTCACCCACCACATATACCTGAAGATATGTCATGATCTTTGTGAATAAAATGATTGTGACAAAGTTGCTGTTTTTTCATTATGAATAGTTTTTTTTTTTAAAGATTTTATTTATTTATTTGACAGAGATAGAGACAGCCAGCGAGAGAGGGAACACAAGCAGGGGGAGTGGGAGAGGAAGAAGCAGGCTCATAGCGGAGGAGCCTGATGTGGGGCTCGATCACATAATGCCGGGATAATGCCCTGAGCCAAAGGCAGACGCTTAACCGCTGTGCCACCCAGGCGCCCCTCATTATGAATAGTTTAAAGCAAACTTAGCAACCTTAGTAATTCTATGTGGTTTTTCTGTTTAAATACTTGGTGTGTATTCTGAATTGTCCAGCTAGTCCTAAAGTATGACTTGTACCTTGTATCTTTTGCAAGTTTGCCTACCTACCTAATTCTTACTTTTTCCTTTTCCAATGCTTATATCTCTGTATTTTTTTCATAATTTATAAATTTTTGTGTTTCAAGATAAAAATCTTTAGAATCAAGTAATTTTTTTTCAAAGATTTTATTTATTTATTTGACAGAGAGACAGTGAGAGAGGGAACACAAGCAAGGGGAGTGGGAGAGGGAGAAGCAGGCTTCCCGCCAAGCAGGGAGCCCGATGCGAGGCTCGATGCCGGGCTCAATGCGGGAATCAATGCGGGGCTCAATCCCAGGACCCTGGGATCATGACCGAGCCAAAGGCAGATGCTTAACGGCTGAGCCACCCAGGCACCCCTAGAATCAAGTAATTTTTTTAAAGCTGGTTTTGGTTAGAGATATCCCCCCAAGGTGCAAAGAAATCCCCCAAGTTATTTGGCTGCTTGGATTTCTGTGCTTTTAAAATAATATTTAACAAAGGGTACATTTATCTTTTATATTAACATGCCAAAAATTAAATATAGTAATAATTATAAACAGGGTTGGGGGAGTGACAATGTTTTTATAAAAACTATGGTGAATGAATATTTATCAGAAATCTAATAAAATTATCCTGTTGCTGATTTTCTACTTGTCTTCAAATTTCAGGTCGGAATAGGTTTTGGCCTTTATTTTTAAAAAACTGAAATGTAATATGTAAAAAAATAGTTCATTGTGAACATTAGTCTTGAATTTTCAATACTTCATTGGGCAACTCTGAATTTTACATGAAGTTTATGAAGTTAGTAATTAACCAAAGTTACAAAACAAACTGTTAGTAATATTTGTGGTCTTTGGAGGAGCAACAGCTACAGCTCTGGTTCTTTTTCTCCCACTCCTCAATTTATTTTGGAACTGGCTGTATAATAGATAATTTTTGTAGGACTTCAATCACCTTTGTGTATGTGTGGGAGGCTGAATCAATGAGACCCCATCTGTCCCTGCATGCTCCTGTTGAAACATCTGTTTTTGTTTTGAATGCTCATTTCATAAATATTAGTTGTCCCCAACTTAAAAACATTGTGTTCCACCAAGTATTTGTACATTAGCTCTTTGGAACTTTCAGAGTGCTTCTTTCCGTAGAAACAAAGTTTGCAAATGGTGCTTTGGGTTGTAGTCTACTCTACAAAGTTCTAAGACTGTAGGAAAGAATGAAATGTTGGAAAAACACTGTTGCAATGCTAGTAATCAAAGTAGCATTAAATTAGAAAGTGTTTTATTTATCTTGAATGTTGGAGCCTGAGGACAAACATTTATTTGAAAGAAAAGGAGATAGAATGATTATTTCAGAAAGATTCTAAACCTACTTTCAAGGTCAGAAAGTTTATGGAAGTTCTTAGGTACAGTTTTCTTTCATTATGTAAAGCTTTCTTTTGGTTTCAAGTGTATCACTAGAATTACTTTTATGATGTTTTTGTTTTTATTTTGTTTTGACTTAACAAAAGGACTGAAAGAGGTAAGTACAGGGAGAGATTTTTCTGAGTTAAGTGGGCAAAAGTTTGGACGAGAGAGTAATTTATTATAGAGGACATGCATGTCCTTGGCTGTGTGACCATGGGTGATAAGTTACCTGTCTTCTACATCTCTCATTCTTCATTGGTAACATTGCTATGGCTCTTAGATTAGATGATATAACTAATGTGTCTGGCACAATAGACATTTGAGAAATTTAATTCAATTTTTCTCCTTCCCTATTAAAGGAATTAATGTCCAGGGTAGTCAAAGAACAGTGTCTAGAGGACTCTTAAAAGGAAGACTAAGAAAAGCATGAGAAGCAAGAAGGTTAGGATTATGTGGTTCCTCACATGGTTGTCACTTTTCAAGTTCTGTCCTCTATTTAAGTAATATCCATTAGAGGTGTCAGGGAAACAGCCTCAGGTTTGGTAGGCAGTGGGTCCTACAAGTGTCTCCACTCATTATTTAAGTAGGACCAAAAAGTTTGCCAACTAACCAACTTTATAGTTCTATAAGCCTTTAGAAAATGGGAATGATGGCAAAGTCTCTAAGTGAAGAGAACAATATTATTGCTCAGTGCTTGAAGAATCAGGAAACCAAGGATTCAGGGCAAAAAGGCTGGGCAGGGAATGTCAACAATGACCTTTAGGAGCCCTTGTATCTGAAACGTTTGAATTTTATGACTTGAGGCGAGTATATTATTTCAACTGAGTGAAACGAAAGGAAAAAGTTTCTTTCTCTGACCAGAGAAAAATATACAATGTTTCCTTAGTTTTTAATTCATTAGATACATTTTTAAAAGAATAACTTTTTCTTAAAAAATTGTTTCCCTCTTCATTCTCTGTCCCATAAAAGATCATACACTTATCCAGAAAAACCAAATAAACTCAGAAAAGTTATAAGACATTATTCTGCCCAACTGAAAATTTTTTCATGAAATAAAATGAAATGAAACCACATGTGCCTGTTCCTGTTTTGGAGGAATGATCTACAACTATGACACGACAGCACTTGGCTTCCCAATTTCATTGCAAAATAATTGTGCTGTTTGCACTACATATTCAGACTTTCATACTGTCTTTCAAGGCAGAACTTTGTCTTAGCCCTGGGTTTCTGTAAACGGATCAGAATTCACCTATGGTCCTTTGTCCACTGAACTTATTTTTCAAATTCACTTGGAACATTCTTCTGCAATATATAGATTCATAACGGGCTAAGGTAAAAGCAGATCTGTGTTGTAGATTGTACCTGAACAAATTGCATCTACTGAATGTGTGACAGGTGGTCTATTTGTTTAGTACAATTAATACTGGTCTCGACTGTGGGAATGAGAGGGACATGTTGAAATTAACACAGGAAAAGTGAAGGGAAGAATTCCAAACCAGTGACCCATATATCTGTTAGACTTAATGGTCCGAAACTGGCAGATAAGGTTTCTACAAATTACTAAGCTTAAAATGTGTTGAGTTTGAGATACTTAATCTGGCTCTTAGAGTATAAAAATACTTTTTGAACACCCACTGAGATTGTTAGTTTTTCCAGTTTCTCCCAAATATTAAATGGGTATAATGTTTTCCACTATTATGATACTATCATAGCTTGAACAGTAATGAATAAGAAATGAAATATCAGGTGCCTAAACTTTTCATCTATTTTATATTCTTTATTTTTTCCAGTTTCAACAAATATCAATTTATAGGTAATCTCGTTTCACTTAGAACCTCATCCAGTGCCTTCCCCCACCCCACTTCAAATATTTCAAAGCCATTTATACTTGACCAATTCACTCATATTTCTTAAAAATTTAATGATTATCATCAAACCAAAGATTAACTCCATAAAATAAAAAGTCCAGTTTGTTCATTTTAAATCAAGATCTTTCAATATATTCCATGTGGTTGCTCTTTTTCTTAATTTCTTTAAGTCTTTAAACGTACCTTACTTTGAAGGCAGAGCCTGTACTTTTTTGATGGATTGAACGTGTAGTGTGTAAGAGAAATCAAGGTTGAACGTTGTCTTTTGCCCGAGAAATCTGAAGGTTGGAGTTTCCATCAAGTGAGATGGGGAAAACCGCAGGAAGCAGATCAAGGGAAGAGGAAACCTGCTAAGTTATCTAGCATGGTAACATATTTAAAATGTGACACATGGGGCAACTAATATTTGATAAAGCAGGAAAAAACATCCGGTGGGAAAAAGACAGTCTCTTCAATAAATGGTGCTGGGAAAATTGGACAGCTACATGCAAAAGAATGAAACTTGACCACTATCTCACACCATACACAAAAATAAACTCCAAATGGATGAAAGATCTCGATGTGAGACAGGAATCCATCAAAATTCTAGAGGAGAACATAGGCAGCAACCTCTACGACATCGGCCAAAGCAACCTTTTTCATGATACATCCCCAAAGGCAAGAGAAACAAAAGATAAAATGAATTTATGGGACTTCATCAAGATTAAAAGTTTCTGCACAGCCAAGGAAACAGTCAGAAAAACTAAGAGGCAGCCCACGGAATGGGAGAATATATTTGCAAATGACACTACAGATAAAGGACTGGTATCCAAGATCTACAAAGAACTTCTCAAACTCAATACACGAGAAACAAATAAACAAATCAAAAAATGGGCAGAAGATATGAACAGACACTTTTCCATTGAAGACATACAAATGGCTAACAGACACATGAAAAAATGTTCAAAATCATTAGCCACCAAGGAAATTCAAATCAAAACCACACTGAGATACCACCTTACGCCAGTTAGAATGGCAAAAATAGACAAGGCAAGAAACAACAATTGTTGGAGAGGATGTGGAGAAAGGGGATCCCTCCTACATTGTTGGTGGGAATGCAAGTTGGTACAGCCACTCTGGAAAACAGTGTGGAGGTCCCTTAAAAAGTTAAAAATTGAGCTACCCTATGATCCAGCCATTGCACTACTGGGTGTTTACCCCAAAGATACAGACGTAGTAAAGAGAAGGGCCATATGCACCCCAATGTTCATAGCAGCAATGTCCACAATAGCTAAATCGTGGAAGGAGCCGAGATGCCCTTCAACAGATG
This sequence comes from Ursus maritimus, assembly GCF_017311325.1. Taxonomy (NCBI): domain Eukaryota; kingdom Metazoa; phylum Chordata; class Mammalia; order Carnivora; family Ursidae; genus Ursus; species Ursus maritimus. Next base: position 28,701,256 of record NW_024423675.1, read on the forward strand.
ACTGGATTAAGAAGTTGTGGTCCATATATACAATGGAATATTAGTCAGCTATCAGAAAGAACGAGTTCTCAACATTTGCTACAACATGGATGGCACTGGAGGAGATAATGCTAAGTGAAATAAGTCAAGCAGAGAAAGACAACTATCATATGATTTCTCTCATCTATGGAACATAAAAACTAGAAAGATCGGTAGGAGAAGAAAGGGATAAAGAAAGGGGGGGTAATCAGAAGGGGGAATGAAACATGAGAGACTATGGACTATGAGAAACAAACTGAGGGCTTCAGAGGGGAAGGGGGTGGGGGAATGGGATAAGCTGGGGATGGGTAGTAAGGAGGGCACGTATTGCATGGTGCACTGGGTGTTATACACAACTAATGAATCATCGAGCCTTACATCGGAAACCGGGGATGTACTGTATGGTGACTAACATAATATAATAAAAAATCATTAAAAAAAATAAATAAAATGTGACACATGGAATTAGGAGATTATGGAAAGGTTATCGGTTTCTCAAAACATCAAGGGCTTGCTTATGGGAATAAATGGCTGAGGTAGGGTAGAGAGTAAGATTGAGAGGATCCTGGACATAACCACCATGTTTATCCTGAACACAAATTGAACTTATTAAGTCATCAATTTGTTCCACTCCTCAGCTCCTTTTTCACAAAAAGTTACTGGTATCCAGACAAGTGACGCAAGCACACTGACCTCACAAATATTCAAATCCATGCCTCTGTAAACTTAGACACCTTCAGGACCGCCCCCAAAAGTTCTACATCCAATGGTGAACAGCCACATGGTGTGGCCTGTTGCTGGTACCATATTCCTCTTGCTGACATACCCTTAATATCCTTGAAGAAATCAAATTGAAACCACTTTTCCATGAAATTTTACTAGAAAAAACTCCTGTTCTATTCTTTCTGTTACTGTTCTTGGCACACTACAATTTACTTCTGAATGGTTTACTTGCCAAATAGTTGGAAAGAATATTGGTTTAAGAAAAAGCCCCAAATCAATACAGCTGTTATTGCATCTTTAAAATATCACAAATAAGTCTGAAAAATCATCTGGCATCTTGCTGTTTCCATAGCTGGACAACTTAGATCTTATTCCTCAGCCTGCTGAACTGCTCCTTTTTCAGAAACGTAGGCACCATCCCCAGAATTTTCTGGTATCCTTGTTTTTACCTGTTGTGGCTTGCTGAATCAAAGCAGCTGAGTTTGACTCAAGTTCAATGTCATTTTCTTCAAACATTAACTCATCTTTCTGGGCTTGAGATACTGAACAAGCAACACCTGGCCTCATCCGAACCCTGTGGATGTATTTTTCACCCAAGAAAATTTGGATTTCAACAAGAGAACCATTCTCCTGAATAACAACATTGATGGGGAAGTGAGCACACACAAACCTCATCTTGTAATGGAAACCCAGTGTAACACCCTTGCCCATGTTCTGTATATGACTACAGATAGTGCGAACAGTAGTCAGTTCTTTTCTATTTCTCACCGTTTGTCAACTTGGAGCCTCTTCTTCATCTTTCCAAGGAGACTGAGTTCTACATTGATGTGACTGAAGTCCCTTTGCAGAGTTCCTCTGAGGCCTTTCACGATAACAGTGCGTCCCTTCAGAGTGACGTCAACATTTTCTGGAATGTCAACAGTCTAATTGCTGAGAATGGTCTTTATTCTCACAGTAGATGTGACAAAGAGAGCCTATTTTATATTCTTAATATTGAAATCCACATATATCTCTATCAAGAATTTAATTTCAATATTTTCAAAAGTAAGTAGCCATTATCAGGAATTTAGTTTACTTAAGTAATCCTAGAGCTGATTTCTTTTATTCCATAGATATTAATAAGGTAGAATAAATTACTGTAAGAAGAAAGTTAGGAAATGTAAATTTGTGAAATTTTTCAATTAACTAATAGGCTATATATAATGTTCCATTAAGTACATTTTATTAAGTGTATGTAGCATCATCATTTCCCTCTCCTTGAAAAAGTGTTTTAAATTTACACACACGGCTGGTGGGAATGTAAAATGGTGCAGCTACTTTGGAAAATAGCCTGGCAGTTTTTTAAAAGGGTAAATATAGAGTTACCAAACGAACCAGCAATTCCAGGCTAAGTACATACCCAAGAGAAATGAAAATATCTGTACATAAAAATCTGTCCATGACTGTTCATAATAGCACTATTCATAATATATAGCAGCATTATTTATAATAGCCAAGGGTGGAAACAACATAAATGTCTATCAACTGATAAAATATGGTATATCCATACAATGAAATATGATTTAGCAATAAAAAGGAATGAAATACTGACACAAATTGCAACATGGAAGAACCTTGAAAACTTTATGCTAAGTTAAAGACTGCAGTCGCAGAAGACCACATATGCTATGGTTCCATTTATAGAAATGTCTAGAATAGGTAATCTATAGGGACAGAAAGTAAATTAGTGATTGTCTTGAGTTGGGGTCCTGGGGGAGTGAAAGGTCACCACTAAAGGGTACAAGATTTCTTTTGGGGGATGATAAAAATGTTCAGTTGAATGGCTCTGTGAATATGTTAAAAGACATTGCGCTGTACACTCTAAATGGGTGATTTTTATGATATTTGAATTATACTTGAATAAAGCTGTTACAAAAAGAATGTTTTCCTTTCAGAACTAGTTTACAAAAAATCTTTCTCAAGAACCATGGAATGCCTTAAGCAATAAATAAATAAATAACTACACAAATGAAGTTGACATCATACTAAATAGAATTATTAAATATTTAAGCTTGAAAAGTAGTAAGTAGAGAGTATACTTTATAAAGTCAAGAAACATTTTCAAGACCACAGAGGAAAACACTAGAATTTCTCAGCTTGAGAAATACATACTTTTACTGAGTAGTCAAACCAAGTGAATGTTTTTAAGTTATGAATCACTTCTATACTCCACACTCTTTCCTATTAAGTAAAACATAGACAAGTAATAGCATTCATATTTTTTGATGTGTGGAAAATTACTATTAACTGTACCTCATAGCACTGTAGTGAACAAAACGTTTCCAGGAGACGTTAACTTTCTCAGAGTAGGCAGCTTAAACTAAGCAAAATGATACAGGGGCAATAGAGCTAGATTAAGAATCAGAAGACCTATTTTTAAAACTAGCTCTCATTTTTGTGGATTATTTAAACATTTAGCCTCAATTTCTTCTGTAAAATCATGGGGACTCCTAATCGAAAGGGTTGTTGTGAAGATCAAATTATATATTGTATGCATATCAGAAAATGCTCTGTAACTATAAGGTATTATAGCAACTATTAATAATCAATAATATTAATTATGATGTCACGTTAGTTAAATATTTGTTATGATTAATTCAATATTACATTACATTAATTAAATTCAATAAAATATTATGTGTATTAAATAGTATTAATTATTAATATAATAGTGTTATTTATTAATATTAGTTAATTATTATTAAGTACTTAGAGAACCTACTATCAGAATTCTAATACAATAATCACTGGAAGACCAGAGAGATAGAATTTGTATCTATTCTATCTACCTACCCATCATCACCAATATCTTTAAATGAAAAATATTTTGAAGAATTGATTATTCTATTTTGTAAAGAAATTATGGATATTTAATAGGACATATCAAATTCATAGCAGAATCTATATATGACTCCTCTATGTTCAGCTAATCCTACTAAAATAAAAACCATTATCCTGCATGTCTTCAAGAAATAATAAAAACCAGGATATCTTGAGAAATTTTCTATTTTTCTCCTTTCTTATAGTATTCATACTCCCATTAAACTTACATTTTTCCCTCTTAAATTGATTTTGCCTTTTGTATTTCTACAATTTTATATTCTTATCACAAATGTAATCCATATTTACTATAGAAAATTTAGGAGACATGAACCAACAAAAAGAAGAAAACTTAAAAATTCTTATAATTACAGTGTGTTTGGCATATCTCATAAGGCAGCCGAGTTGCGCTCTCTTTCAGTACAAATAAACATTTTTTTTTTTTTCTGGTTTGCCTCCCTTCTCCTCTGTCCTGCCTTTATAAACTTTATTTGTGGTGAGTAATATCTCTCTTTCCCACTTGACCTTGAAGGCAGATGTGTAATGCTTTTGTTAAAGCTCTGAATTTTCTCGTTTAAAAACATGGAAACAAATAGGAAATGGAAGAGGTTTTATCATTGATTTTCTCTTTCTAGTCATTACAGTTTTCTGTTTATGCTGACCACTTATTTCTTTACCTTCTTTTGATGCCAAATCATTAAAATGTGGTAACTTTTATTTTGGTACGGAGACATATTTTCGTAAAAATTTGGGGAAAAAATGAAGGAAAAAAGAAACCAATTCTTCCCTCCTTATAGATAATCATATTTAATATACTTCATATCTTCCTTGTCATTAAAAAACATACACATGAAGGCAAAAAAATTTTAAACACATAAATGTAAAACAGCTAAACATTCCAGGTGCGATTTCTTTTTCAAGCTACAGAAATTTGGCACGTGGAAGGAATTATCTGAACTAGTCGAAGAGGACTTTTCTCAGCATTGGCTGTTCTACCCTGCCTCTTCCACTCTTCTTCATGGATTCAAATTATCCAGACCCTGCTTGGTTGATTAAAAGATGTAGCTACTTTTCTGTTTTGGTTATGATTTGCTTTCCTCTTTGTTTGGAAGTTTTTAGTTCAATTTAAAACAGGGTTGTGAGTTTTTGTTTTGTTTCGTTTTCAGGTTTTGATTTGTTTTGTTTTTTGGCTGTTGTTGTTTTGTCTTACCCCTCACATGCTATCTACAGTTAAAAGAAACTGGCTTATTGGTTCTTTCCACCACTCAAAGTAGACTTTGTTATTAATTTCCTTCTTCAGTGTTACTGCTCTTTCTGAAAACTAAAGATGCACTGCTGGGCACTGCTCTCCAACAGCCTTTCAAGACATTTTGGTGACCAATCTTAAGTAAAGACAGAATCCTTTATCATTTCATAAGTGCCTCCCTGTTTTATGCATTACCTGCAGCAAATAAGGGACTTGGAAATTTGAAATGCAAATATAAAATTGCAGCAGCTTTCAGATCTAGTTCAGGAGAAACTGAACACAGAAACAATGTGTTGAAATTGGGATACAAAGTAAATGGAACTCATTATTATTATTTATTCTCGTTTCCTTCATTTAGTACAGGAAGAAGTGATGATGTAAAATTGTTTTTGAAATATGTGTGTGGTTTGTGTGTGTGAGTGTGCATCTGCGTGTCTGTGTATCTCAAAGATGCTTAGGCCAAAACTTCATTTCTAGGTCCTAAACTAATTACATTCTTTTTTTAAAAAGATTTTATTTATTTATTTGAGAGAGAGAGAGAACGAGTGGGGGGCAGAGGCAGAGGGAGAAGCAGGCTCCCTGCTGAGCAGGGAGCCCAGTGCGGGGACTTGATCCCAGGACCGTGGGATTATGATCTGAGCCGAAGGCAGACGCTTAACCGACTGAGCCACCCAGGCGCCCCTACACCATTCTTCTTTAAAAAGATAATTTTTTCCTTTGTCCTTTGCCCCCCAACCTGCTTAGATTCTGTGATTCATAATTTCAATAAATATTTTGCCAATATCCTAAACCTTTTGTCCCTCTGTCCTTTTGTTACATTTCTCTGGCAAAAGCCTCAATCCCTGGGGAACACAAACATCTACTTTTTCAGGGCCTGTGCCCCAGCTGCCAGGCCTTGGTAGAAAAAGTACAGTATGGTGGACTGATGGCACCAGGATCTGTGTCCAACGTCAAGGGGGCCTCAAGACTGCCCTCTGAGCCTCTGCATCTATTTGGTCAATTTACTCTCCCACCCTACATGACCCTTTCAGACCTTCTCCATTTTATTCTACTCTCTCTAGCCCAACAATTCCCAACCAGGGGTGATTTTGCCCCCAATCCCAGCCCCTAGGGGACCTCTGGCAATGTGTGAAGACAGTTTTGACTGTCACAGCTGGCAGGACAGGGGTGGGGTACTGCTGCTCAATATACAATAATACACAGGAAAGACCTGTATCATACAGAATTGTCTGGTCCAAAATGTCAACAATGTGGAGGCTGAAAAACTCAACTCGAGCACCTTCATGCTCAGCAGATGCTATTCTTCCTTTACAGAGAAAATAGCAGCCAACTTTTGAGAACTCCCTCATCTTTTCTATTTCAAACACAAAATATACATTTCTGCACAGGGTCTCCCTTCTCATTACGACACAGGGACTATTTCCTCCTGGCTGAGACTAACCCACCACCTGTGCTTTGGACTTCAAAGCCTCCCACTTTCTCCATAACATTATACTATTTATTATTCGTTTTCTCTTGTGTGTATTTGATCTTGCCTTCTACATTCTTCCTTTTTGATTTTAAACACAATGAAGTTTCTTCAACTAAACAGACCCAAAATACCCCACAGAAAATGAAACACCCCCTCCCTTCAGGTACTATCCTGTCCTTCTCTCTCTTTGCAGCCACATTTCTTCAAGGAGTTGTTAATGACACCAGCTGTCTACAATTCCTCACCTCCCACTCATTGCTCAACCTACTCCAGTCTGGCTTCTAGCCTCATCACTCCATGAAAACAAGCTCTAAGGAAGGTCACCAATGTCCTCCACATCATAATTCCTGAGATAATTTTAAATTTTCATTTGACTTCACCTCTCAGTAGCATTCACCAGTATTTATCATTCACTGCTTTTAAAACATTCTTCCCTTGATTTCTGTGATGCAACAATCTCTTGGTTTTCCACATCTCTGATCAATTCTTTTGTTTCTTGCTTATTCATCTTCTTCTTGACCTTTACAGGTAGGCATGTCCTTAAGGCTCGGTGCTGGAACTTCACTTGTCTTTTCAATCTTCACTGTCTTCCTAACACATGTCATTCAGAATCCTTGCTTAATTTAACATACATATGCAAGATATATTTTTTAAATATTTTATTTATTTGAGAGAGAGTGCATACGCGAGCACATGAGTTAGAGAGAGAGAGAGCATGAGCAGGGTTGAGGGGAAGGGCAGAGGGAAAGAGAGAAGCAGGCCCTCTGCTGAGCAGGGAGTCTGACTCGGGGCTTGATACTGGGACCCTGAGATCATGACCTGAGCCAAAGGCAGACACTTAACTGACCGAGCCACTCAGGCACCCCAATATATAAGGTATTTTCAAATTAATACTTTTGGTCCAGGCCTCTCACAGTTTTAGATCTGTAGATCTAGTTACCTGCTTCTTTTTTCATATGTCTCAAAACATTTCGATCTCAACATCTCTCTAATTGACATCTACCTCTTTTCTTAGACTCCCCTCCTTCTAACATTGCCTTTCCAGTTTTGGTGAAATTCCTCAGTCCTGAGAAGGGGAGATTCTCAACCTCCCACTACCGAGTCTAGAAGAGCCTGGTCCTCATCCTCTCCAATGTCAAGGCAGCCAGTTCGCAGCACCTGATCAAGGCTTTTCCTATTGCTTCTTTGCATCTCGAGTAACTGATTGAAAGGCAAAGATTTTTTTTATTTATTGCAAGCATTTATTCCAAGCTTAGAGGGTAATAATGGTATTTTGCTGCAGTGGTTTTTGTGTTATGGCCAAAATATTCCTCCTAAAAGATGTTTATGATCCTCTGTGGTTCTGGGAACTACAGAATGACCTCAGTTTTTGATGATTTCCCAAGCCTGACCAGTCAGAAAAGTAGGGATTGCTTTAGAAGACAAGGGTACTTATTTGGGAGGGCTCTT
>NW_024423675.1:28709030-28773548 GCF_017311325.1 Ursus maritimus
TGCCTTCATCCAAATTCTTTTGGTACCACCTGTTCACAATCTTACTTTCATGTGAGAACTAGATGGACATTAAACTGTGACAACCCCAAAAGAATTCATCCTGGGCATGATGAAAGTCTGATTTTGGCCGAGGTTTTGCCAGAGATGAAAGATTCTTTCAGTCAGAACTAGAACAGTCACTTCCAGAATAGTCACCAGATGTTCCCAGGTTTTAGTTCATACCATAAGCCAAACATTTAGGGATTTAAACTTAATTATCTCTTTTTTAAAGATTCTAATGCTATTAAAAACACTAACTTCTACCCATAGTCACTGACCTGGTCAAATCCTTCACTGGTGATGGCAACAATGTCCCCCAGATTTTATCCCTATTGGGTACCTGAGTGCAGGTGACCAAAGATGATAATTTAATTACTTTTTGGTCATTATATACCAGGAACTTCCAGATTATCTTCCTATAACATCAAGGAGGCTCTCATGCTTTTCTGTAACACCCTACTTCCTGGTTCTAAATTCTTTGATTTTATAAGATGCTTTTGATTGCAAATAACAGAAAGCATTTCTGGTCTCCTTCAGCCAACAATAAAAGGAGAAGGGAGGGATTTATTAGAAGGATACATAGAGTTTATGGAATCAACATGTGACTATTACTCCCTTAAATGAGGTGGTTATGCTGCTAGAGGGAATTAGAATTATTTGCAGACTTGTATTCAGAGTTAGAACACAGAAAGCCCCAGGACACCAATTATAAAAGTGAAATCTGGAAAGAGAAGGCTTAGACATCAAAATATTGGAGGACTTTACGAATTCACATCGGCAGTAATTTGGAGAGCATATATAATAATAGAATTTTAGTGTATGTGACCAAAGATGGAGAAACAATTTTAGATTAGGCTGAATATAATTATTGATATGAGTTCAGTTTTAGGAGATTCCTAATTCCTGATACAATGTGATGGAAAGAAGTTGGCCTGGGTAACACTAAACTAGACTTACAAATGAACTTGAGATGTTGGAAATGTCTAATATAATGTAGAGAAAATAATTCAAATAATTGGGAGACTGGAATACTGGATTTATCATTGGTGTCCTGATCACCTGTCCATTAAATACATTCCTCAAGCAGTCCTAGAAGACATTCCATTTACTAGGGTTTTGAGACATCTGCTGTGATTGAAGCTCTGGCATATTACAAAAGGGGTGTTAGTGGTTGTTCTTTAGAGGCTATGGGAGAAGCTAAAATAGAACTGGGTTTCCTGATTTCAGTAAGAACAGTGAGTCCCTAAGATGGTAGAAGCCAGATAGGTCACTCATCACTGGGGGAATGCTGGGCCTGTTACTATAATGTCAGCAAGGTATGAAATGGGGGTGACTATAGGCTTCTTTGCCAATTGACTAATTGATCACAGAATCCTTGGAGTTCAAATAGAAGAATAGTCCCTTAAGATCACATTTTATTTCTCAGCCAAAAACCACTGATCTGGTGAAGAGTTCTTTTCTCTATACTCTACACTAGAGTATATATGGCTTATCAATGATGGTTAATCCTAGAATTTAGCTTTCAGGGTAAAGAATATATATCACAATGAAACTAGAGGAGGAAGAGACATTACCTGAAACTCATAGACTTGTAACTGGGTAGAATAATGAGAGATGCGGGATTATCTTCATTTGGAAAAGAAGTGTGTTTTGTGGCGTAAGTAACACCTACATTATGTTAGGAGGAACAGTATTTTGGGAAGTGTAATTTTGGGAAGAAGTATATGAGTGAATGTTGGTCTGCCAAAGGTGTGGACCATTGTGTATGTTTTTTATTTTATTTCTGACTCTCTAACATTTTACCACATTCCTATTGGGGCAGTCCTTAGTAATACAGTTTTGGAAAAAATAAGTGCCCCACCTCGCACTAATAACATTGAAGATGTCAGTTCCTCTCTTTCCCTGCTCTTGGAAGACAAACCTTAGGCATATGAGTTAGTGATTTATTTTTTTTATTTTTTTAAAGATTTTATTTATTTATTTGACAGAGATAGAGACAGCCAGTGAGAGAGGGAACACAAGCAGGGGGAGCGGGAGAGGAAGAAGCAGGCTCCTAGCTGAAGAGCCTGATGTGGGGCTCGATCCCATAACTCCGGGATCACGCCCTGAGCCGAAGGCAGGCACTTAACTGCTGTGCCACCCAGGTGCCCCGACTTAGTGATTTAGACACTGCTACCTGGGAATGTAAATTTGAAAATGGAGCACATAAATGAAGATAGGATGAGGATTCATGTTTGGTTATGGTGGCATGATTCTTGCAATGTCAGGGGTATTCTGGCCAGATGATTCTTGTCAAAAGACTCTTCTTATTACCACTGATTCCTAGACTTCTGGACCTGGTTTGATTCCTGTCTGGTTTCCGGGTCTCATGCTCCAGCAGCCTTTGATTTGGTGAGTTCATGACAGCATTTCTTCTCCATTTCTTTGCACTGAGATAGTCAGAGTTCACTTATATAACTTCCATATGTTAGTTGTATCTTAATAGATACAGAACTTAAATGCTCAGTGAATGGCAACATCATTTATCCAGTTGAACAAGTAAAAAATCCAGGGTACATGCTTGACAATCCCTCTCTCACCACCCCACATCTAATCCACCACTAAATTTTACTGATTTTCCTTCCCAAATATCCCTTAAGCTTTATCACCATCAACATCAACACCCTAGCGTAAGCCACCATTATATCTCACTGGGACTATACCAACCTATTTGGTCTCCCTGAACTTTTCCCCTTCTCTAACCCATTCTTTTCTAACTGTAAAATCTGATCACGTGGGGAGCCTGGGGAGCCTGCCCAGCTAAATCCTCTTTCTTTTAGTCCCTGGGAATGTACCTTGATGCTTCCTACCTCCAGGCCTCTGCATATGCTGTTCCCACCCTCTGGAACTCTCTTCTTCTTCTTTTTTTTTTTTTTTAAAGATTTTATTTTTATTTATTCGACAGCCAGTGAGAGACAGCCAGTGAGAGAGGGAACACAAGCAGGGGGAGTAGGAGAGGAAGAAGCAGGCTCTTAGCGGAGGAGCCTGATGTGGGGCTCGATCCCAGAACTCTGGGATCACACCCTGAGCTGAAGGCAGACGCTTAACGACTGAGCCACCCAGGCGCCCCTGGAACTCTCTTCTTCCTCTATTCCTTTCACACAGTTAATTCCTACTCATCCTTCACATCTCATCATATCTTCCTTCTTCGTGATTGCTTTCTTAGTCTGCTCAGGATGCTATGACAAAAAACTCCATAGACTGGATGGCTTATACACAGACATTTATCTATCTCTCATAATTCTGGAGACTGGGAAGTCCAAGATCAAGGTGTTGGCTGATTCAGTTCCTGCTGAGGGCCCTCTTCCTAGCTTTCAGACAGTTGAATTTTTGTCGTGTTCTTATATGGTTTTTCCTTGGTGCACATACATGTGGAGGGGAGATCTCTTCCTCTGACCACAAATCCTATTAGATTAGGGCCCCACTCTTAAGACCTCATTTAATCTTAAGTACCTCTAAAAGATCCTATCTCCAAATACAGTCATATTGACTGACTTCAACAAATGAATTTGGGAGACACAATTCAGTCCCTAGCATTCTTCCCCTTGTACCCTAAAATTCATGTCCTTGTTACATGCAAAACATATTTATTCCATCCCAACAGTCCTCAAAGTCTTAACTCATTCCAGCATCAACCCTAAAGTCTAAAGTCTGAAATCTCACCTAAATATCATCTAAATCAGATATGGGTGAGATGTGAGGTATGATTCATCCTGAGGCAAAATTCCTCTTTCTCGCTGTGAACTTGTGAAACCAGACAAGTTATGTCCTTCCAAAATATGGTGATGGGACAGGCATTGGATAGACATTCTCATTCCAAAAAGGAGAAAAAGAAGGAAAGGATGATGGATCCCAAGCAAGTCCAAAACCTCATAGGGAAAATTCTATTAGATCTTAAATCTCAAGAATAATTCTCTCCAGTTTGATTCCCTATTTTCTGAACCCTAATCAGGGGTCACATCCTCATGTCAGGCAGAGGCCATCTGACTTGTTGAAACTGAGTTAGTGATCCTGATGATCTCTGAATCACCTTAAGGACCATTTTTCTCTTTTCTCAAAGGATAAAACATGCTTACAGCCAAACAGCTCTATGGTTCCCTTCTATAGAATCCAAGAAGTCTGATAGCCTCTCTTCATTCTGTTCCACTTTCTATGCCCCTTTTGATCCAAACTGGCAGTATCTCTGTTGGTATAATCTCATTTGTATTCCTGGTTTCTGCTGAGATGACCAATTAAATCCATGAGCCACATCTATGATCTCTTTATCAAGTGGTTGCTCAGCCATACCCTTAGCATCCTCTTCAGAACTAGCTTTTTTATTCTTTTGCAATATCAGTAGGCTTAGAATGTTTCAAATCTCCAAGTTTTGGTTCCTTTACATTTAACACTTCCTTCTTCATTTCTCTTCTCTTGAATTTTACTAAAGCAGTAAGGAGGACCCAAGCTGCACCTTCAATACTTTGCTTAGAAATCTCCTCCACTAACGTCCAATTTCACTGCTCAAAAGTTCTACCTCTCTCAAAACACTAGAACATAATTCAGCCAAGTTCTTTGCCACTTTATAAGAAGGATCTCCTTTCTTCCAGTTTCCAGTAATCTGTTCCTCATTTCCCTCTGAGACCTCTGCAGTCTGGGTGGAGGAGGGTTTGAGAATCTTCATTTCTCACTTTGAGAATCACTACTATAAGCTATGAAAGTGCTTCTCAAACTTTAAGATGCATGCAAATCCTGGGTCATCTTGCTATGTGTAGATTCTCTTTCTATAGGTCTGGGTGAGGCCTGGGATTTTGCAGTTCTAACTACCGGGCCAGTAGCAAACTGCCTCCAGGTGGGTTGCATTTGCATCATCCAGACACTTGTTAAGAAAACCTCCAAATTGATCACCAGCCCTCCAAAACTGAATCTGCATTTCACAATGCATGTTAACATGATTCATGTCAAGTAATATTTGAGAAACACTACTCTAGCTGCTTGTATCATCAGGGAATTTAGGGAAACTGCCATTGAGGATATGATAGGCTTGAGTCACAGAAAACTTGTGAATAGATACTTCACTTTGTCCATGACAGATTGTGTTGGCTAGATAGACCATTTACTTCTAACACTGTTACAGTTTATAAGCCACTTTGAAAACATTACTACTTTTGGTCTTGACAGCAACATTATCATATGTGTAGAGCAAGTATTCCTATTCCCATTTTATAGTAGAGGACCTAAAAATTAGCATAGATAATTCACATATTTAATGTTATACAGCTAATACATGACAGCTCTTTAGTTTGAACCAAGAACTTTGCTCTAAGTCTGGTATTATTTTCCATGAAATCACATTTCCAGATCTTTCTATCTATTAAAAAATATGAATTTGGAAATTGTATTACTTAAGAGGGAATTGGTCTTTCCAATCAAATCATTTCACATGATTTGTCAGCCTGCTGCTTCAAATCTTTAAAAAACAGCTTTCACCCTATCATCACCATGCTCTTCTGAGATGTTCTTTTCTGTGTATTTTACTTTTTTTTGACATTTGGAACATGGCTGGAAGTCAGGAAGTAAAGAGAGCTCTGTACAGCCAAGGTGGGAACATCAAGATTAAAATGCCAAAGTTTACAGAGTTTATTCATAGATAGTGTCTGACATAGGAAAGCTCCTGGACCCCTCCCTGAGAGCTGGAACACTCTGGAACAGGCCCTAGAAGTATGGAAATTTCTTTCTTTCCTCCACCTCTTCCCAAAGCTAAAGCATATAAAAAGCAGCATTTGAAAGGGAAGAGTTCCTGTCACAGGCAAATAAAATGACAGAGGTGAAAAAAATCTTGGACCTTTTGCAACAGAAAGGAGACAGCAGCCATAAAAGAAGAAGAAGGAGGAAGAGAGGGAGAGGGGGAGGGGGGAGGAGGGAGGAAGGGTGAGGGAAGAGGAGAAGAAGGAGAAGAAGGAGAAAGAGCACAGGAAGTTCAGCAATACACAGTCCTATGCACCACAGCAGGCCAGGCAGGCATCATGACTCTACACTAGAGTGGAATTTCACTTTCAAATAATGATGATTGTACATCATTTAAGAAAAGGTTAAGTTATATTTAGAGTACTTTGTTGAAGAAAGCAGTAAGATATGCAATACGATTCAGAAAGATTTCTACAAAGAGATTTAAGTGAGCAAATCTTCAACATTTCAGAGTGACACATCCTCTAAGGGTTCCTGATAGATGACATTGCATTACATTTTCTTTTGTCTCCCTTTCTATTGTAGTGTTTTAGAGTATGGAAAAGACATATACACTTGCATTTCACTTACCTGAATTCAACTATATATATATGCAGACCAAGACTTTATTTGAAAGGATTATTGTGAGATAAGGCAAGCTTCTCAAGAGTGGGGCAAAAATATTGGTTTTTATAGAAAGGAATGGGTTGGAAAGAATTAGGTGGGGAGAAGTGGATGAGTGGCATGATCTGATGGCAGTTCAGAATGTTTTTACCCTGAGTCCAGCCTGTTTGAAGAGGGTTGTGTGCTGGCTCAGGATGAGAGTGAACCCAAGTTTAGGAACCTTGGAAAAGAAGAGGGGTTTAACCAAAGTTTGGTTAAGAAGCATTTTGTACACATTAATCAGTGGGATGAGCAGCTCTGCTGATCATTAATGAAGCAAAGAATGGGAATTTGAAGGAACATCGTCTGGTCTCACTCTAGTTAACTGGGGGCCATCTGTAATTCTTATTGAAATCATGGGGGAAGAGTCCTTCTTTACCCTTCCATTTCCTGCAACTCAAAGGAATGGGGGATATCTTAACCTTTGCTGTTTTCCAGGAGCACAGGGCTCAGTTAAAATTCAGCATTGTCAATAGCATATAAATATTACAATACACACTGGATTTTAGGGGGTAAATAATCTCATGAGTGAACTGTGGATTATACAGAAATAGTTTTAGACAATTTCTGTATAAACAAAGACTAGGATAGTCAAAATATCTAACTCTTTTTGTAATCATGAATATTCCTGGAGCAAAAGAAAAAAATGGATTCCAATGGTATCTTTATTTCTTGCAGTTATTTTGCATAATACTTCTGAAACATATAAATTATGAAAACATGGTGTGGTAAAAGGAATTTGGGAGATAATTCTTGCTTATGGAACCGTACCCCAAATTTACTACCATAGTAGTTTATAATGGTCTTTTTCTAAGTATGGATATTTTTGTGGGTGAAAAAAACATGAAATATGAAGTTACTTCCATTAGAATTTATTCAGCATAAACTCATCTCTATAAGTCATAGAAAATGATGACTGAGAATGGTGTAAGACAAAAATATTAACTATAAATTAGGGACTAATAATACAACTCTAAATAAGATCCCTGTGTCTTAGCAGGTGACCCAGAGCATAGAAATGGTGGATGTAGATGCCATGTACAGAAGATGTTGGTGCTGCGTCCTTCAGCTGGGTCATCACTTAATTCATAGCCACTTAAGTGGATAAAATAATTGAATAAGCCTCTCAAATATGAAGCAGCCTTACAAACCTTATCCACTTCCAAAATCCTTGGACTCAAACCTGTTTAAAGCTATCAGATTAAGATGGTGGGAACAGGGGTAGGCTGGTAGCTCCTTCCTTCTTCCAAGGAAGTGTGGCACTTCATCCTCCCCTCCCTTCCCTTCTTCGTAATGACTTTGTATACTCAATAAATGTGGAGGATTTGGGGAGGATGAGGGGCAATTAAGAAGAAAAAAGGCTCTCTTGTCCTTTGTTCTTTACCCTCTATTGCCCTGAGGTGGAACCTTAATTATAACTTTGAAATTAAAAGCTAGCTTATTTAGATTGATAGAAAAGGAACTGCAATTTCAAGTTTGCCAAACTTGTGTATTATTCTTGAATTCTTTCCAGAATCCAGACTACTTTAAATCCTCTTTTTCAGAATTTGTTTGATATAAGATAATAATGTTTATCAGAATCAACTCAGGCAGTTGTTGAAGGCAATTTTTTTCTAACCCAGTTCTATGTGTCAGCCACCACTGTTCAAAGCACTGGACATATGTGGGTGAACAAAACAAAGTTCCTATCTTCATGGAGCCTAATTCTAATGATGGAGCTAAGAGATAATCAACAAAAACGTAATATGATTTCAAGTGGTATTATGTGCTCTGAAAAAAAATAAAGTAATATAAAGCATAAGAAATGAAATGTGTCTGTGTCCTTTCTGATAAGGTGATATTGGAGGAGAGATTTCCATGGAATGAGAGAGCAGGACAAGTGATAAATTGGGGAAAGAGCTGCCCAGATAAAGGGTAGAACAACTATAAAAACTTTGAGAGAAGCATGTATTTGGCAGGGGACTAGTGTGACTGAAGAAGACTTAAAATATGAGTGAGAGGAGAAATTAAATCTGAAGGGTAGCCTGGAACCAGATCATGTAGAATCCAGTACGTTATGGGTTAGAATTTTGGGTTTTATATTAAGTGTGATTGGAATTCATTGAAGAGTTTTTGTGGAAGAGTGACGTAATCAGATTTACACTTGTAAAGGAAGTCCTCTGGCAGAAGAAAAATTATAGCAGATAGAAACTTGGATCTATGCAAAGAGAAAAAGAACACTGGAAATGATATCTGTATGGCTACATATAGAATACTTCATTTTTTAATATTTAAAACATTGAAAAAATTGACTTAAGCAAAATAACAGTAATATTTTTTGGAGTTTATAACATATATAGAAGAAAAATATGTATCAACAACAGCACCAAAACAGGGATAGGGAAAATGAAAGTATGTTGTTATAAGATTATACTATATGTGAAGTGGTAAAATAGTACTCAATGGTAAACTGATAATTTAAAAATATATACTATAAGCCATAAACAGCCACTAAAATTAAAAACAATTATAGCTAGGGGTGCCTGGGTGGCGCAGTCGTTAAGCATCTACCTTCGGCTCAGGGCATGATCCCGGCGTTCTGGGATCGAACCCCACATCAGGCTCCTCCACTAGAAGCCTGCTTCTTCCTCTCCCACTCTCCTGGCTTGTGTTCCCTCTCTCACTGCCTGTCTCTCTCTGTCAAATAAATAAAAAAAATCTTTAAAAAATAAAATCTTAAAAAAAATAAAAAAATAAAAAAAATAAAAACAATTATAGCTAATAAGCAATAGAGGAGATAAAATGGAACCACAAAAAACTAATTAATTCAAAAGAGAAATAGGAGAAGGGAACAAACAGCATATGTGAAAAATAAAAAACAAATAGCAATATGGTAGATTTAAAAACAACCACATTAATAAGCATTAAATGTAAATGGTCTAAATATTCCAATTAAAAGGCAGAGATTGTCAGATAAAAAGCAAGACCTAATTACCTGTGGCTTATTAAAAAACCTACTTTAAATACAAAGACACAAATAGGTTGAACAGAAAAGGAAAAAGATAAATCATGCTAAGACTAATCAAAAGAAAACAGAAAAGGAAAAAGATAAATCATGCTAAGACTAATCAAAAGAAAACTAGACTGACTATATTATTTCAGATAGGTTTCAGAGCAAGGAATATCATGAAGAATAAAGTATTAATTCATCAAAAGGACATAACAATCCTCAATGTTTATGTATCTAGTTACAAAACTTCAAAATACATAAAACAGAACTGATAGTACTGCAATGAGAAATAGACAAATCCACAATTATATTTAGAAATATTTTAACTCCTCTTTCATTAACTGATAGAAATAGAGAATTAGAAAATATATAGAAGACTAGAACAGCATTGTCAATCAAATTGAACTAATTGACAAGTACATAACATTCTAGCAGACAACAGCACACACATTCTTTTCAAGTGTATAGAGTATATTTACTATGATTGGCCATATTCAGCACCACAAAACAACTAAATTCAATAAATTTAAAAGAATTCAAATTATACAAAGTATGTTTTCTGACCACAGTCGAATTAAGTTAGAAGGAAAAACAGAAAGACACTGAAAAATCCCTAAATAATTGGGAAAAAAAAATAGTACACTTCTACAGAACCTATAGATCAAAGAAGAAATCAAAAAAGAAAATACAAAAAATTTGAACTGATGAAAATTAAAATACCAAACAAAAAATTGTGGAATGTAGCTACTCTAGTAATTAGAGGGAAATTTCTAGCATTAAACACCTATATTAGACAAAAGGAAGATCTTGAATCAAAGACCTCAGCTAATAGTAAATGAAACACAAAGCAGAAGAAAGAAAATAATAAAGATTAGGGAGGCAATCAATGAATTAGAAAATAGAGAATCAATAGAGAAAAATCAATGGTATTACGAGCTAATTTGTGAGATCAATAAAATTGATAAAACTCCAGCTAGACTGGTCAAGGTAATGATAGAAGATATAAACTCCAGGAATGTGAGAATTGATATCACGATAGATTCTACAGATAGAACTTTATAACAATACAGTTGACCATTTATATGAAATGTTTAAATTCCCTGAAAAACACAAACTACCAAAGTTCACTCAAGAAAAAAAAGACAACCTCAGTACTCCTAAATTTGTTTTAAAAATGAATTTGTAGTTTAAAACTTCCCACAAGAAAAATTCCTGGCCCAGTTGTCTTTACTGATGAATTATACATTTAAGGAAGGCATAATATAAATTCTACACAAATTGTTTTAAAAAATTGGAGGGGAAGGAATGGTTCCTAACTCATTCTATGAGGCTAATATTATTCTGAAACCAAAAGCATACAAAGATGTTAAAAGACAAAATTATAGACTAATATCCATCATGACCATAGATGGAATTACTCTTAGGAAAATTTTAGCCAACTGATCATACAACATATAAAAATGATAATACATCATGGCCAAGTGGTGTTTATCCCAGAGTGGAAGGTTTAAACCAACCTTAACATTTAAAAATTAATGAAGGCTATTCAACCTATCAACAGACCGTTTTAGTCAGCTTGTACTTCCATAACAAAATACCATAGATTGGGTGGCTTACACAACAGAAATTTGTTTCTCACAGCTCTGGATGCTAGGAAGTTCAAGATCTAGGTGCTAGACAATTCCGTTTCTTGTAAGGAAATTCCTCTTCCTGTCTTGAAGATGGTTGCCTTCTCTCTGTGTCCTTATGTGGCAAAAACAGAAAGGTCTGGTATCTCTTCCTCTTCTTAAAAGGGCACCAGTCCTATCAGATTAGGGCCCTACTCTTATGACCTCTTTTAACTTGTATCACCTCCTTACAGGTTCTAACTCCAACTACAGTCACGTTGGCAGAGGTAGGGCTTCAACATATAAATTTTAAGGGGACACAAACATTCAGTCCATAACACAGACTAAAAAGAAAAAAAAAACCTATATGGTCATCCTAATTGATGCAGAAAAGCAATTCACAAAATTCAACATCTGTTCCTGATAAAAAGATCTCAGCAAATTGAGAAAGGAAAGGTCCTCAAAGTGATAAAGGACATTCATGAACACTTAACTAACATCATACATAATGATGAAAGACTGCTTGCATTCCCCCAACAACTCAAAGAATTTTGCTTACCATTCATTTGTATTCAACATTCTACTAGAGGTTCTAATCAGACAATAAGGCAAGAGAAACAAGAGTTATCTGGATTGGAAAGAAAGAAGAAGAACTGTCTTTACTCATGAACAACATGATCATCATGTAAAAAAAATCCTATAAAATCTACAAAAAAGATACTGAGAGTAGTAAGTGAGCTTAGCAAGATTGTAGAATACAAAATTGATATAATGTATTTCTATATATCAGGAATGAACAATCAGAAATTGATATTAAATAATACCATTGATAATAGCATCAAAA
This sequence comes from Ursus maritimus, assembly GCF_017311325.1. NCBI lineage: Eukaryota > Metazoa > Chordata > Mammalia > Carnivora > Ursidae > Ursus > Ursus maritimus. The sequence continues at coordinate 28,720,915 of NW_024423675.1, forward strand.
ATACAAGTTACTTAGGGATAAATCTAGCAAGATGAAGGAATTATAAAAGGGATGAGGAAACTTTTGAGAGAAATGGTTATGTTCATTATCTTTTTTGTGATGGTGTTTTGAGTGCATGTTAAAACTTATCAAACTTCACTTTGATTAGTGCAGTTTATAGTATGCTAATTGTACTTCAATACAGTGATTAAAAATACAATTCAATAAAGCTGTGATAAATGTACTTTTGTTTTTGGGGGGTAAAGTAAGTTGTTCTATCTGAATATTAAATATTAAATAGTGGAGTTATATATTTAATAATTTTTATACTGAAGTGCTAGAACATGATATATTATTTCATTTTACATCTATCCACTGAGTATTTTATTGTATGTGCTTCTCCTATTTGGAGAGATTATTTCACTTTTCGATTTTGGTTTGAAATAAACTAATAGATTACTTGAATAAATTATGATGCTTTTACTCTATATAATATCAACAATTCTTAAAAAGAATTAATTAGGACTATAATTACAGGCCTGGAAGAATATCGATTCTGCAGTGTTGCAAAAAAAATTTGAGGGTAGTAAAATAGAATCCCATTTTCTGTAAAAACAAACAAACCCTTATGTATAATAAATTAGTGTATATATTTATGAGATCATGGAGAAGGGTGTGGAAAGATTCACACCAGCTGTCAGCATAAATTGCTGTTGATGGGAATGAAAAGGTCTTTTTTTTTTTTTTTATCATTTCATTGGTTACAATGAGTGACTATTCTGTAAGAACAATAAATTACAAAACTAAAAGAAATAATTTGATAATTTTTCTATCATGGTACCTATTGATTTTTAGGTAAATCTGCATGAATTATTACTTAAAAACACTTTAATTATGAATACCATAATTTAATTCAGTGCCTTATAACATAAAATTTTTAATATTTATTATAGTATATTCTTCTTGCCGTACCCATACATGTAAACTAAAGGCATGATTTTAGACAATCTTGAATTTCCTCCTAAGCTTATTTCTGAGAATTAAGTGAAATAATCCAAGTCCATACTAATCCATATTACGCAGTGACTGACACCTAATTAATATTTAATAAATGCTAGTTATTAGTACTAAATGATGCAACTGTTCTTTGTTTTACATGACTTAGAAAGCAAGTTGTGACAGATTGTGTTTTCCAAGTTGGCTTAAATAATATTTTTTTAAAAAATATTTTATTTATTCATTTATTTTAGAAAGAGAATGTGAGTGGGGGAGGAGCAGAGGAGGAGGGAAGAGGAGGAGGGGAAAGAATCTCAAGCAGACACTGTGCTGTTGTGGGGCTTGATCTCAAATCCTTGATATCATAACCTGAGCCAAAACCAAGGAAACCAAGAGTTGGATGTTCAACCAACTGAGCCACCCATGCTCCCCAAATAATATTTCTTAATTCAAATGCTCTTCTCTGTTGCTACATCAAGAGGTACAGTCTATTTCTCTGTTCCCTTGAGTCAGATTTGACCCTGTAACTGCTTGACCAACAGGTTAAAGTGCACCTGTTCTGGGCAGAACACTTAATTAATCTGGCAACTTTCATTTTTTGCTTTTGGAATGCTTGCTCTTGGGATACTTTCTTGGAAATTAGCTGCCATTCTGTGAGAAGCTGAAGCCACAGGGAAGACCACATGAAGGCACTCCAATTGACAGCTGCAGCTGAGCTCCCAGTTGACATCCACCCATCATGGCTGTCTAACTGGGTCGAACCTTCAGTTGCCTCTAGACCCAGCTACCAACTGAGTGTAATTTCATAAGATACTCCAAGTGAGAATCACTCACTTGAGCCCAGGTAACCTGTAGAAGTATAAGAGATAATGATAAATTATTGTTTTAAACCATTTAACATGAATTATAGTGAAATTTTCTTATCAAATATTATACTTTAATAAATATACCTTTGCATTTCCAATATAGTACACTATTTTACAATTCTTAAAATTATGACTTTGAAGTCTGTGATGTATTTATTTCAAAATTAATTTATAGAGATCTTTAAAGGTGTTGTCTCATGGACCAGTTTTGAAACTATTTAATTTGTCCTAGACTGGTGTTATTTTAAATTAGCACAATGTCTTTAGTAGAACAGTTAACATTTTCCTTTTATACATGCTCATTTCTCAGTTCACAAATATGTACAACTTTTATCTTTTCCTTTTCTTTCTTTCTTTCTTTCTTTCTTTCTTTCTTTCTTTCTTTCTTTCTTTCTTTCTTTCTTAGAGAGAGAAAGAAAGAGAGGAAAGGGTATGGGCAGAAAGAGAGGGAGACAGAGAATCTTAAGCAGGTTCCACACCCAGCATGGAGCCCTACTTGAGGCTCAATCTCACAACCCTGAGATCATGACCTAATATGAAATCAAGAGTCAGATTTAACCAACTGAGCCACCCAGATGCCCCTAACTTTTATCTTATTATTTTTTTAATCTTATATATTTATTTGAGAGAAAACAGAGAGAGCATGAAGGGGGGAGGGGCAGAGGGAGAGGGAGAGGGACATGCTGACTGCTCCCTGCTTAGCATGGAGCCAGACATGGCACTCAAATCCCAGGACCTTAAAATCATGACCTGAGCCTAAGTCAGGTGCTTAACCAACTGAACCACTCAGGTAACCTAACTTTTATTGTTTTTAATACAACTTTTGGATCCACTAGGAATTATATTACCTTCAAATACATTCTGAAAGTCACCAACTACTAGAATGTTTAATAAAAGTAATTTGAGACTGAGTGGGTTTAAGTCATTCTTCAGTTTCTCTTTAATGTAGTTGGTTTGTGCATTTATAATTCTTACTCCATCCCAGATCAGGGGACAGATTTCATTTTATAAATGTCTGCATGTCATAGATCTTGTAGCTCAAAGAAGGCTGAAGGAGGTAGCATGGTATGGGAGCAGGTCCCTGGACTAGCACTCAGAAAAATCGGCTTCTGTTCCAGTTGTGTGACTAGGTTTAGTCATTTCACCTCATTTTCTTCCTTTGTATTCAGATATTAATTCTTCTTTAAGGTTCTTTCCGCTCAAATTGGGGGGCAAAGCAAGGCATTTTGATTCCCAGACATGTCCTATTTGCCTACAATGGTCCCTTCTGGCTCTAGTTTTTGAGAGAGGCCAACTTCTGTTTTCTGGAGTGAACTGATCTTCAGCTTGGCTCCCAAAGTGAGCCAGGCACTGTCAGATGCTAATCCTATGTGACTGCAACTTTGAGAGGCTGGTTGTAACATTAGAATTGCACAGATTTAGGAAGACAGGTACTGATTAATTCTAATTGTTTTATTTATATACATACACAACAACTCATAAAATATAATCCAGGATTCTTCCAATATTATAATTTTCTTGATTAATATAGATATGAACAGAAGAATTGACACGAGATAATAATAGGATGTCTAAAAATAGAGATGTTTGCACATTCAAATCCTTTGTTTTTTAATTGTTGTATGCATAGCCTTCAGTTTTAGCCAACCATGAAAAACAAGGTGGTAATTTCACCCATCCATTCATAGAGCTGTGACAAATACTTCAGGACAATGCTGCCACCCACACTGCATTGTGCTTAGGAGTAAAGAGGTAAGATGGATATAGAAATTGAACTTTAAGAGACACCTTCACACAAATCATTTTAATTCAGCTTGCTCTTATTCAATCTTTTTACAAGAAACAATAATGTTGAAAAGGAGTTCTTACCCACAACTTAAAAAAAAAAGAGACATTAATAGATAAATCTGTAAAGAAAAAAAAAGAAATAAAACATGGAAAAATTCACTTTTTTGAATAATCAAAGAAAAGCCAATGCATCAAGTAATATGTATCAAAAGTCTTTAAAATGTTCATATCTTTTTATCCTGTTTGTTGCTTCTGCTTTATGAGAGATTTCCCTTTTTGCATTAGTGGTAAAAAATAGAAACCAATGCCCAACAGTAGAATGATATGTAAACTATAGTACATTTGTTCTGTTTAACATAAATTCCTTAAAAATGATATTTACAAAGACTGAAATAACATGGGACAATGTTCTTCAATTCATATTATGTGAGTAAATGCAAACTTAATACTCAATAACTTGACTGACATTCCAAAAAATACTGGAGTACCTATATATTTTTATCTTTAAAGAATATCCATGAGCTAGTAAGTAAGGAAAATAAGACCAGAAACCCAGGAAAGTAAGCAAAGAATTGAAGCTGGGGTGTTTGTATAACCAGGTGAACTTGGATTTTAATCTGCATTTTGGAGTGGTAATCTTGGACTGTGGCTCTAGGACCAGGATAAAAAGCTCAAGGACCTATCCATGATGTGGGTTTAAATAGAAAAGCATCTCCTGTTAATCAGGAACAAAGAAGGGTTGCCTCTATGTGGGGGTCCAGTAAGGACATTTTAGACAACACAAACTGAAAAAGTTTGAGTCCACCAGGGCTTAACTAAAGGAAATCTGAAATATTTTACTTTAGGCAGAAAACAAATAGAAGATTTAAGATGCAAGAAAAAAAAATAAAGGCACAGAGAAAGTGGTGAATATGAGAGTCAATCTAATAAGCCTCTAAAACCACATTTGATTGTACCGTGGAGTAAAAATTTAAAAGAAGATAGAAATAAACTGCTTGATAGAATAGCATATAAATTAGGAGGGGATTAAATGGAACTGAAGTACTCTAAGACCATGTATTGTTCAGATGGAAAGAAAAGATTGATTAAATATTTCTAAGTTAACTATGCACATTAAAATTTCTAGAGTAATCATCAGAAGAGACATAGAATGTATATGTAATTTTCAAATTAATAGTACGATAAAACATTCTATAATCTAACATAAGACCAAAAAAAAGAGAAAAGAAAACAGGAAAGACAGGATCAATTTTAAAATTTGGGGGTAGAAAGAAATTCAAGTATCAGTAGATAAAAGCTCCCATGAAAAAATCAAAGATTATTAAGGCTGCATTATAAACAAAACAAAGTAAAATTGAGATACAAGCTGCTTACAAGAGACACACTATAAGCAAAATAATAATATAAAAAGCTCAAAAGTAACAGAAGAGAAACACATTTTGGGCAAAACCTAATCAAAAGAAACCTGGTATAGCTTTATTATTTCTATTAGACAAAATAATTTTAAGTCAAAAAGCATAAAAATAAATAAAAAGGGTCAATCATTTTCAGAGATTTTAATATATCTGTTTCAGTAACTGACAAATATAGAAAAAAAAGTAAGATATAGAAGAGTTGAATAATGGACATACAATAAAGTGATCAAGGTGTTTCACAACTAAATCATCAATGTTCTTTTTTTTTTAAACACACATGAAACATTTAAAAAATTGACTACATACTGGGCCCTAAAGTAAGTGTCAAAAACTTGCTAACAATTGGCATTTTGCAGACCATATTATTTGACCACAATAAAATTAATCTAGAAAATTCTAATAAAAAGATTATCTGACAAGTAAAAATATCCTGTAGATAGGAAACTAAGAAACTTCTTTTTAAATAAATCATATACCAAAGAAGAAATCATAAAGAAAATTAGAGAATATGTAAAACTGAATGATAACAAAAGCACTGTCCATAAAAACTTATGGGAAGTAGCTAAAGCATTATTAGAGGAAAAGACATAGCCTTTAGGACTTTTATTAGAAAGGCTGTAGGCTGCTGAGTTATGCCTTTCTATCAAGATGAAGTTAGGAAAGGAAAAACTATGTAAACCCCAAGAAAGAAGGAAATGTATAATGAGAATAATAGTAGAAATGAGTGAAGCACCAAACAATCATTACTTAGAAAGGACCAACAGAGAAAAAATTGGATCTTTGTTAGACTAATGAAATTGATAAGCTTATGGCAAGTATGATCAGAAAAAAATGAGGAAAAAGGCAAATAAATAATATTAGAAATAAAAAGGGGGACATAGCATCAGTGCTGCAGGAATTAAAATGTAAGAGGACATTATGAACAGTTTTATTCTAATATATCAAAAATTAAAACAGATGAACACATTTCTAGAAAAATGTCACCTATCAAACTGACTCAAGAGGATATAGAAAACCTGGATAATACTCATGTCCAGTACAGCTGGGGCTGGTAAACTATGGTACATGGGCTAAGTCTAGCCTGAGATCAGTTTTGTATAGTCTGCAAGCTGAGAATTGTTTTTACATTAAAAAAAAAAAAAAAAAGGAAAGGAAAAGAAAAGAAAAAAAATAAAGAAGAATATGTGACAGAAGAGGACATGTACAAGGGTAGTCATAGCAGCATTGTTCATAGTAGCAGAAAACAGAAGCCTGCCTCAATTCCATCAACAGTAGAATGGATAATAAAGACTGTGGATTACTTGTATGATAGAATACTATACAACAGTGAGAATAAATTAGAGTAACATGTACCAACATGGGTGAATCTCAAAAAGAAAGGTTGAGGGAAAATAAGCCACAAACGAATACATGAAATAGGAGTTCATTAAACAGAGTTCAAAATTGAGGCCAAACTGAGCTATATTTACAGATACATTACCATTTGGCCAAACTATAAAGAATAGTAAGGAACGAGGAAGACCATAGTTGAGGAGAATAGTGGAGGGCTGTAATTGAAGACAATTACCTAGGGACTTCTAAAAAAGTGGTAAGAGTGCAAGATTGTTTGCATGGTGTATTGCCACTTCGATTTTAAAAACACACACAGAGAAGGCTAGAAAGAATTATACCAAAATGTTACCAGTTGTATTTGAAGGGTGACTTTCCATTTGATTTCTGTCAATTTGAATGTGAAGTGAAGGAAGCAAGAGCAGACTCAGTGACTTTATTTCTTGTTTTAGTCAACTAACCTAATTTTGATCACAAACATTTCCTCATGCTTTATCATTTTTGTTAATAATACTGATGTTTTTTTCTGCCTCCTTTTTTGGGTACATTTTAACTTTAAAAAACAGAGTTTGTTGGAGGCACCTGGGCCTCAGTTGTTGAAACTCTGCCTTGGGCTCAGGTCATGATCCCAGGGTTGAGCCCTGTGTCCGACTCCCTGCTCAGCGGGGAGTCTGCTTTATCCCTTTCTCTCTCTCCCTCTGCCTCTTCCCCTGCTCGTGCTCTGTCTCTCTTAAATAAATAAACAAAATATTTTTAAAGAAAATTATGTTGTACTTATAATGATAAACTTTAAAAATGAACTATAATTTTTCCCCCTTTTTAAAAAGGCAAAACAAGCTATCAAAAAGACTTTCGGGACGTCCTGATCTGTTATTAGAAGCTAGAAAAAAATCACTTTCTCTGTTGCAAGCATGACTTCAATATTGTCCTTCAAATCGCACAGCCTAGCAAGGAGATCTGACCTGCTGTGTGCCGGGGTCAGAGGGCAGTGTAGCGCGTGGACATGGGGCCCAGAGCTGGGGCAGCTGTCGGCACCTGCACCAGTGGGGAAGTCTTGGCTGCGATGTGCATTTTAATACCTATGTTGCTAGGACTCCCTATCAACCTTGGCTTCTTCCAGTAGTGCTTTGGTGATAGGGAGCTACAGTCTGGGAGTCCAGGAAGCCTAGAAGAACTGCTGTGTCTTCAGTACTCAGAAACAGTACTCAGGACAGGATGAGCATGGAATGGTTCCTGCTATCGTGTCTCATGGGAATCTGCAAATCTCGTGAGTTCTGAAAACAAAATATAGTATGATGAACTGGAAGAGGAGAGGGCCCTGCACACATGCCCATAGTTGCTTCCTTCTTGTCCTGTCTAAAGAGAAGAATGGATGTGGAAAGTGATGTGGATTTTTCACTGTTTACTTTCACAATGTTAATTTTATTCTACATTCTTATTTCTCTTGTAATAATGGATTTGTTTTTCACCGGTAGTAAACTTGGTTCACAAGATAGAGGAAAAATTTTGGAATTTCCTATTTTATATGGAAAAAAATGAAGATGCTGGGTTGATGAATTTAAGTTTAGTGAATTTAAGTTGAAAGTTTTAGGCATAGATTTAAATTTTCCAATAAAAAAATAACGCGAAATGCTTTTTATTATCTTTTATGGCATATTTAGTAAACCTGACTATTTGCTTTGCTTTATCTAGTTTGTCTCCCCTGAAAATTGGGTAAAATTTTTAGTTGAGCCAGCTGGTTGTTTGGTAAGCTTGCTAAAGACTTGACTAGCAGTTACATTTTCCTGACTTATTTGTTTGTGTATAAGACACCAAAGAGACAAGGCCTGCTACTTTTCCTCTGTAGAGAGGACAGATGTACTAGAAAGACAGTTTCTCAAATAAACTACTTACACAATAAGATTTCTCAAACACATAAACAAAATACAAACCCTGAGCCATCATTTTTGTTGGGATGTATAAATTTGAAGCTGGGATGGAAATAAAACCTCCTGCTTCCCAAACCAGGTTTGGAAAAAGATTCTTCTTTTGAGCTAACAGGCTAGTGGTGACCTTTGTTCCCTGAGTCTGTACCACTTAAAAGGATAGAACAAAAGTTTTTTCCACGCTCTAAGCCTTCTACAGTTGTAAGGTCAGGGATTAGAAATGAAAAATTATGATGACTATGTTAGAGACTATAACTGATATCTGAATACCCTCTAATTCCTCCCCTTCCTTTCTGCCACGTGGCCTTGCCTAGGTCATCCTGGGGCCTTTGTGCAGAATTGGGACAACAGGTAATTGTCCTAGGTCACAGACAGAAGTGACCTCTATTTGCTTGATTTAAAATGGATAAAGCAGAACATTTCTTCAGGATTAAAAAAAGACTGGATCCGAGAAAGAAAGGAGAAAGAACAAATCAACAAGGACTAATTTTGAGGGCAATTATTTTGGGGAATTTGGGCGTAGAGGTGAAGAGAAGTGCTCTTCATGCTATGTGAAGCATCTGGAGAAGGATGGAGTGAGTGATCATTTGAAGTTTTGCCGGATATTATAAGTGTAATGACTCTTAAGCATCTTTGAAAGATTACAGTAAGGGTTTTACTTTTCATTTACTTTTGGAGGTCGGATAGGGGAATCTTTTGAATGGGACACTGTATAGAAACTATCATTAAAGGAAGGGGGATGTAAATACCCCAGTTTTATTGCAGCTGTAATTCCTATGTCTGCCCTGAATGTGTTGGCGTATCCACCTTCAAGGGAGTTGATAAATGCACCTGTTTGCTTTGCTAATCCCCAAATTTAAGGGAACTGAGGTGGGAGTAGGAGGGTAAGAAGGATGGAAGGTAGGAGAGAGAAATAGCCTTTTGTTTTTGATCTCTCTGCACCGTTTGCCATGTCTTTATCATGTCCTTGATTCCTGAGCATAGCAAAGGGCAAGAAGCTATTATGTTTTCCTCTAATTAACACACGACTGATGAGATGTTTCTAATGTCAGAGAAATAGATTCAGCTGAGAAGAGCAACAGCATTTTAAGTGACAGGAAGTGACTAGCACGAGGGAATGAGAGGTCGACTGAGACTCTTGCCTTCTGTCTTTACCTCCATTTGACGCTGAGGTTGGTTGGGAAAGATGAAAAAGGAGTGATTGGGATGTTGGGATGTTGAAGTCAAGTATTCTTATTTCACATCCCTTCCCCTAGGACCGTTCTCCTCCTCTCCGCTTATCCCTGGGTCTATCCCTTCATTTCTTTGCTCGCATTTTCTGCCAGTATTTTTATTCTTTGACTTCCTTATCCCTGCACGCACATACTTTCTCTTTTCTCCTTCTTCATCACTCTCTCTTGTTCACATTCCCCTGTTCCTTGAAGCCCAATATCAAAATTGATATTTATCAAGATCTGGTATGGGCTATTTGAAAATGGAGACAACGGAGAGTCTGATTCCATCACTACTCCTTCACTTTATACTTTTGGCACAGCTAAAAATCCACACTCGTTACTCCTTACTGAGCTAAGAGTTAGCCCATTCTGAGGGACAGGACTGGATGCTCTGAGTGCCTGCCTGTTGATTGCTCATTCTATGGAATGTTATGACAGGCGATTTCTCATGATTTGCCCAATAGCTGACTGGACAAAGGACTGATCTAATGGCACCATCCATGGGCAAGTCAGTGACCCTGAGTGAGCCTGGAAAGAGAACTCCATCCAGCAAGAATGCTCTTTCTGGATGGTGTCTGACTAACCCATGCAATCTCTCTCTCTCTCTGGAGAGAGTTTGAATGGAGTTTACCAGTGTAGGTGGAACTAGTTTAGAATGCATGTATACCTAGAAAACAGGAAGCAAGAGCCATGAGACAGTAGAGGCTAATAGGAAAAGACAGAAAGTCATAGATCAGAAGGAAAAATGCTGCCAAGACAGAGACAGAGAAGCTGGTAGAGGTTATAACTAGAGGTGCTAGAGGAGGGAGCAGGGGCTCTGGCTTTTGAGGGGGTCAGCTGCTTCTCTCTCCAGGAGGCCTAGCACTATAGCTGTTGAGAGTGAAGCAACCAGAATATGCATCATTTCCCCCTGCAATTTGAAATAACTTAATGCACATATTACTTAATTTAATCTTAACAATTTCAAAAGGTTATTCCCATTTTATTGGTGAGACAAACTCAGAAAAATTACGTGGCTTGATTATGATCCCGTGAAAACCCCCAAATACCTCCTTCTAATGAAATGCTTGCTTCTAATGAAATGCTTCCTTCTACTGAATAGTAGTAACATGGAGTTTTTGAAGTCTACGTTCAAGTAGAAAAACACGAGATTTTTTTCTATTGCAATTCTTTTTCTGTCCACATTCTAATGTAACTCTAGTGCTTTATTTTCTCCTTTCTCCCATCTGCCACTCCCTCTCTTTTTGTCTAATTAACTTGTATCACATATAGGCTATTTCAAACATGTACTATTTGATGTCCATATTTGAAAGACTTGCGTTAATAAAACCAACTTAGAGTGTTTTATTTTGACACAATTTATAGAACAAAATAATCTGGAAATGCTCAATCAGGACCACACCTGGTTTGAGTTAATTAACAGTGTAGCAGGGATTATGTATAATTTGTGACCTGGAAAACTTAATTCTGCAATTAGGAACCAAGAGCATGACATAGTCTGTGGGGTCCATTTTGGTTTAATATATTCATTTATAATGCTTGAGGTTTTCTTTCTTTTAATCTCAGGACATTAAAAAACAAATTATTTGAGAACTCAGTACAATATGTATAACAAAGAAGGTCTTATTTAATTAGTATTCCTTCCTCAAGATAAGGCAGATTTTTTCTATCAATCTACTGATCTATCTATCCATCTATTCATCTCCCTCCCTCCATTCCCCTCCACCTTCCTTATCCTAGGAGTAAAGGCCAATTCTAAGTACTAGACAGGCCCTCTGTTTCCCTTTGGTCTTCACCTGCTTTTCACCGTTGACATAGAATTTCAGTTTTCTGATGGGCCCTTTTCCTTCCTGATTGGCTTAGTAAGGTGACTTGCTACCATGCCTCAAATAAATTGTCTGCTGTCACTGCTGCTACTTTCTGTTCTGAGCTCCTGCACTCTGTGTTGCAAGCCCTGTCCTGGGCTTCGTCTCCCTCAGGCTTGTTTTGTGCTGAGCTATGTAATCTAAGTATGCACGTTCTCTTCAGCCTCTTGAGCCCAGAAAGCAACTCTGAGGCCTCCTGGATTTCCTTGCCAGCCACTACCATTTTAGCTCAGACTCTTCTGCGGTGTTTTACTGTGACCTGTGTCCAGGGATTCACATGGACTGTCCTCTTACCATAAAGGGAAGAGTCATTTTCCTGTGCCTGGCTTTTGGGTGGGGAGGAAATGCCTCCAGGCAGAATGCCTCTGGACAGACAGCTCTTCTGGAAACCTGGGCATCCTGGTCCATAGTAATTTTCTACTCTCTCCCCCTTTCCACATGTGGCTCTGAGGATTTAAACCATGCTGAGGCCCATGGCCAGGGCTGTGTACAGCTGGAGAAAAGCTTCACACAAATCCTGTCCCTGTTTATACTGTGTAATGATCTCACTGATGAGATAGAATTATAGAAGAGCTATTTTTTTTAAAGATTTTATTTATTTATTTCAGAGATAGAGAGAGAGAGAGAGTGAGCACAAGCAGGGGGAGAAGCAGGCAGAGGGAAAAGCAGGCTCCCTGTTCAGCAAGGAGCCCGATGCGGAACTCGATTCCAGGACCCTGACATCATGATCTGAGCCGAAGGCAGATGCTTAACTGACTGAGTCCCTATAGAACAGCTATTATAGAGAATAATGAAAATAAACAGATTTGGTCCCAAACTGGGCTATGACATTTGACTCTTTCTTGAATTTTCACCAAAACTAGATTTGAAAAGGTATCCTTCCATTCTAGAAGGTTCTAAGTTATCATTCCTCAAGGATTTCTGAGGGAAGAAAAGCCGTTTTGGGCTGTCTCTTCTGACTAAGGCCTGGTTTTGGTGCAGTGGGGGTAGTTTCTGTTTCAGTTTCTAAGGGCTTTGGAGACATTAGATCTGGTTTAAACTTCACCTGGGGCAATGTTTGTAAACTCCCCAGCAGGGCCAGCATCATGGGCATGCAGCCCATGTAGTTACATGGGCCCTTCTACATACTTACAAGGCCCTCGCTCTTGGTTTAACACGCTGCTATTGCCATCTTGAAATTTCCAATTATTTTTGAACAAGGGGCTCACATTTTCATTTTGCCCTGGGCTCCACAAATTATGTAGCTGGATCTCCTCCCTAGACCATTTGCCTCAGAATTACCTGGTATATGCATATAAATCAGATTCCTACTGTTGAGGCCCACTAGGGCTAAGACCTCTGAATCAGCATTTTTAAAAACGTCCAATTAATTCTTTCACAAAGTTTGCAAAGCCGGAGAACCACTGGGAGAGAGACAAGATATCAGGTTCTTGGGCAGCTTTGCTTGTTGAAAGATTTAAAACAGAATTCTTGGCTTTTATTTCAATGGGGGGAATAAAAGAAGCATTCGTAATTAAAAATGTTTTATGTAAAATATATTAGGTGATTTTGTCTTATTGCCAAGTTAATTATTTGGAAATATGCCCAAATTGTGGATTTAAGAACTCTCACGTTCTTCGTTCATTTTAGCATTATTTATGTTTATTTTTATTCATCTCCCATTAAGTGAGGGCAATGCATCCCCTATCTGTTAACTAATTAGACCCTCTAAAGGGAGTAATATTGCCCTGATAATAGTTTCAAACAATTTCCTCCAATCCCCTCAACACCCTGACAAATCAGAAAAGATAGAGTCCTCATCCATGACTGGTAGGTTTTTGAGAAGCGCTAGTTGACATTCTTGCAGGCCTATATATTTAGTTTTTATTCCAAACTAATTTCAAGACAGGAAACAGCTTCAGCCTCCCAGACAACTTTACCAACACATGATAACCTGGCTCTGGAAGGCCAGGCTCTGGATTGAGGGTGACAGGACTTGTCTTCTTGTGGATCTTTTTGGGACTGCAAACATGCAGATACTTAGTGTTTGTTGTGCTACAACTGTAGCATTAAATATTTAATTTAGGCTAACTCACCATAGAGCCATTAGAAAGAAACAGCTTTTCATTACAGTGCCCAGAACACAATTTCAGCCAGTGCTCTGGTGATGAAAAGTCTACCTGACACCAGAAAGCCCCTGACTCATCTGATTGCAGTGCTGTTTGAGGTCTAGACTTGAAAATTCACTCTTTCTGGCCAAAGCAAGCTCAAACTATGACTGTGAAGTATTTTGCTAATCCATACTCTTAGACACTTGCTGAGTCAATAGACTGTTTTCACTGACTCCCTGTGTATTTTAAAAGTAATATTTATTACATTTTTTCCTTCTTATGAAAATAAGAGAATTTCATGGCAGAAAACTTAGAGGAAATAAAACCTACATATTTTTGGACAAATTCTTTGATGCCTTTTGAAATTTCATTTTACTGAATCCATTTTACTCAATATTTAGAACTACTTATAGTATATAGCTTTCATATTTGATTCAAACATATGAATAAGAAGTTTTGGAAGTTAATTACCAAGACTATTAATTTAGACATTTTACCATTATTGATGTCCTCTCATGGTATGAGTTTAGACTTCAAATTAAAATCTTTTAGGATGGAGTTCATTCTTTTTAAGAATAAATTCTTTTAAACCTGAACTTTTTACTATCTTTTGATAAGTAAATTCTTTAAAGAGGAATGAGAAAATAAGTCATAGCCCCATAAATCAGACCCCAAAGACAAACGTTATGAATGACTTTTTGGGAGCCTCGCATGTTTCTGTTGTTTCCTTCCTGATTCACTGCCTCCAAGCTCAGGGTGGTGGGCAGCCTCTCAGCCTCGCTGCTCATAACCAGCCTCATTGTTAATGCAAGCCTCATTCGAACCTCTCCCAGAATGGCATTCAGGCATCTGCTCTGTCAGGACATAGGCCAGAGAAACAAATTGAACTGTACTAATTGTCTTGATTGCTAAAGTGCATCAAACAACTGGACACGAGCCTAAAAGGTACAAACAGAACAAACTTTACAAATATCTGAGATGCACTTTTTGTTTTTGATGTTATTGCCCAGTTAAATAGCGAAAATGGTTTATGTATGTGGTTATTTATAATTTGTTCTGGCTCTTTCTCTATAAGAGATCTGTCTGATTATTAAAGAATAAATACAAGGTTCTAGTAAACAGATTTTATGCAGTTTGTAATTATTTGGTTAAAAAAAGATAAACACTAGCACGATCTGGGAGAGAGATTTGTGTACTCAGGTACACTGTGGTATTATTGACAGTAGCCAAGAGGTGTAAGTAACCCAAATGTCCATCAAGGGATGGAAGATAAAGGAAATGTGATATATGCATTAAATCGAGTATTATTGTGTCTTAAAAAAGAAGGAAGTCATGTCACATGATATACAATGGGTGAACATTAAGGACATTGTGCCAAGTGAAATAAGCCAGTCATAAAAAGACAGATGATGTATGATTCCTATTTAGATATCTAGTCAAACTCATAGAAAGGGACTACAATAGTGGTTGCTGGGGGCTGGGGTGGGGGACAGGTACATGAAAGAGGTGTTCCATGGGTAGAGTTTCCCTCTGCAAGAAGAAAAAGTTCTAGAGATCTGTTGCACAACTGTGTGAATACACTTAACACTGCTGAACTGTACACTCTAAAATGATTAAAACGGTAGATTTTTAATGTTTTTTTTTACCACAAATAATTAAAAAATTTTAAAAAGTAATAACTATATGATGGCTGATTAGCTTAATTAGCTAGAGCAGGCAATAAAGTTTAACCCTGGTCTTAAATAATTTTAATCCAAAACTTAAACAGTAACTGTCTTTCTCTGAGCCATTTGGCTTTCCCTCCATTGTATGTCTTAATACTACATGACTTAGTCTGGTCACCTATTTCCAATGTTTCAAGGCACTGCTACTAGGCTGAATGTTTAAATGGTGTACCTTTATGACAGCTTTATAAACCTGAAGGATAGCCCATTTGCTATAGACTTCACAATTAGGGTTATATAACCTGCCAAAAGCACAACTAACTACTTAATTTTCTTAAGTGTAAAGGTTGAGAAGAGAAAACACAACAAAAACTCCCCATTCTCCTTTCTTTTCTGCTTTCATTTTTTTCTAATCATTGTTTCGACATTTACAAAAGTATCTTACATTTATAAATAATAAAAACTAGGGAACTGAAAGGAAATTTTAGTTGAAATTAACTCTTTTCCTTAAACTGTGCATTAGTATTTAATAGGTAAAATTCACCAACGGATTGCCCATTTTACGACTACAAATCCATTTTCTATTCCCAGGCACTGCACTATAATTAGGGGACTGTTTGTGTAGGCTTTCTGTTCACCAACCTAGTACAATTCTAATAAACACTAGAAAGAGGCATTGGGTTAAATGTTTAAAGATCTTTGCCAATGACTAATCCTTGACTGTTGTCAGATGAAAATGGTTTGAATTCAAGTTGATATAGTCCAATTACAGAAGTGCTTTGGAGGAGTAACACCAAATTCAATCTATCTAACAGCAAGCTTACTTGGCACAGCTGTAGTATTTTGTACCAGTATTACTGTGATTGACTGATCTTTTGTCGTTCTCAGTAGCCGTTTGTCTTTTATAGGAATGAAACAGATTTTTAAAAAATGTATTGAGCCAATTTATTACTTTGAGAAATGTCCAGCTCAGTCTTTGTAGGTGATATTAATTTACAGTTCATTGCATTTACATCCCCAATGAATTATTGGGAGACTTCCACCAAAAGTTTTTGCTCAGATTTAGATCATTACTTTTGGCTTAGGAATATGACTCCATAGAAATTCAACTATTAACCCCATATGAAATACAAGTGGTTTTTTTTTTTCCTTAAAATCTCACTCATGTAGCATATTTCAATGACCTCAGTTATATATCATTGATCTGCAATCCAAGCTAAGCTACTGCAGTGTCTAAATCATTGTGTCATTTATTTTATTTTATTCTTCCCTTTCAGACCATCAAAATGCAATTAAAGTAGAATTAAAACAAAACGACAGGATAAGAGAAAAAAAATTACACGTGGAAGTGTATTATAATACAGCTCTTTAAGGATTTAGTTATACTGCAGTTACACTGTAGTCCCTTCCTGCAAAAACTGAATTTACAGTTTTCCTATTACCATAGACTTAGGCCCGTCTCCTACCACCCACTAGTATTAGAAAGGAATTCCACTGTTCTGGAAAAGAATGGAATTTACAGCAAATGTAAATATAAGGTAAATACATCAGGACAATATATTTTTTGTTTGTTTGTTTGCTCCAATAGTGTTGCAATTTGCCTAATAGAAAGCATATTGCTGATTGTGTAGAATAACTTCATAGTGCTGGTGCCATTTACTGGAAGGAATAAAGCCTCAGATGAAATTCAGAAAAAAGAGCTAGGGAGTGAAAATATTCAGAAGAATAGTTTTTAACTCTTTCCTTTTGGCAAATGTTTTTATTTGTGAAATTATTTGTTGTGTTTTTGTTTTTTGTTTTTTTTTGTTTTGTTGTGTTGTGTTTTTTCTCCAGTAAGCTATTTATAATAAGCAGGCAAGCACATCCATAGTATGTTAACATTCTTCCCTGGGCCACATCCCATGGCTTCCCCAATGCTCCCAGCAAGTGATTTTCTTATCTCCTGAGTCACAGAGAGTCTATCTGGAGGCAACTTCCTCAACTTCTAATTTCTTTCTTCACCCACTCCTACTAAGATAGTTCTGTCTGGACCAGGACATAACTTACTCCCTCCATTTTAGAGGAATTGCTTTTAAAAATTTTTCTAGAAATTTAATCTCCATTTGTTCCCTCGGCCCATTCCTCTTTGTGTCCTTACGTATCTTGTACCACAGATTCTCCCTTCTCTCCTCAGCCTGCAAAGACACTGAAGTCTGGGTATCAAAAGAAACAAAGGAAAAACATTCACCCCACTCTTGCCCCCCAATCCCCCATTGCCTCTATAGCACCCTCTATCTACTAGCTTATTTTTCTAATTCATTTATAGCTGAAAATTTCCCAAGCAGATAACACTTATCTCCCTTTCTCTGTTTTTGCACCTGAATTTGTTGCAGTTCACTCCCATCATTTAACTGAAATTTCTCTTTCCAGGTCGTCAGGGTCCTCACCACTAAATTTGAGACATTTCTGTCTTTTTCTTACTGCATTGCTCCTTAATGTTCATCATTATTGTCCAGTCTGTCTATGAAACATTCTCATCTTGTTTTCCATTACACTAAGCTTTCATCGTTTTCAGGATACCTTTTTGGCATCCTTCTTTGTTTATCTTTCCCCTAAACACTGGTGCTCCCTAGTAGTCTATGCACAAACCTCTTTGCTTCTTAATCTACACACGTTCTATGAAAAGCCTTCTCTACTTTGCTGGCTTCAGCTGTGACATGCATGCTGATGAATCTCAAACCCGCATCACATCCTAGAATTCTCTTCTGGAGTTTTGTCCTTGACTTTGTCATAGGCACCTCAAATCTAACTTGGTCAAAAGTGGAGTCTCCACTGAATCTGGTTCCCTTCTGCGTGCTCTCCTATTAATGGACCAGCGGATATCTAGTTACCCAAGACAAACTGGGACACAGTCTAGGTTTCTCCTTTCATGTCATGGCTAAGTAGTAGCAGAGTCTTGCCAGTTTTATGCTTTTAGTATCTTCTAAATTCATCTCCTTCTCTGCTCACTGGTTGAAGTTTGACCATTATTCTCCCTACGCAGAGACAGTCACCCTACTACTCTTTCTGAATCCAGTCCTGATGCCATAAAATCCATTCTTTATCTTAGAAAATAGTCACTTCTCTAACATGCAAATCAGATCATGTCATTCTCACTTTAACATCTTTAATAGTTCTTTAATGCCTTTAGAAAAAAAAATCCTGATTTATTAGCACAGTAAAGAAGTTCCCTTTTTGGCTCCAAATGACTCTCCAAGTTCGCCTCTTAACACACTCTGCCATTTATTTCTTGCAGCCTCACTCAAATCATGTTAAACCTCCTGTTTGTGGAAGGACCAAGTGTTCTCCTGCCTCTGTATCTTGGTGACTCCCTCTGCTGCTGTTTAGTACATCTTTCCTCTTCCTTTTACTCCCATGTGCCTTTCAAAACCCAGACTGGACACTGGCTCCTCAGAGAAATTTTCCAGCAGTTTTGTTGCCTCTCTTGTGAGCTCATTTTAAATCCTGTGCTTAGCTCATAGCACTTTTTCATTTACATTGAAATTATTTTCCTCTTCAAACTCCTGGAGGTCAGGGACCTTTATCTCTGATATCTCAGTGGCTGGAAACAAGTAAGTGATAGAGTTGGTGCTCAATAAATGGAAAAAGAATGAATGAAGATGGAAAGAAAATTAGCTGTTTTGTTAGAGCCAAATAAAGAACTCAGATCCTGTTCTAGCTTATATTGAGATTTGAGAGAGCCACTCAATTTTATTATCTAGGAGATAGAATCTATTGTGATGATGATTTCCAGTTTTCCTTCTGAAAGGTTTTGACAATAGAATCTCCTAAGAATAGAATTTTAGAACCAGAATGTGCTTTAAAAATTTAGGCTGTGTCTACTAGCCACACATATTTCAGGTTTTATAATGCCCAAGAAATATACAAGTATATAAACATTATTAAAAAACAAGATACAAGATCCTCTGATAATTACTCTTGAAACCATTTTTGCTTATTAAAGCATTTTCAGGGATGTAAGGTATGTAAAAGCGAGCAAAATAATCTTTGTAACTATATAGTTTCAAAATCCAAAGGAAGGAAGTTCCCTCTTTTTATTTTCAGTGTTCTGAAATTCCTTAAGTTTATTAACCACAAGCAAGTTTCCATTGACATTTTAATATTGTCTCTACCTTGTCAAATGGTAATGGTTAAAAAGGAAACCAATTCAGTCACTCAAATGTTTTGTGTACTTAACCTAAGACAATGGGTTTAACTTTTGTCTCTATTACTTGGAATCCTGAGTAAATCAGCCAGTAATTTTGATACCCTGCAATTTTTAAGGGCTAAAAACATATTAAGTGTTCCAGTTGTATGCATTCATATGTCAGCTCTTTAGACATTATTGGATCTCTGTGGAAAGGTTAAAAAAAATCCTTATAATTCAAAGCAAATCTGAAAAATAGTTGAATAAACTGATATGCCTAATGATTTGATCTAAAAAGTCAAAAGTAAACAGCTAACAAAAATATAAGCAACCACCACAAAACTCACAAATCCTTCTAAAATCCACCACCCAAATATTTCTCTTGCTTTTGAGAATTTCCACCGATAACCTTATCCTTCCTGCTTATGTAGGACCCTAGCCTGTTATAAATTCCTTTTCCCCAAGAATTTCTGGAAGTCCTGACCTATATACACACACACTCATCAGTTACTGAGTAGCCTCACCCTCACTCTTCCACCTCAGCTGCACTCCCAAGATTTGCCTTCTTTAAGCCAGTCTGGGGAGACATCTTTCTTTATTTTGATGTAAGACTCTGTTAGAAAGTTGCCAAATTACCACTGCCTGTGTCCCAATGTTCAATGAGGCTTTTAGGGCAACCGGCTTTTAGACCATGGGAGACGGGGTTAGAAAAAATTTCACGTGGCCTGTAGTCCTTGTTATATGGGTTATCACTCAAAATGTAAACCTCTCCACATCCCAATAAACTCTTGAACAGAGGACTCATATCTTACTTGGGAGTTGGGTTATATGGGTCGTGTTTAAGGCAAAATCAGAATTACTCTTGAAAATCCCTTAAATTATCCACTCAGGATAGCGTATGTGGTTTTGAGGATACAGTTCTATACAGCAATTCTTTGAGGACCACTGAGGTAGACTAAAGGAAGGAACAAAGGGCAAAGATAAAGCCCGGTGTATCTGATTTGTCTCCTTCAAGGTAATCATTATATCCCTGGTGGTAAACAGGTGGAGGTTTCTGAAGTGCTCCAGTTTATGACCAATCCACTGTTTCAATATTAAGCCTTTACAATCTCAATACGCATACAGTTTGATTTGTGGTGGTAAGGATTAAAGGAGATAATATACATGTGTAAACTTAGTTCAGGCTCTGGCATATAGTAAATGCTCAAAAACAATATTTGTTAGATTCAAGACTAAATCTTGCTTGGTCAGATTAATGTATACACTGTTCTTTAGAAACAGGCCACCTGTTTCCTGTTTTCCCAAGTTGCTTTTCCTCTCTGAACAGCTGTCACTTTCATGGGCGTTGGTCTTATGACCCTTACGTGGAGTCCCAGCTTCCTCAAGGGTTAAGATCTGAAGTCAGCCTGAGATAAGCATGTGTGTGCTGAACCCCCATTGGACTCTTAGCCCCACCACCCTCTGTACGTTTCTCTTCCAGCTCAGCTCAACACTTCCCATTACCCTCACTCTTGCTCCATGATTTAAAGTCCTCTTTCTTGAATAGCAAACTCTTCAATATTTGTAGCTTTTTCTCTCTTTTCTCCTGTTCCTTTCCTTGCTTGGCTCCCAGCTGGTACTCTGAGTCAGGACTTTTACTATATCGTCTTGTGTTTTTTAAATTGGAGTCTACCTAATACAATGTTATATTAGTTTCAGGTGTACAACATATTGATTGAACAATTCTGTACATTACTGTACATTACTCACAGAGAATTTTCGAACTTCGATGCAGTATTTTGTTTTTGTTTGTTTGCTTCATGTTCCATGTTCTTCAAGGCCAGAAGTTGGGTCATTATCCTCTTTGCTTCTCAATTTTGCTTCCAGACCATTACTCCTTATCAAAACCTTACTCTTTTGAAGCTAAACTTTTTCCTCTCATCTAACCCTCTCAGGTTAACACTTACTGAACACTTCCATTGAGCCAGGGAGTGTGCTAATTATTTGCCTAGATTATTTCACTGAAAATCCACAATAATCCCGTTTAGGTGGAAACTATTATTAGCATACCACTAAAGGTTTATAAAGGCCAAGGAACTTTTTCTCATCTGCATAATGCACATGTAAGAGTGCCTAACTGATTGGGTTACTGTGAGATAGCAGTATTTGTAAGGTGCATAGTAAATACATGCGAGTGTTTTCTGTTATTTTGTTGCCCAAGGGGGCTCTGTGAGAAAGTGGGGGACCTGGGATTCAGACCCTGGCAGTCTGATGCCGCAACACACATCCATAATCATTATGCATGGCCAGCTGACCTTCTACTGACCTCTCCTCATTCTGTGATGATATCCTAGGGTCACAGCCTTTGAAGCCAGTTCTACTTCAGTTCCCCTAGGCTTTTTCATAGTTCAAGGGCTGGCTCATTCGCCATCCCTGCTCCCTTTCCCTTTGTCTCCTCTGCTGCAGCTCCTAGCAGGGAGTCAGATCCAGAGCACATTTAGAGGCTGGTCTTTAACAAGAAGGACATGTCCTCTAAAGCAATAGGGAGGAAAAAAAGGAACTGATGCAGGGATGGTTTTGTGGCTCTGACAGTGGGAAGTTGAAGGAGTTTCCATCCTGTTATCTGTATTTTCTTAATAATGAAAGGAGGTCGTCAGTGAGAGTGAGTGTGGAAATTTGCACTGGTGACACTTTGCTCTGTTAGACTGGCCAAACCCACCCTAGAAAAACATGTAGGTTGGGCTTGTCACATGGACACTCCTAGTTTTCAGTATCAGTATACGTCACTAGCAGGTGACCACAGTAGCTTAGTGGCTAGATGACAAAAGTCAAGTCTGCAAATAACTATGACCCAAACACTGAGGATTTCAGAAGACTAGAGACCAGATCTCTAGCATCTCATTCTTCACATTACTTCAGCCATCCACTGCCACAACACATCCTGTGTCTCACTTCCTCTGAAATCACTACTAGTATATTTCACTATCTCACCACACCCTGGGGCCCCTTTGGTACATCCTCATTGAGACACCTACTCCATAAATGCCACCACAGTTTTATCATTCATCAGGGATCCTTCACTTCTTTTTTTGCCCATTTTAGTTTTCATGGTTCAAATCATAGCCATGTCCTCGTAGAGGCTCTCAACCCCTTAGTCACCTCTCTGCCCCTCAGACTCACCTGGCAGAACTTTGGCACTGGTTGAGTAAAGCTATCTTCCTTCTTTGTTCCTACATCTGAACAATTGTGTATGGCTGGAAAAAAATCAATAGCCAGGCTGCTTGATTTTTATAATAA
The DNA here is from genome assembly GCF_017311325.1 of Ursus maritimus. Taxonomy (NCBI): domain Eukaryota; kingdom Metazoa; phylum Chordata; class Mammalia; order Carnivora; family Ursidae; genus Ursus; species Ursus maritimus. Next base: position 28,743,487 of record NW_024423675.1, read on the forward strand.
AGGAATTCATCATCATATCTAAGAGCCTACGGCACTTGGCACTACACGACTGTATAGTATTTCCCTAGTAAATTGAGCCACTGTCAAGGTAATTATTTTATACTCTCTCCCCTTACTTCACATCTTGCACAGCTTTTCTTTACCCTCACTCTCACAGAGGACCTCATTTCTTACTTCATTAAGAAAATAGAGATAACAAGATGGGAACTCCTCTGACTTCCCATTGTCAGACTCATAAAACCTCCCTGGCATTAGTTTCTTCCTTTCCTCCCTTCTTATTAATACAGAGAAAATGTCCCTTTTATTGTTAAAGACCGGTTGGATCCGATTCCCTCCCCCTCCTGCTCTTTTCTGCATGTCTAACTCCCTCTCAGCAATGTTCCATGATGGAACCCTCCCACAGCTGCACACAGCCTTCCAATTTCTAGAAAGCTTTGATCTGAAGTGGACTGCTATCTGCAATCCTTATCTCTGCTTCCTCATCCCACATTCACTGTATCCCCACCCATCAGGCTGCTCCCACTCACCATCTACACCACTTCTCCACTGAAACTGCTTTTTCTAAGGTTGCCAATGAGTTCCATGCTGTCAACCCAATGAATGCTATCCATTCTTCAGTTGACTCATTCACGTGATGGCTCTGCTTTTTTCATTCAGATTGAATCTCTTTAGAGAGACCTGCTCTGATGACTCCCTTCCCCCATAATAGTGCCATCACATCACTCTGCTTTATTGTCTTCATAGCATTTATTGTCTGAATTTATCATGTTCATTTATTTGTTCATTTGTTGACTGTGCATCTCACGTCCTCACCTAGAACAGTGCCTGGTACATCACAGATGCTCAATGAGGATTTGTTGAGTGATAGACACAATGCTGTATTTAGAATTTTCTCTTCCCTCCAACAACTAACCTTTTGTTAACTGGATGAAGTTTGTCTGCCCACTCTCTCTAATATTGGTCTAGCTGTCTAGTCCCTTAAAGGAGTGTTCCTGGTGGGCCCCCTCATTCTTGGACAGGTCTGAATCCATGTAGGACCAGTTTTATTTTGGGTCTGGACTTCCCATCTTTCTCCTCCTCCTTTTCTTCCCACACATCCATACCATTCTGGCCATGCATTTCTAGTCTCTCATTTTTCTTTTTCAATATGATCCTCAGTTTTAAAGCCTCCTTCCTAAACTTTAATTACAGGTTGCTCTGTTCGTGGTGATTGGTGGGCATCTCTGAGCCAGTTTGGGAAGGCTGCAGTCCTACACTTGTTCTATATGTCTGGAAAACTTCCCTGTTTGGGGCCAGCTAGATAAGTTTCAGAACTTGTCTCTAGTCTTCCGAAATCCTAAGTGTCTGGGTCAAAGTTATTTGCAGACTCGACTTTTTTCATGTAGTTACTAAGCGACTGTGGTCACCCGGTGAAGCATACTGAGAGTGAAAACTAGAAGGAATGTCCAACCTATATGTTTTTCAAGGGTGGGTTTGGCCAATGCGACAGGGCAAAGCATCACCAGTGCAAAAAAAGAATATGCAATTAAAAAAATTCACCAACTTCCGGCCAGACAATGTTATACTCCATTCTCTTATTGTTAAACAAAATGAAAACAAAACAAAGCTCACAAAGGTATTATTGAGAAACATTTTGAATTCTAATTTTATTATATGTTTTCTTCAAGTGGTCATAAATTCCTTTGAATCAAGACTTAATGATAATAAAGATATAGCCATATACACACAGGAATAATCATCTCCCTGAAACCTGGACTCAGCCTGGATGTATGCTAGAAACCTAAAGCCTAAAGGGGGCAATCAATGCCATTGGCTATTCAATTTCAGCCCCTATTTTGACCACACCCAATAAAGGAGCCATATCCAGGGTGATCATTTAATTTACCACCCAAACTGGAGTAGTATTAATGATTATGCTAGGATAACATGAAACCAGGGCCATCCTTAGAAAATGGGAACATGTGATCATTCCAACCATAAGCTCCTATGAGGACTGTGGACGGGTCCAGTCCTTGTAAGCCAAATGCTGCTCTTGGTCCACAGGCTTAAAGTTGTATGGACACTGTTAGTCATGAATTTGGGACTTACTTGTTATAAGTGCATTTAAATAATCTCATAAATTTGTGATAACACTGATCATATCCTTTCTGGTGTTTTCTACCCTACCTCTCGCAAGATAAAGCAGGCCCTTGACACATGTCTTTGAGAAAGAAGGAACTGCTAGAGATGCTTCTATGAACTAATTTCCCTTTCCCCAGCCCAACCACTGTTCAATTCAACACATAGTCTGCTACGGCAAGTAAAATCGAGTCCTTTCCAGAGAGCATCTTACTTGCAATGCACTTGGAATTTCGAGCAGAAGCAAAATGTGTGATATATATATATATATATATATATGAGAGAGAGAGAGAGAGAGAGAGAGGGAGAGAACACATGAAAAGATACATTTCTTAGAGAAAGGTTATTATATACACACCAAAAGCAAACCAATCACTACTTTGTTAATGCATATAAACCAATAAAATTTTTAAAAGGCAGGGACACTAGAAGGCTCTCCCTTCTTTATGGTAACTCCTGTGAGCTGATCCTGGTTATTCTGCTTTACTTGAGGCCCTGAGGCTGGCCCTGGGAAAGGGAACCAGCACTGGTCTCTGTATTGGTTTTAAGTTGTGAGCACTAAACCGTGAGAAAAAAAGCTATGAATACTGAGACTACAACACGTGTTTGGAATTAAAGAAACTCTTTTCCCTGGCGGCTCACAGAATTTATCTCATTTCCCATGTGTCTTCTACATGTATGAAGTACAGACTCCATAGGTCGGCTTGCCTTTGAGAGTGTTCAATTCCCACCTCCCTTTTAGTGTCATCCTTGTGCTGAGCTGAGAGCGAGCCTCTCTAAACAGCAAACTCATGACCTCCCACTGGAGAGCTGACTGTTAAAAGGTGTCTTCCTTCCATTGAATTGAAATCTGTCATCCCAAGTGACTAACTGTTCTTATTTGCCCAGCAGTGTCTTGGTTTGAACTGAAAATTCTGTGTCCTGGGGACCCTTCAGTCCTGGGCAAACTAGGACAGTTGGTTGCTCCATCTTTAGTTGCCATCTGTTGGCCCTCTGATCCATCTTGGGCTATGCAAAGAAATGCTATTATTTCCTTCAGATGATATCCATTTTGACACATTTCAGGTACATTTCTCTAGCTCCAAAAATCTTAGCTGGCATAGCTCTAAGTACTGTATTTTCTACGTGATCTTCTTCGAATGTGTTGTCCTCTCTTGGGAGAAGAGCTTTCCACTTCTATCCACATGTCTCCATAGAGGAGAGGAAATTACTTCACTCTCCATGCGGGGCTAAGGGGTGGAATAGGGGACGGTGGATAGGAACAGTTTTGTTGTTTTTCTACCCACTCTTTCTTTTATTCCACTCAGAGGAAGAGTAGCAGCTAACCTGATTGTTGAGAACCATAACTTTTGGGCCAAGGTTCTCACATGGCCAGGATTCCTGTACCTCACAGGTGATAAAGAGGGTCTATCTTTTTCACTGCCAGCCTTAGCCTCATGGATTACATAAAAGACCCAATTTTCCTCCTTCCCTGTTCTTGCTTCCAGGCAGTGAGCAAGCCTTGTCTTCTAGAGGCAGCTAAAAATTCCTTGATTTTGCTTTAATTTCCAATTTCCCTGCTGAATTTCAGGGTGAGTAGGCTGGGTCAGCCATGCCCTGTAAAATATGGCTGTTTTTAATTTAGAGTGGATGAGAGGGAGGTGGCCCATCACTTCCTCCCATTTGTCTAGAGAGCCCAACACTTGTTATAACAATTAATTTGTCTAATTCTTTGGTTTCTCCTTAGGCTTAATTCCTCACAACTTGTCTTCATCCTTTGCAACAGTGATGAAAAAGAGGAGCGAATCCTCAAACTTAAAGCCCCATTATGCTAGAATTTAAGGCATGGTGCCCAGAAATGAGTGTAATAATGCACATGTGATTTTTTTTTTTTTGTTATAGATGTAGCACTTCTTTAATCCAGGCTATAATCACAACAGTTATTTTACTGACTTCATTCTAGATTCCTAGTTTTCTTAGTGATGACTGAAATCCCCGACAAGGAATGCATTTGTCCCCACACTTTTTTTTTTTTTTAAGATTTTATTTATTTATTTGACAGAGATAGAGAAAGCCAGCGTGAGAGGGAACACAAGCAGGGGGAGTGGGAGAGGAAGAAGCAGGCTTCCAACGGAGGAGCCTGATGTGGGGCTTGATCCCAGAACTCCGGGATCACGCCCTGAGCCGAAGGCAGATGCTTAACGACTGAGCCACCCAGGCGCCCCTGTCCCCACACTTCTGCACTGGTTGTTTGTACCAAAGTCCAAAGGTTTGGCAACCTCTGTATCTGAAATTCACTTTGAACTCACTGTTGTGTTCCGACCCCACCCCCACCCCCCCAGTACACCAGAGCAACTGCTGCCATTAAGGTTACTGATGGTTTTCTAGTGGACAATGATCTTTATCCCTGGCCTTCTGCCTGATCATTTGCCCTGGGTGACCTCCTTTAAGGGGCTTTATCTACCACCTAGTTGTTCATGATTCTCAAATCTATACCCACAGCCCAGACCTCTCTCCCAAACTCCATATTCAGGTAACCCAACTACCTATAAGTTAGCTTTATCTGGATGTCCTATCTGCACTTCAAATTCAGCGTCCAGCAATCAATTCATTATCTTGGTATCAGATTCTGATTATACTCTAGCATTCCCAATTTCAGAGACTGGCACCACTATTCACATAATCTCCCAAACCAGAAACCTGAGTACTATTCTTAATTCTACTCTCTCTCTCTCTCTCTCTTACCTTCAATTTATACTGTTAATCCTACTTCCCAAATACTGTTTTACATCCCTCTCTTGCTCTTTGGTCTCATAGTCACTAGCTTACTGTGCCCTTTCTCGTTGGTATTGCTTCAATAGCTTCCAAACTGCCCTCTCTGCCTCCAGTCCTACCCGACCTCATTCTGCACACCTTTGCCAGAGTAACCTTTCTAAAAGGCAAATCATATCATGTCATGTGCCTGCTTTTAAAATCCTTGAATGAGCTTCCATATTCTTCAGAATAAAGATCAAACTTTTGGTTTAACACAGAACGTCCTTCATGGCTTGTCTCCTGACCATGCATTTGCCTCATTTCTTGCTACACTCCCCACCTCTGGCCCTCANNNNAGCAACATGCAAGCTCCTGAGTACACTATGCTGCTCCACGCTGCAGTGCTGTTTCCGCACACTACTCCCTCTGCCTGGGATGCCATTCCTCCCCTTCCCCCATCAAGCTCCAGCCCACTTGTCCTTCAGGATCATATCAGGGGTCACACTCTCTAGAAGTCTCTCCAGGCCCTGTTTTCCTCCATTATCAGCCAGTTTCATTTCTGAAGCTCCTATTGCAATCTAACTAAAACTCATGCCTGAATGAACGGTCATTTCAATATTCCCCTGAAATGGCGCAAAAGAAGATCTCCGGGTGGAGTGTACAATTTTCTATAGAAAGCCCCTCTATCTTCACCATTATCTGCACCATTAACAAAAACAAATGATCAATGTCCCAAAGCTGTATACTATAGAATGCAGGGGATATAATATATTCTGGAATATTTTCAAAGGTGGAGTTGCCAATTGCCCGTCACAATCATATAGAGTTCTTAGAAGTTTGCTCAAGAAACATCTGGTTTGGCAAAACTGAGCAACAGAGCTTCCCGGTGAAACTGCCAAGGTCCTAAGTAACCACATGAATGATATGTTAGTTGGAATTATTGAATATAAACTAATTGAACCAGGGAATAGCTGCCAAAAATAATGATTTTTACCTTCAGAATTACTGGTCATAACCTATTCTTTCTAACAATCATTAGACAGCTGAACGAATTAATTGTCTATTGCTGCTATTAGTTCATGACAATAAAACTATGTCCTCAGCATATAGAAGGGATATTTTTCTCTCTGTGGTGAAGAATGTGCTTCAAATCATCCTAAAGAGGTTTTATTTTATTCAAGTATAAGTTTGAAAGAAATTTGGATTATGATTTGATCATATGGGAAGCTTTCTATAGACCCCAAGTCTCATGGTGGTGCTAAAAAGAAGATTTTATATAAGAATTACCAGCTTGGGGACCTACAGCTTAACCTGAAATTGCTTCTGGTCTGCAGAATTAAAGGCCAAAGACAGTCAACAATCTTTCATTTCACTAAAATGACTGCTCATGTGGCCCATACTGCGTTGCACTTCTGTCTTGACAAATGTCTTCACAAGATGATTAGAGATTAACAACAGGTTCTGCAGTGAGAGAGGGGATGCTGCAGATTCTCAGCTCTGCTCATGCTCGTTTAGCCTAAGAGTTAGTCACAGGACGCCTGGGGGGGCTCAGTCCATTAAGCATCTGACTCTTGATTCTGGCTCAGGTCATGATCTCAGGGTCGTGAGACTGAACCCTGCACTGGGCTCCGGGCTCAGAGCAGAGTCTGCTTAAGATTCTCTCTTTCCTTCTCTCTCTGCTCTTCCCCCCACATTTTCTCTCTCAAATAAATAAAATCTTAAAGAAAAACTTGCATAGATATATCTAGGAAAACATTGGAGGAATATTCACAAAAAATTTTTATTTTGAAGAATTAAAAGGAGGGGAAATGTTTAAAACAATCTGACCACAATATTAAAATCCATCCTAAGGAGTATGGTAAGCAGGTTATGGGCAAACTGTGCTATAGACCTCCAAGGATGAGTATACGAATGGCCTTTCCTTAGTCTTCTCAGGTGCAATATCAGTTTCTCTTTTCGACTATTTTTAACGAGGAGTTTTCTACTTGAGTTGGAACAGCTGATCCTAGAAGAATGGCACGCCACACTGATCCTGGCAGAGCATGGTACGTTGTAGATAATGAGGCTGCACAGAGCAGTCTTCAACTGTACAGCGATTGTTTATCTGTATTCTCCACCGTACAGTTGTGCTCATTATTTCTAGATGAGCATGTGTCCGGAGAAGTGCAGAGCTTCTGGCTCCCCCCACAGTAGCCCCCATGCAGAAATGTGTGCCATTTCCACGGAGCAAAGGGCACTGGGATTGGTTTGGGGAGGTGAAGTAATGTGTTTTCCCTTGTTGGTAATGGTAATGTGGTAAGTGGACACGTAGAAGAAGAAGGCCCTGATGTCACTGCATGCATGTGTGTAAGCACATGTGTCTGTCTGTGTTGGTACCTTGTGGGTGCATTCACGGTATGAAGAGAATGAATGTGATTTGGTCTCTAGGATCAAAGGGCTTAAGTGGTGTGGGTGAATCTTGCCTACCATGATCCCATTTAATAGGGATAGGAAAAGGGAGGCTTTTTCATTTCTGATGGCTTTTCGATTAGATCATGGGCTCATTTGAGCCTCTTTGTGTCTCTAGAAGTTAGTCAGCACAGGTAGCAGAGCTGGCTGAGGGTTAAGTCTTGATAATCCTGAGTGAGTAAGGAGTGGGGTGTGTGTGAGCATGTGTGTGCACCTGTGTGTGTGTGTGTGTGTGTGTGTGTGTATGTTTCAAGATTCTACTGCAGGCATCCCTTGCTAACAAGCCTTAAATAGGAAACCTACTAGGGATTCTAGTCCAGTATCCTTTTTAGACACGCATGAGGAGAAAAAGTTGGGAAACACACATTCAGCTGGCAGAAAGTTCCTTTCCGTTGCCCATTCAGACACGGTTGAACAGCCATCTCTACAGGACAGTACTTATGGCACTCGAGGCTGCAGCTTTGAAGCTTTGCCTCATTTCAGCTATTCAGAGAGGAGCTGATTTTTATAAGAACAGAAAATGTATTCTTGAGGCCAAGCTTTACTTTTTCTTTTTAAGGTTTCTTGAAAAGACTTGAGAAGGTGAAACAGTTACTATGTGGCCATACAGTGAAAGTCATAACACTGTTTAGAGTAAATAAGGGAGTCTTTATGAAAACACCATGATGCATACACAGCAGTTTCTGCATGAATCAAACTGCATGCTTCCAAAACGTAATTGATATTCTTAGGTGGGGTGGTGGCTTGGTCCCGTCAGGATACTGAATGGACTGGTGCCAACCTGAAAGGGGTAATGGTTAAATCAAAAGAAATGACACAAGCAGAGGAGTACAAATAATCCATATTAAAATACCAACACAAAGTTGGGTTTGAGAATTATTTATAACCTTGAAATTCAAAAGGAATTGCTAGGGTGCACATATAAGCACATACAGCTGATTTATCTCAGCATCTATCGGAAACTTCGCTTTTTCACTGGTTTAGGAAAATAGTAATTCTTAGGTGGAATTATGTATCTCTGTTAGGAAGATTATGATAATTTGCCTGGTCTTGGAAATCGAATGAATAAAAAAGAGCACGATTCATAAATAGAGGCCTTCTTTCTCCCCTTTTACTTTTCCTTAGCATATATTTTTAAAAAGTAACTATTTCAGAAAATAAAATGGATACAATTTATTGCAGGAGAATCTTTCTTTTTGAGTTTACAGTTCCTGTGGGAAGAAATGCAAAATTCTTTTAGCTATTGGAAAGCATTGGTGTGTGATGGCAGAGCTTAAATAATATTCAGCATTCAGTCGGGGCGGGGGGAGGTTCGCAATGTCCCTTGTGTGCCATGGTAAGAACAAATATACAAATACTTATGTGACATTGGGCTGTCTTCCTCTAAATGTTTTTGTTCTGTCAGTCGTGTGAAAGGAAAAAAAAAAACCCTGTTAACTCATAAAAATCACATTTCTCCATTTCATTTCAAGTACAAGTTTTGTTCCAGAGACATATTCAAAGTGGAGAATAGGACAAAATATGTTTTATGTTTCCATTCATCTTTAAAATAGCCTCTCGACACTGTTAACTTGCGACCGGACAATCACTTGGCACATAACCCATGCAGACACCAACCTTGACAGAATTAGAGGAAATCCTACTCCAGGGATGAAGTGTTCTTGAACAATTCATTGGAAGCATTAGGTACAAATGCGCTCTTTTTCTACACCTCATGCACGCCACCCTTCTTGCTTGCCTATTTTCATGTGTTATAAATGGTTTTGTTTGTGTCATGTTTCCTGTTTTTTTTCCGTAAGTATCCCTTCCCCATGACTGAGATCAGTTGAACAGATAGGGCAGCATTCCTCACACGTGTAATTCAGGTCTCCTCAGAGAATTTTTCTTGTGTTTTTAGAGGGTGTTTACATGGCATTAACAGTAACCTACATCATTCTTCAAATGTCATAAACTCTCTAGAAAAAAAGGCTTTATTTAGCTCACTTGTCTCTTCTTGCTGAACAAAATAAATCCTCTGAGCATGGATTATTGATACGAAGAACGGCACTGATTCCAGCCCAATGCTGGGCCTTACCTTATGCTCAAGGAGGACTGAGTGAATGACCTGCTACTTGGGGAGACTGTGAGGTGCCATTGTGACCCTTAATAGAAACACCCTTCTCAACACACACACACACACACACACACACACACACACACACACACACACACTTTACATGCTTAATATAAACATGTAAATAACTGAGCGTGCAATCTTGAACATGTCCTGATAAGCAGAAAGCCCTTAACTTCTCCTTCCCAACTTTCTGCCTAAGAAAACATATACACACGTTCTCACACCCTGTCCCTGTAGCATTGTGTTCAGGACATTTTGGGGCTCAGTCTCCTAAACTCACCCTCTTGGCCTTATCTGGACTCATTCTTTTAGACTTCAACTTCTAAAGATCCCATTTTGCTGTCTGGCCTTAGCCTTGATGCTTCAGACCTTCCTCTGCTTTCCAGAATGTCCACGTGTGATACTGTGATTTATAATAAATATACATTTGGTCTTTATCCCTGTTTCTGGCACAGAGCTCCTAAAACCTTTGGAGTTTCCTGAGTGAAGACAGCTTGACAGATAGTATCAGAATTGAGTGGAATTGTAAGACACCCAGCTGGTGTCCAAGAATTGCTTGATGGTGGTGGGAAAAACCCAGACTCATTAGAACTGGTCAGAATTGTACCATACCTAGGATGCCTGCTCCTCCTTGCTCATATGTCCTGCCTCCATGGGAAACCTACATGTTTGCTTGGCATCAGAATTTACTTTTCGGTGTTCCTCATCCAGCAGCTGGCTAACTGCCCACTCCTATAATCAGCCACAGCCCTAAGGGACTGTGCCTAGGGTCAGAGCTAAGGGAAGGGGTGTCGGTAGAGAAAATAAAATGTTTTTTCTCTTCTCTCCTTTGTTCCACTCATGGCCATGGGTATCTGTGAGCATTTCGTGGATATCTGAAGGGAAAGAGATTTAGAGAAAGGAGCTTTCTTTCCCCCTTACCTAGGACCCATTGTAAGTCTTCTTTCCTTCCACTGTATAAAATGCAACACTCCACACGATATCCTGCATTTATATTTTATTATCGCCCACTCAAATGTAGGCTCTGTGTGCCAGTGACAATTTGAGAAAGATTGAACAAAGTTGCTGCTCCCCATTCGCCTTCGATGGCCTTCGCTCATGCTCGGCTTTCTCAACAGCAAGGACATGGCCACGAAATTATCATCCTCAAGGGAAGCAAACATCAGGAGAGGAACTTGGGAAAGCCCATCCACTCACAGCAACCATGTTCTTGAGTGCTGTCCCTTTGCCATGTCTTCCGGTGGTATACATGTCGCCCGTCATGCTCCCCGGAGAAGCACAGAACGCTGGAGGTCAGGGCCAGGCAAACCAGCACAGACAGTGCTCAGAGCCCTTAGAGAGTGGGGCTCAAAGATTCACAACATTTTAAAGTTGCAAAGAGTTAGTGATTGAGATTCTATTGCCACAAAGATTATCAAATGAAAGTGTCTTGCTGCAGTGTTATAATAGGCAGAAATCTTTTGAATGTATTGGGCAGACTTCAACTAAATGATGAGAGTGGGGTCACTGCTCTGAGAGAAATCTTAGCTTGAAATCAGAGAATTGTTAAATTATTATACAGTTCAGATAGGTATTGAATCCATTCATTTTTGCAGTACAAAAAACCAAAAAAAAAAAAAAAAAAAGCCCATTAATGCCTTCCTAAAGACTCCCACTAGTAACAATTTTAACGAAGGTGAAAATATATTTAATTGTGTGATCTAAGGTTTCAGATTAATTTTGCTGAGGGAAGACCTTTCCGAGGAGTAATTGTTTGTTTGAAGCTTTTAGATAATTCAGAATGTATTTTATTATAATTTCAAAGGGGTTGTCTTTTTTTTTAACCTTACCCATGGCACAGAAGACATTAACATTCCCATGCAGCCTTAGTAATGCTCGGTTTTTCATGTGAGAGGCATACTTATACATAATGCAGGTTTGTTCTCTCATCTCTATTAGTAGGGATTGCTTAGCATATTGAAACTGCAGGAGAATTATGAATTGATGTAACTCGGACAGAGGATAGACCCTGGCCAAGTGGGTTGACTTAGCGTGGCAGCATAATCTCCACTTTGGTGTTTGCCCTTTAAATCACTGCTAATCACTGTGTGCACACCCCTGCTGGTCCATTAACAAGAAAACAAATAGAAATAGTTGAAAACACTGATGCTTGATTGATTCACTATGAATTTCTTGAGCACTTGCTATATGCCTGGGCTGTCCTAGGCCCCAGGGACAGAGCAGTAAAATTAAACAGATGAGTTTCTGCACTCATGAACCTGTAAAACAACACAACCAGAGGAATCAAAGCCAGGATCAAAATAAACCAGAGGTTTGCTCTAAGTATTTTTGTACTTGGCTTTTTTTTTTTTTTCTTTAAATGAGCTCTTGGCTGCACACCCAAATGTTGGCTCCGACTGTTTGGCATTTGTGCAGAACACCATGTTTAATGTTTTTTATACTCCCCTCTACACATTTGGGGTCTTTGCATACCTCGTGTCCTCCAATTTTGCTCTTCCCTTTGACTTGCTTTCCCCATTGCTTCAAGCGGGGACTTAATGCTGGTGACCTTGGCCCTAAGAAACCTGCCCATTTCTACGTCCTCATGCCCTGGCGGTCTTAGAGGCCAAGGAATCTTCTGGAGCTGCCTGCATGGTGATGGTGTCTGTGATCACAGAGACTGCTTGGAAGTGATGTGGATTGTTTCTACTTCTATGATCTCAGGTAAGGAATGATGTGGAAACTTTTTTTTGGGGATTGTAGTTGAAACCTCATCATGACAGATTTTCAAATATAACGAGACAATGATAATAAATTGGGAGAACAGCATCTAAGAATCCTTGACTTTCCCTCCTGACAGTTCTGTTTCTTAGTGAAAAGGGGACCTGCTGCTCTGAACTAAGTTCTGATGAATAAAGGAAGATGGTGCTGAGGTGGAAGTGACTGTGTTATGATATATGTAGTAGCCAGAGGACGAGAGAACCCTGGCTTCCAGGGACAGGTGGATTTTCCAAAAAGCATCATCCCCAAATCCGAGACTCTGGAAGAGTCCAAAAAGCACAAGTAGCTATCAAAAAAAGAAAAAAAAATCTGACAGTCCTGTGAAAAATGATTTTTATGAGGGATAAAATTTAGTTATCCAAAGAAATCGGGAGGTCTCGGGTGAGTGCATATTTCAAAAGGATGTGCTCCCAGCATCAGACTGGCAGAGCATCAATCCCATTCCTGTAGTCTGAAGTGAGTGTAAATACCTCGTAGTTGTCTTCCCTACTCATCTTGTTCTGTTTCTGTTTCCCTTGTTTGCTTTTTCATGTTTCCTCCCTCGTCTCTTGGTTTCTTTCTGCCTGTGAATTCGCCTTTGAGTTTAAATCAATCTCTCTCTCATTCCTGTAATTTCTTTTCGCAGTCTCTCCTTGGATTTCAACCTACACTCACACAGGTTCTCCTGCCCCTCCCAGTCCTGGTGTGCTCCTGGTCCTGTACTTTCAGCTCCCTGTTTCCCATCCCCCAGTTACCATGGCCAGAGAGGCCTTATCAAAAGACTGTACCCCCAGTGGGGGTGGGGGCTAAAAAGTCCACGAACTTTCTATAGTGATGCTTCCTTCCCTTCCACCCCCATCATTCCCAGCCCATTTTTTTTTTTGACATTAGTAGCAGAATGCTTCCTTGAAAATTGGAAGATAAATTCAAGAGTGAATTCATTCACTTAACAAAGTACAGAGGGATCAGAGTCCCTTTAAGTAGCTTCTTTTCAAGTGTTTGTTTACAGATCATTAAATACTTAACTTAGTAAGAAACTAAAAGCCGAAATGTTCCAAACCACTGCTGATTAAATACAATCTGGAATTAAGATAAGGCAAATCTAAAATTAAAATAACAACAAATTCGAAAGGTTCACGTTATCAGATAAGAAGCTAAAATACTTGACNGTTCAGCAGAGGACACCTGGCCAGCCCAGATCTTGCTTTTTCTGCTTACTGAGATCTGATATCAGGTTCTGTATCCTTCTGATACCTGTGCTGCTTGTATTACTGGGGATCTCCCCAGGGGAGGAAACGACTGCTCCATTCTCAGCCTGGCCCCCCATCCCCTTCCATCTCTACCCTGATCTCCCTTGGCCAGAACACAAAAGACTGAAGAAAGGGATCATTGCCAAAAATGAATATTCCTATAGTGACTAAAAAAATGTAAGAATCAAATCAGCAGGTCTAAAACTCATTATGATAAAAATGCTAAAGGTAATAGAAGAGGACATTCAAATCCATATTTCTTTTTTTTTTTTTTTTAAAGATTTTATTTATTCATTCAACAGAGAGAGAGACAGCCAGTGAGAGAGGGAACTCAAGCAGGGGGAATGGGAGAGCAAGAAGCAGGCTCCCAGAGGAGGAGCCTGACGTGGGGCTCAATCCCAGAATGCCAGGATCACGCCCTGAGCCAAAGGCAGATGCTTAACGACTGAGCCACCCAGGTGCCCCTCAAATCCATATTTCTAACTAAATAATCAGGATGGGATAAAGGCTTGATGGTGCAGGGATGGGGGGTATAAGGCTAAAGGACTGAAAGAACATACCTACTAAACTTTGATTACACCTTTGTGTTTTTTACGAGAATGATATTCAAAGTAAAAAGAATAGAACAAATATAGTTAATAAGGAACAGAAACCCGAGATAGGGAAGCAATAGTGAGACAACACTTAGCACCCTGAAAGGTGCTCAAGTCTTTGGGCAAAGTGTATTTTAGCAGCACTGAAGTGCTTACGGGTGTGATTATGAAACTACTCTTGGTAATTTTGGAGGATTTATGAAGAGAAGTATTCAAAGTTTGGGATGGGTATATAGTATTATTAATAAGGAGAGAAAGTGGGTTTCAGACACTAAAGACTAATTTAAAGGCGAATTTGAAATTAAGATTTAGAAGGGGAAGTGATGACTCCTAGCAACAGTGTGGATTTAGGAAATAATCCATTTTCTTTTTCTTTTGTGAGTATTTCATCTCTTTTTATGAAAGTTAAGTAAGTGAAAGTAAATTCACTTTGTTGATTCATGCATTCAATAAATAAATCCATTATTCAGTGCTTACCTGGCTCTGAGGCCAGGTATGGGAGGTCAGAGGTAATCAGACCCCAATTCTGACTTTTAAGAACTCACAGTCTATCCAGGAACATAAGGAACCTAGAAGGAGGAAGAGATCTGGGCAAGCACAATGAGTGTGGTCTTTGGGTTGTGTTGAATTTGAGGTCTTCAAGTTGGGACATTTAGTTGTCCTCTGGAGATGTCTGGAGGTCCAGAGAACTCTTGTCTGGAAAGATAGAAAGGTGGTAAGTTAATGCTGTGGTCTGGAGGGAGAAGAAATGAAAGTGAATTGTGGAGGACACTTGAAAAAAGGTAGGCAGTGGCAGGGAGGGACCAGGTAAAAAGACCAAGACAGAACCGGCAGGAAGGTAAAAGGACCATCATGAAATGGGGGCTATGTGGAAGCCAAGAGACGTCACAGAAGAGCTGAAAGAGAAATGTTCCAAAAGAAAAAATTGCAAGACTAGAAAAATGAGACAAGCAGAGTCCACCACTTTTGGAATTTGATCATTGATGATCTTAGCAAGGCTACTTTAGTGGAGTGGTGGGGACAGAAGCAAATTGCAGCAATCTAAAGAGTAATGAGATGTGAGGAAATGGAGACAGGCGATGGAGATTTTTATGGGCTTGGCTATAAGGGTTAGAATGGGACATAGGGTAGAGGGAGGAACTTTTTTATGATGATAAAGTAAATACAGCTTCTATTTATTGAATATTTAGGCATTGTGCTTAGTGCTTTACCTATATTATCTCATTTAATCTTCATTACCATCTATAGAGGTGGGTATTATCATTCCCAGTTTATAGATTAAAATACTGAGGCTTAGGGATGGTAAGTCATGTGACCTCAGTACACAGGAAGGGACACAGCAGGGATCAAAACTCAAATTTCCCTGGTTGCAAAGCCCTGTTTTTACTCAATATGCTGAACAGTTCTCAGACATTGGTGTGCATGTGAATCACTTGGAGGGCTGGTTAAAACAGATTGCTTGGTCCTAGCCCCCAAATTTCTGATTCAGTATGTCTGGAGTGGGGCCTGAGGATGTGCGTGTCTAACTGGTTCCCATGTGGTGCTAATGTTGCTGGTCCAAGGACCACACATAAGAACCACTGGAATTTAGAAAAGCAGATTCTCAGGCCCCAGAGACCTCTGTGTAACAAGACTTCCAGGAGCTTCTGATGCCTGCTAAAATTTGAAAGCCACTGTGCCAGGTTAAGGAAGAGGTGGAAAACAAAGAGAGAGGAACAATGATGCATTAGAAGACTTAGAAGAGACTGGAAGTGCTGGGATTCGTCATGGCACAGGCAGAAGGAGCAGCCCTTGGCAGAAGGAGTAGATGTAGCTTGGAGGTGGGAGGAGGGGGCCAGCATGTGTTCAGAGGTAGCCGAGTGTATGTGATGGGAGTGGAGAGTGGAAAATCAAGGGCAGAGTTTCAGTATTTTGAGCCTTTAGCAAGTGACTTTCAGTGTTTCGAGCCTTTAGCAAGACATTTGACATTACCTTTTTTGATGCTTTTGTACAAAGGTGAAGAAATGGGGGCTCGCTGAGAGTGTCTTCAGTGGTTTTGAAGCTGGCTGTCTCCTAGAGGAAGATTTTTAGGGATGTACCACAGGGTTCAATCGAACTTATAATAAACCAGCAGCAAAGCATGGAAAGCACACTCATCAAATCTGAGGATCACATGAAGCTGGGAGCAACAACTAATTACTTGGATGACAGAGTCAAGATTCAAAAAAGATACTGACAGGCTGGACTGGTGGGCCAAAAGAAGTGAGATGAAATTTAATAGGTATAAATATATCTTCTCGCACTTAAATTTAAAAGTATCAACCTCACCAGTAGAGGGGAAATTTCCAGAACCTGAGTCCAGTAGTTCAGGCAGCTCAGCATTATACTGGTTCCAGAACAAAATTGTTGCCTTGTTTTCTTACGCCAAATTCTTTCCTTGTATCTCGCCTCTGGTGACATGTCCCTTCCTCTCATTTCCTGCTGCTGGGTACACCCCAATACTGCAGAAATTGAATAACTGTAGAGATGTTTAATGAAGTTTCATTTTGAAGGAGAGCTTTAGTCTCGATTTATGTATAATTGCTCACAAAAATAAGATTCTGCACTCACACTGCACTATAAAATGTATGAAGTACCTTCATGTACTTTTTCTTCCCCATTTAAATGTGATCATAATCCTGGAGATAGGTATTGCCATCTTCATTTCACAGCTGAGGAAATTGAAGCTCAAGATGGTGAAATGACTTGCCTAAAGCCACACAGCTTCTAATTGGTAGGAAGGAGATCAAAACTCAGGCCTTCTGATGCCAGCTACTCCCTCACAGCTGCACCTGTTAATCAACTTGTAATGAAAACTCGAGTTGTCTCTCAAGTATTAGCTTTTCCTAAATATATATTTTGGGAAAGTGTCAAGTAGATAATGACACCAGTACCTGAAACAAAAAGGATGGCAAGGCCTCGGGAAGGCAATTTTGAGTATGATTAATCAGGGTCGTTTTCATTATTAAAGGCATCAGCAACTACTTTGCCACTTCAGCTAAATAACTTAAACAGGTAACTGTCCTAAGGAAACACAAGAAGTGCAGCTTAAAATGGTGCTGAGACATCATTCCCATTTCTGTCATCCCTGACTAAGCTCTCATCAGTTCATGCTTGGATTTCTGTGCCAAGCACTGGCTGCTACATCTGGTCCCATCCTCTTTTTAGCTGTAGTTTATCCAGCACTGCACTGAAGGGGAGAAACTTTCTGAAACACTGCTTTTACTATTGCTACAAATAGTAGAACCAAAGGCCTTTGTTGGCTTCCACTTGTCTGAAACATCAAGTTGAAACTATTTCCAGGGCGCTCAGTGCTCTTCCTAATCTGACCATATCCTACCTGGCAAACCTATTCCTCATTCAGCCCAGTCTCCTCCCTCTGTTGCATCCATGCTAGTTGCTCCTCATGCTCTCTGAACTCGCCAGATCTGATTCACTTCTTCACACACTTCTAGCGTCTACCATGGGTCATGCCCTGTGCACAGTCCTGCATACTTGAGAGAATAATATTATGATGCCTGATTTAGCTAAAGAAAGCATTTGCTATGTAAAGCAACCAACCATGGGGGAAAGAGAAGTTCTCAAGCATAAGCTGAAAAAAAATTTCCTTGGAAAGAGCACAGATTGGGAAATTAAAACCCACTCTAATAAAGAAATCTGACAAAGAAAGGATATTGTTTGAAATTTATGAAAATGGTGATTTTATAGAGATCATGAAGTCTCTTACTTTTAGATTTGCAAGGGATACAAAAAAGTCCATTATTTTAAATGAAAAATATAGTGGGGTAAAAAGAACATGGGACTTGGTGTTAAAATCTCATTTCTAACATTTATCAATTTGTTAACTTGGGTCAATTGTTTGCCTTCCCCAAGTCTCATTTTCCTTATCTCTAGAGTAGAAATAATAATTCTCATGTATATGTATATGGTAGTTGAGAGGATTAATAAATGAAGTGATTATATAAGTGTGGCCAAAATTTACTACACAGTGTGGTGCTTAATAAAGGGAGCTATTATAATACATAAGACATGTTAGTTTTGGATGAGGTTATAGTGTTTTTCTGGGAACCTAGATCCTGAGCACCCTAAATCCTTCTTTTTCTTTAAGAAATACCTATACAAAATAAAAAACCCAAAGAGTATACGCAAAGGCTATTGCCCTCAAACTCAATGTGCAAGCCTTCCTAGGGGAGTCCTAAGTCCTTCCTCTCAGGCACTGAGAAGGATAAAGAAAGAGGCACTTTCCTCAATATGGGCAAAAACCTCCTAGAGACATAGTGCATTTTATGTTCAGTGTATCCCTTTCTGGACCAGTGTGCTGTGTAAGAGCAGGGCAGTGTATGTCTCCTTGCTTCCTGGAGAGAGTTTCTAACTTCCTCAAATCACACTGATACTAACTTTCTCCCACAGACTCAAATGATCTCGAATGGAAGAGAAAAAAATGAGAGAAAACAAAAGGAGAGACAAAGGGAAAGAAGGAGATGCGTGAAAAGGAGAGACAAGATTAGGAAGAGAGAAGGGGGTGGGCTGTGGGGAGAAAAAAGCAGAAGGAAAACCAGCATTTTCTTCTGCTGACTCCATTTTCTTTCTCTCCTTCATTCTTTCTCTCTTTCTCCCTCCCTCCTGCCTCCCTCCCTCCCCCCTCCCTTTCTTTCTTTCTTTCTTTCTTTCTTTCTTTCTTTCTTTC
The DNA here is from genome assembly GCF_017311325.1 of Ursus maritimus. Taxonomy (NCBI): domain Eukaryota; kingdom Metazoa; phylum Chordata; class Mammalia; order Carnivora; family Ursidae; genus Ursus; species Ursus maritimus. The sequence goes on from NW_024423675.1 coordinate 28,762,189, forward strand.
TTTCTTTCTTTCTTTTCTTTCTTTTTCTTTCTTTCCTCTCTTTCTTTCTCTTTCTTTCTTTCTTTCTTTCTTTCTTTCTTTCTTTCTTTCTTTCTTTCTGATTTTGTTCATTAATTTAAGAGAGAGTGAGAGAGAGAGAGAGAGCAGGAGCAGGGAGGAGGGAAGAGGTAAAGGGAGAGGGAGAAGCAGACTCCCTGCTGAGCAGGGAGCCTGATGTGGGGCTCCATCCCAGGACCCTGGGATCATGACCTGAGCCGAAGGTGGACACATAACTGACTGAGCCACCCAGGTGCCCTTCTGCTTGCTTCATTTTCTGCAGGCCACATGCCAGCCCCAAGGATTGTTTCCCGCAGTAAGCCTACACTTCAGAACATACTTCTAGGTATGTGTAAGCACCCTTTCAGCCCTTTGCCCCTGTCCACAGCCCCTGGAGGGCACCATACCCCCTTCCTGGCCCTTCCTCACTCACTATCTTGTCCCATCCACTTCCTGGGCAAGCTGCCTTAGCACCTGGCCTAGTGCCTCAGAGAGGAGCCTCAGCTCCCAGAGACAGCAGCTTAATCTGGTGCACATCAGCCAGAGGAGGAGGGTGCTAGGTGGGGTCCCCTATGCACTTGGAGATACGGATACAATTGGATTTGATGAACTTTCTTCAGGAGAACTAGGAGATGTCCAGTTGATGCTTAATTTAAGGCAATTTGCTGAATGAAGCCTCCCCTTGAACGACTGGAGGGAGTGTGGCCCTGCTGACACCTTGATTTCAGATTTCTGACCTCCAGAATTGTGAAAGAATACACTTCTGTGGTTTTAGGCCACCAAACTTGTGTTCACTTGTGACAGCAGCCACAGGCAGCTAGTTCAGTGCCCAACCCACCTCTCTAGAGAGCCACGTCCCAGAGCAACCCTGATCAAATGCTCTCTTTCTCATACCTGAGGGTGAACACTCTTCACGTATTTGAAGACTGACATAGAATGACAGAATTTGGAAGTAAGAAGGAGATCTCAGAGATAGTCAACTGCTTTACACATGAGGAAACTGAGGTCCTCTGCTTGAGTTTGACAAATAAAGTCCTGGCCAAGCAAAGGTAAGAACCAGGTCTCTGTAGCCCCATTTCAGTGCTCTTTCTTGGCCCCCGTGCTGCCTCCTTGTAAGGGTCAAGGCTGTGTCTTCCATCTTTTGGTTCCATATATTCCTCTATCAATTATGTATTGACAACAGACGGTGGACACTCTTCTAGGTACTACAGACATGACAAAAAAATATCTCTTCCTTATAATATATTTTAGCATGTGTGTGAGTGTGTGTGTGTGTGTGTGTGTGTGTGTGTGTGTGTGTGTGAGGGAATGGCAGGAGTGGGACAAAACACAGAACATAACCCATAGCACAATGCTTAAAATGTTATGAAGAAGCATGTAAGCCTGAAGCATAGTTGTCTATAGAGTAGGTGCTCAGATCATTGTTTATTAATATTTATTGATTTAAGTTCTCTCCTTCTACCCCCAAATCCTGAGGAAACTCCAAGGTCATTTGTAACTCTAGGAAGCTATATTCTCCAGCTCCAGGCTCCTAGCAACACTTCCTTCATGCATGACTGTGGTTTCTCAAGAATGATCTCCTTCAAAGCAATATTTATATTACATCTTAAAAATGTAGTACTGGCATTTGGAAGTCCAAAGACAGATGTAGTCTCCTTGGACCCACCCATTAGATCAACAATGATCAAATTCTCAATGTGGAAATCATGCCACACGCATGCTAAATAAAATAATGTTCTTAAAAAGATTGCACATTAATTAGCAACATTCTGAATCATATTTATATGTTCCTAGGCATTGAACTTGACTTTAAGATTGTTTTTTTTTTTAGTGGTTAAATATTCTCTCACATATTATGGTTTATATTTTAGTCACTCTTAAACTTCAGTTATGCTTCCCGTATCTGCTAACCAAATACACAATATTCCAGCTTTTGTAACACCACTTCTAACAAAATTATCTGTTAACCTACTTTTACTTGTAATTAGTACACTTCACATTTTTTTAATACCAGAGTTACATTAATATATCTAATAGAATTTCATTTTAATCCACTAAAAGGCCATTAAAATTACTTGGACAGGGAGTTGATTGTATTTCTTATGTGTACAAATCATGGGACACCAGAAATGCTAGAGAAACCTGGCTGGGAATATATGACTTTAAATGCTTAAATGAAAATTGAATATCAAGTTAATTTCTGATTACCTGGATGGCTGCCAGCTTTTGGGCAATATTATATTTAAACATTTAATAGAATTTTAAAATGTCCTACTAAAACACCTTCTATTTTGTAGACTGAAAGCATCCTGAGGACAAGGACTAGATCATTAATATTTATCTGTGTGACTTCAAAACATTGCTTAACCTCTTTGTGTCTTAGTTTCCCAACCTGTAAAATTGGAATAATAATAGTATGTACTTCCAAGACATTCAGTAAAGACAAAATGACATAAACATATAGAGGAGATGGAGACAGAGCATTGGTACTTGGCGTGGGCTCTTTATTGGCCTGCCTGCTGCTTTGCCCAATGACCCAGACACAGGAGGCGCTTAATAAATGTTTGTAAATGCCTATAGACAGAGGGAAGCATTTGCTGAGACCACACCCCCAAGAAGATGCCTTACACACACATGTACAAATATGTTTCTTTATCTTAGGGGAGCAGATGTATTTTTTTCCTGGTCCACTGCCTGGTATTTAGACCCTCGGTAGATAGGGGGCAGAATCAGGAAAATTTCACAAATTAACCTTGAAATCTCTTAACCGCTTTCAGGACAGAAGTGTCAAAGAAGTGAAGTTTACTGCTTACTCTTCTATCTGCTGATTTAGGGTCCCTCTACATCCTTCTGTGCCCCCGTAGGGGTCACTGCGAGAATGAGAGTGGGCTAGGATGAAAATAAAAACTGCTAGCAGTTATTGAGTATACCTAAAGTGCCAGGCACTATATTAAGTGTTTTACCTGCTCTATCACATTTAACCTTCATGGCAAACAAAAGAGGGAAGTATTATTACTTTCACCACTCTATAGAAGAGGAAACAGAGTTTAGAGTATGTGCGACTAGCCCAATATTATATAATTAAACATTAGCAACGGATGGTCTTCAGCTCACTCACTCATAGCCACCGCAGTTCACGTTCTTATTTGCTGAGTGTCTCGCACATGAATGGTTGTCCATGATCTCACTCTAGAGAAAGCTGGGATCTCTCCCAAATTTTCTCCCCAGGTTTAATGAGTCAGGAGCTGGTTGGGGGCGATTAGGTACCCAGGGTTAGCTGCGAATACATTTATGATTACTGTCTCCATTTCACTCAATGTGGCTAACTACTTTTGCGCATAAGAGAGAAAATGAGATGGACAAGTACCTGAGGGAGTTTTGGATCAAATACCTTAATTTTTTGGTGTGTGATTAAAAGCATTCTTATCACTGTTTAGAAGACAGAGTGAGTACCTCAAGTTCAGGAAAATATAATAAAGCTAGTGTGTGGAAAGTGCCCTTAAATCTCTTTTAGAGCAGCATTTCTGCTGCCTCTTTCTCTCCCTATCCGGGGGGACTGGCTATTTGGAGGAAAAGGAGAGATAGGAACCAGGTGGGATTTATGCATGGGGCTGAAACAGGGCCAGTGGCAATACCATCACAGCAGGAAAAGCTGTAGAAACAGAATCCTAAGGCTGGTCAAGAAAGAACAGCTTGTGGCAGATGAGTACTCCTAATCAGAAAGGCTAGAAAAGCTGGATAAAACATAAAAATCATCAGTATAATCTAGGAAGTGGAAACAGTACTAATTGACGGTAGGTTCCTTTAACTCAAAATGCATTTTATAATCTCTAGGGATAAAAGAAAGTATATCTAAGAAGCTAACAGAGGACAACAAATGGAATTATAAAACAAATACTGGATCTATCCAAAGAAAAGCAAAAAAATAAAAGAAAGGGAAGAAAAACAGATGAAATAAAAAAACCAAATGGGTATATGATAGCTATAAATTTTAGTATTTCAGTAACTATAATAAATGAAAATGATCTAAATTCTCCAATTAAAGGACAAAAATTTAAAAAAGACAAAATTGTCAGGTGTATAAGAAAAAAAACCCCAACGAAGACCATTATTTACAAGAGACATAACTTAGATCTAGGGATGCACAAAGCCTAAAAGTAAAAGAAGGCAAAAAAGACATGAGTGTATTAATTTACTATTGTTGTAGTAGCAAATTACCAAAAACATGGCTTAAACAGCAAAAGTTTTGGAGGCAAGAAGTCTGAAATGGATCTTATGGGGCTAAAATCAAAGCATCAGCAGGGCTGTGTTCCTTCTGGAGGCTCTGGGGAGAATACGTTTCTTGTCTTTTGCAGCTTCTAGAGGCCGCCTTCATTCCTTGCCTGTGGCACATTCCAGCAATCACATCACTCCAACCTCTGCTTCTATTGTCACATTTCCTTCTTTGACACTAATTGACATGTATGAAACACTGCCCTCAACAATGTAACCACACATACTATTTTCAAGTGTATATGGAGCATTTACCAAAACTGATCGTATCATGTGTCATAAAATAAATCTCAGCACATTTGAATGAATTGAAATCGTTGACAATATGGTGTATGGTCACACTGTAATTAAGCTTGAAATAAAAAGATAGCTTAAAAATCCCCAAATATTTGAAAATAACTCATGGGTCAAGAAGGATGTAACAAGGGCAATTAGAAATATTTTGAATCGAATGATTCAAAAAAATATTTTGAGCAGAAAAGATGGCATCTTAAAACTTGTGGGCTGTAACTAAGCCTGTGCTAAGAGCTGAATTTATAGCGATATGTGCTTTATTATAAAAGAAATTCTGAAAGTCAATTATCTAAGTATCCATCACAAAAGTTAGAAGAAAAAAGGAAAATTAAACCCAAAGAAAGTAGAAAGATTAAAATAATATAGGTAAAGCTAGACATTAATGAAATAACATAGAGCAAATCACTAAAATCAGGATTTGGTTCTTTGAAAAAGATTAATAAAATTAATAGACCCAAGTAAGATTGAACAAGGAAAAAAAAAGTACAAATTCCTAGAAGTAGACATGAAAGAGAAGACACAACTACATTTCCCACAGATATTTAAAATATAGTTAGAAGATATTAAAACAATAATATATTAGATATATATATATGAAATGGACAAACCCATTGAAATCCACAGTTTCCAAAAAATTACACAAAAAGAAACAAAAATATAAATAGTTCTACATCTATTTGTAAATAAACGTGTTCCCAAAGAAAAATCTCCAGATCCAGAGTCTTCATCTATGAAGGTGTTGAAACATTGAAAGAAGGAATAACATGAGTCTTAAGAATCTCTTTCAGAGAATAGAATGAGAGGGAACACCTTCCAAATTATCTTATGAAGCTAACATAACTTTGATAACCCAATGGAACAAAGACATTAGAGGCCAACAATAGAGGCCAACAATAGAGGCCAACAATAGAGGCCAATCTCTCTCAAGAATACAGATGCAAAAAAATTCTACAGAAAATACTAGCAACTTGAATCAGTAATGTAAATAAAAAGATAATATATTAGGATAAATAGGGTTTATTCCAGGAAGGCAAGGTGGTTTCACACCAAAATAACCAATGTAATAAACCACATTATAGAATAATGAAAAAAATCATACAATTATTTCAATAGATGCAGAAAAAGTATTTGATTAAATTTAACAACCATTTATGATTACAAATAAAACTCTAAGGAATCTAGGGCTAGAGGGGAACTGCTTTAATCTGATAAATGACATCTGCAAAACATGTGGTGCATTTCCTAGTCCATAGTGAAATATTGAAAATTCTCTTGAGATTGAACTGATGCAATAATTATGTTATTGTCGCTTCCATTTAACATTATACTGACATTTTTAGCCAGAGCAATAAAGCAAGAAAAAGGAATTAATATTAGAAAGGATGAAATAGAACTGTCTTTATCTTCAGATGACACAGAAGCCCACAAATTATAGAAATATGAAAGAATCTATAATCAAACAACTTAGATGAGGGGCACCTGGGTGGCTCAGTTGGTTAAGCGTCTGACTTTGGCTCACGTCATGATCCTGGGGTCCTGGGATCGAGCCCTGCAAGCAAAGAGTCTGCTTCTTCCTCTCTCTCTGCCACTCCCCTTGCTTGTGCCCTCTCTCTCTTTCTCACTCTCAAATAACTAAATAAAATCTTTTAAAAAAACCCCAACTTAGATGAAACAGTAAATTTAACTAGGTCTCTAGATAAAAAGTGAATATACAAATTCAATTATATTTCTCTATATAAGCAACAAAAATTTTGAACTAAAATAATAAAATATATGGTGTATCTACATCACCAGAAAACATCAGAAGCCTAGAATTAAATCTAATGAAAGATGCACAAAGACTTTATGCAGAAATACACAAAAACACTGAGAGAAATGAAAGCAGACTTAAACAAATGAAAACTTATTCCATGTTTGTGGATTAGAAGAGTCAATATTGTAAAGATGTTGGTTCTCTACAATTGATTGATAGATTCAATGAAAACCCCATCAAAATCTCAGGAAAATATTTTTTCTAAAAATTAAAAAGTTGAATCTTAATTATGTATGTAAATGCAGAGGTCCAAAAATAGTCAAGGTAGTACTGAAGAAGAAAAAAGCTGGGAAACTTACACTAGCAAATTTTAATATTTACTATGAAGTTACAGTAATTAAGGCAATATTGTATTGTCTGGAGGATAAACAAATAGATCAAATAGTAGAAAGTCCAGAAATAGACCTATCAATACATGGTTATCTGGTATATGACAATGTTGACATAGTAGGGAAGAGAGAAAAGAATCTTTAATAAACGGAATGGTTCAGTTGGATATCCATTTGGAAAAAAAGTGACTGACTCTTACCTAATGTCACACACAAAGATAAAATCCAGATAGATTGTATATGTAAGTGTGAAAGGTAAAACAGTAAAGCTCACAGGAGATAACAAAGGAGAATATATTTATGACTTTGGAGTGGGCAGAGAGTTCTTAAAAAGGCACAAAAAGCACTAGCCATAAAGGGAAAGACTGGAATTCATTAAAATAAACAGCTCCTCAGAAAAACACACAGTTAAGAGAGCGAAAGGCCAGTCACTGTGAGAGCATATATTTGGAATAGATATATTTAACAAATATCTCATGTTCTCTGTATAAAAACAACTCATAAATTAATAAGAAAATGATGGGCAACCTAATTTGAGAATGTGCATAGACTTAGCATGCATTTGAAAACAGAGGATATCCAAATGGCCAGTCAACAATTGGCAAATAAATTGTAGAATATTAGTAAAATGTAATAGTACATAAAAAATGAGAATACAGGAATTACTGATATATACACACACACACATATATACATATATAATACTGATGTATTTCATAAGCAGACAAAATAAAGTGAGAACTTTATGAGTCCATTTATATAAAGTTCAAAACCAGGTAAAAATTATGGATGGTAACTGATGTCAGAGCAGTAGAGACCTTTCTTTGGGGAGGCACACTGGTGGGGAGGGAGCACAGGGTAGGATTCTGAGGTGCTGGTAATATTCTACTTCCTGATCTGGGTGATAGTTACGCAGATGTTTTGCTTTGTGAAAACTGAGCTGGATGCTTCTAATTTGTTTCTTTTTTCTATGCACATGTTACATTATAGCAAAAAGAAAACTTAAAAAAAAGATAAAACGAAGTGAAAAACACCTAAATGCAAAGTTGAATTTAGACTAAATCCTGATAATATGCTTTTGGGACAAAATAGGTAAATTGAAAGTTTAGATATTAGATGACATTAAAATGTTTATGCATTTTTTGAGGTGACTAGACATTAGACTAGATATTAGATGACGTTAAAATGTTTATTCATTTTTTGAGGTGTGATGGTGTTGGGGTCTTTGAGGAGAACATTTTAATTTCTATTAGAGGTAAGCTGAAGTGGTTATGAATAAAGGGCCATGATGTTCACAATGTACTTTCAAATGGTTCAGTAAAACAAATATATATGCATATATAAATATATACTTAGGTATATCAGTACACACACCAATAAAGCAAATATGGTAAAACGTTAACAAAAATATTAACAACTGTTCCACTTAGGCAGTGAAGATACTTATGATCAATGTACCAATCTTTCAACTATTTTTTATGTTTAAAATATTTATCATAATAAATTTTGGGGAAAAGTCTTATAAAGCATCAGTTAGTGTTCAGCTACATGTGGCTCGTGGGCTTGGAGTCCTGTGCAATGGCTATACCTGGCCAGACTGATGTGGAATGTTGATTTCTATGTCCTCCCAATCTTTCCAGCTCATTTTGCACTCCCAGGAGTGAGGAGGCAAGGCCCAGGCCAGCTGCTGCCTTGCTCAGCCACTCATGCTACCAGATGTCAGGTGTCCCTTCCCTATTTCACACTCAGCAACGTCTCTGTTTTCTTGTCCTTCTCTCCTTGGGCACTGCCTTCCTTCCCTCAACCCCTGCTCATGGCACCACACGGTCCAACTTCATTGTTTTGGAACCAGGAAAAGAGAAACAAGGAAATCAAATAAATACATCACCCCAATACACTGGAGGAGACTGAGCAGAATTCAGACAATTCCTCTGTAGCGAGCACCACAGCAAGGGCTGGGCTCTCCACCACTTGCGAAACCCTTCTGCATGTAAATATTTTCAAACTGCCTGTAAATATTTTCAAACTGCCTTGTTAAAGAGAAGAGGAAACCCAGGCAGAGTCATACATCGCCCAGATGTATTAGATCAGGAGAATGAGAGCAGGAAAGGTCAGATACTTCTTCTGTAAAGGAGAGAATATCCCTATTACTTATAAAGGGCAGAATGAAGATTATTTGGACAGGGAGACAGATACTAGCAGGCTGTCTCTGGAAAATTAATGGAGCACTGCAAGGTGCAAGAGGACAAAACCCCGGCACGTGCAAATGTGGGATGGAAAAAGGAGGAAAGGCTTCAGAACTGCTCTTCTGTAATATGCTGGCCAGGGGTCATCCCTGCAAGTCCATGATTGTTTCCTAGTCCTAATGCCCCTTCTGTACACTATTGAGAAACAGCAATAAAGAAAATTTGTCCAACAAAAACATTTTGATTCTGCCCCTCACTCAGCTTTAACAATTTCAAGATGGACTCTGGGGCCAGAATGCCTGGATTTGTAATTCAGGCTCCACTGCTTACTTGTTAATAATGTGACCTTGGGCAAGTCACTGACCGCTGTGTGTCTCCATTTTCTTATTTATAAAACAAGATTATTATTAGGATGTACTTCATCAGTTGCTTTTAGTGTCAAATTAGTTAATATGTGTTAAATGCTTAGAATGCTGCCTGGAACAGACCAAGTGCCATCCCTTGTAGACTACGATGATGGTGATGGTATTGAGGAGGGGGAGAAGCAGGAGGAAGAGCAGCTGGAGGAGGAGGACGACTTCATAGGCATTATCTTCCCTTCAATCATCTTTTCTTACCTATCTCTATTTTTGAAACCATCATTTCAGCCTCTAACCCCAAATCTGAGAGTCACTGTTGACTTCTTATTTCCCCTAGATTTCCAAAACTCAGTTGACACGTTCTGTTGATTTGACCTTCTTATGTTTATCATATTTCTTACCTCATTTCATCAAGGCCTTCACTGCGTTTGCTTCTAACCTGAGGAATTGCCAGTGACTTCTTGGTCTTATTGTCCTCCCATTTCCCTCTACTCTGTTATGTCTCTACGATGCCACTGACTTGGGTAATGTCAGAACCTGTTCAAAACCTTTCAGTGGCTGCCCGCTGTCTGGCAACAAAGTCTTTAATCTAGAATTTGGGACCTTGGGAAATTGACCTGCATTTTTAGACTTATTTTTATTTAGTTTATAGATATGCACCAAAAACTCCATTCAAACTAGATTCTAACAGGTACCTGAAACATTTTCAGTTTCAGATTGTGCTACTTTTAGCTCTATGGTCCTGGGCAATGAACCAGGGTTTCAGTTTCCTCTTTTGTAAAATGCAGACAATAATAGACTCTGCAGTGTGGCTGTGAAGATTAGAGGCGTTCACACATGTAGAGAAGTTAGCACAGTGCCTACCATGAAGTGAGTTCTCTGTAAATGCCAGTCTGACGATGATGACGAGTGCTATTGTTTATGTGGTCCTTTTACAGACACTTTCCTCACCTCTGTTTCCTCTTGATGAAACACTAGCTATCCTCCAAGTCTTGTCTTTTCTCAAATCTGCCCATTTTATAAAGTGTTTTTTCATTCCATCCAACCAGATATCTTCTTTCCCTTCTCTGAACTCTCATGTGCTCCCCTTTCTTTTGGAACAAAATCCTTTTCCTGCAGCCACCCTATCTTAACAGCCACAACACAAATCCCCAAACAGACAATGAACCCCTTGAAGGTAAAGACCACTGCTTTACTTACGTTTGTGTCCCTTCCAGGATCCCCCATGATCACATGCAAGATCCTCAAATGCCCCTTTAATGGACAATTTAAGTGTAATTAATAAATTAATTAGTAAGTTTAATTGATAAGCCCAGTTTGCAGGATTACCTGTCCTAACTCCCAGAAATCCTGCATTTTGATTTGATAGCCATAGAATTGAGTGTTAACTACTTTCTAAAGCCCCTACCTCCCACCAGGGGACTACTTCATAGGAAAGCCCATCCTCAGGACAGCCATAAAATTGTGGTATCCAAAACTCTTTGGAAAAAGTTTCATATTTTATATTTCCCTGTTAAGGAATACAGATCAAAGTAATCAAGATGAGATATCAGAACTTTGCTGATACTCCTTTATGCATATTGGGGGTGGTGGAAGGATTGCATTTTAATTTTTTTTTAGTGTTTAAGCTGTAAAGCTCTCAGTCTGATCCTATTTTTTCTCTTTCCCCAAAAGGAACTTTGCTCAAGCTTACCTTTTTCTTCTCTTTATTCTTCTGCACTCCGTGTTTCACGTGGGTGTGGGGTGGTAGTGGAAACGTTTTCGCAACGTCAGGAACTTCGCTGGAGTAATCTGAAACTGGCCCTCATTCACAGAGGGCAGGAAGGGACTGAAGAAAGGCAGCCACTCTAGATTGGTAGGTGGCAGGTTTAATAAGCCAGGGAGCTTCTATACCGGGCTTGTCCTGCGCGCCGGCAACTGGACAAGTTGGAGTAGATCTCTGCACCTACCCGTCAGAATCTTACACATTTACGAGAGGCCTTCACTGGGTTGGTTACCAATACCGCCCCGGGGTCCGCAGGGAACATTCTGTCTGATTGTAACAGCCTGTCATGGGGGGGGGGGGGGGGGG